>NW_021636481.1:0-375370 GCF_004799145.2 Neltuma alba
AAGGGAGACAAAAACTGAGAATATCAACTCCTATGTCACTCAGCTATCTAACAACATGAGTGACCAACAAGCTAGAAGCGGTGGCACTATTCCTTCAAATACTGTCATAAACCCCAAGGGTTTGAATGCAATCACACTGCGAAGTGGGAGGCAAGTAAGATTCAGTGAAGAGGATGAGGAATCAGTTGATGAGGAATTGAGTGTGATAAGCCTCTTCCTACACCTACAAGGGTTAAGAATTCTGAGAGTGCAAAAGAGAGAGAACTGCTAGCTGAAAAGAAGTCAACCCTTCTAAGTAGCAAAGAAGCAAGATCTGAGAGCAACTATGAGCAAGTAACATCAAAGGAGCATGTTGGGTCATCTAAGCATGGAGCCGATAAGCTAAATGATAAAGAGGTAAATCTCAAAGACCTTCCTTTTCCTAATTCGTACTTGATAAGCAAAAGAAAGACTGAAACTAAGTATGAAAAAGATATTATTGATTTGTTTAGTAGAGTGGAAGTCAATATTCCTTTGCTTGATCTTGTTAAGAGGGTTCCTGCTTATGCTAAATACCTTAAAGACCTGTGTACCCATAAGAGAAAGTTTAGACCAAATGAAAGAGTCCAAGTGAGCTCAAATGTGTCTGCCCTGTTTAAACCTCAAATCCCTGTGAAATGCCAAGACCCTGGATCCTTCACTATCCCTTGCACTATAGGAAAAGTTTCTATAGGGGGAGCCTTGTTAGATCTAGAGCAGCTATTAATGTCATGCCTAAGTCTGTATACACTTCACTAGGAGTCAAGACTCTTAAGTCAACCACTGTAGTACTCCAGTTAGCTGATAGGACTATTAGGTATCCGGAAGGCATCATAGAGGATATTTTGGTCCAGGTTAAGGATTTGGTCTTTCCTGCTGATTTTTATGTACTTGACATGTCTTCTGAGCTTGTTCATGACACCACACTGATTCTTGGTAGACCTTTCTTGAGGACTGCTAACACTATGATTAGCATGAAAGAAGGTACCATCACTATGGAAGTAGGAGATCATAAGGGTTTGTTTTAACATGTATGAAGCAATGAAGCATCCTTATGAAGACTATTCTCTTTGGGTGTTAATATGATTGATGTTGCTGTTGATGATGCTTGTTCTGAGTTTGAATTGCAAGATGATTCCTCTAGTTCTGAATTTTATTCATTTGATTCTGCTGATGAGGATGACACTATTTCTTCTTTTTCATCTCTTTATTCTTTTCCTTCTACTTGCTCATGTGGAGGTGATGTAACATGCCTTAACTGTACAGTAGTTAATTGCGTGCTTTCCATTCCACAAACATTCACTGTTTCATCTACTGATTCGCATATGAGTTCCATTCCGTCTATTATCAGTGATGATTCTCTTGGAGAAAGGTTTTTCTGTTGATGTTTCAGGTGATTCTAGCATATTAGAGGCTGATACTGCAGTGGAACTTGATGAAGCTGGTTTGCCTCAGCTAACATGCTTGACTAAGATGATGAAGAAAGAAGTCCACTTTCAGCGATTCCACCTACTCATATGATGCAAAGGCACCTTGAGTTAAAGGATTATTCTCAATCTCTTTCATCTCCTAACTTATCTACTTTTAATTCTTTTCATACCATGAGATATTTGAATGACTTGTTATCCAGTGATGACTTAGGTATGCAGAAGAATTCATCCAAGGCAGTTGCTGTGATAGATCAACTTGATGTTGGTTCAACGCTTGGAAAAGTTGGAGATGGTATAAAGCTAGCCACATGGGATCTGAACTGTCACTGGTTGGAAGCAAGGGGAGTAATCTGTTCTCTCTTGAACTTCAACAATTAATTCCTTCTATTGTGCAACCTCCTGTAATTGAATTAAAACCCCCTACCCCCTACTGTGAAGTATGCTTTTCTAGAGTCTGATGAGCGATTACCTGTCATTATAGCTACTCCCTGTCTAAGGTTGAGAGAAGAAAGACTCCTTACTGTATTGAGAGAGCATAAGAGGGCTATTGGGTGGACTTTAGCGGACATTCCGGGGATTAGCCCAGCCATTTGCACACATAGGATCTTGCTTAGTGAAGGTTCCAAACCAGTGAGACAACCCCAGAGAAGACTAAAACCCCTGATTCTTGATGTGGTTAAGAAGGAAATTACCAAACTTCTAAGTGCTGGGATCATCTATCCCATATCTGATAGTGAGTGGGTTAGTCCGATACATGTAGTGCCTAAAAAGAGTGGGGTTACTGTGGTTAGAAATGATAGGGATGAGCTTATTCCTACGAGAGTTCAGAATTCCTGGCGTGTGTGCATAGATTATAGAAAACTCAATGATGCCACACGAAAAGATCATTTTCCTCTTCCTTTCATAGACCAGATGCTTGAGAGACTTGCAGGCAAATCTCATTACTGTTTTCTAGATGGTTTTCTGGGTACTTTCAAGTACCTATTGCACCAGAGGACCAAGATAAAACTACTTTCACATGTCCTTTTGGTACCTTCGCCTATCGTAGGATGCCTTTTGGGTTATGTAATGCTCCAGGGACTTTCCAACGTTGTATGATGGCTATATTCTGTGATTTCTTAGAGGAATGTATGGAAGTCTTTATGGATGATTTTACTGTTTATGGTGGTTCTTTTGATGATTGTCTTGCTAGTCTTGAAAAAGTTTTAAAAGATGCATTGAAAAGAATTTGATTTTAAACTTCGAAAAGTGTCATTTTATGGTCAATGAAGGGATAGTGCTAGGTCATTTGATTTCTAAAAAGGGAATTGAAGTTGATAAAGCTAAGATTGAGGTTATATCTTCTTTGCCTTATCCTGCTTGTGTTAAAGATATTAGATCATTTTTGGGTCACGCGGGATTTTATAGGCGGTTTATAAAAGATTTTAGCAAGATTGCTTTACCTCTCTCAAAGCTTTTACAAAAAGATGTGAAATTTGATTTTGATGATTCTTGTAGAGTTGCTTTTGATGATTTAAAGTCTAAACTCATTTCTCCTCCTATTCTTGTTGCACCTAATTGGACTTTACCCTTTGAGATTTCATGTGACGCTTCTAATTTTGCTGTAGGAGCTATGTTAGGCCAGAGGGAGGAGAAGCTCTCAAGAGTCATTGCCTATGCTTCGAAAACATTGGACGCAGCTCAAATCAACTATACAACAACAGAAAAAGAGCTATTTGCAGTTGTTTTCGCTTTAGAGAAGTTTAGGCCTTACTTGTTAAACTCTCATGTGACTGTTTTCACTGATCATGCAGCTGTTCGCTATCTTCTTAAGAAACCACAATCTAAGCCAAGATTGATTAGGTGGGCATTACTTCTCCAGGAATTTGACATTGAAATAAAGGATCGAGCAGGGGCAGAGAACCATGTAGCCGATCACTTAAGTAGGCTACCAGATGATACACGGGGAGTAGACTCTTCTGAACTCACCTGTGATTCCTTTCCTGATTCAGTATTATGTGCCTTAGCTGTTAAAGAGCCTTGGTATGCGCATATTGTTAATTATCTTATAACTGGACTCACCCCTCCTTTCATGTCTAAATTTCAGGCACAAAAACTTCGAAGCGAATCGAGACACTACATTTGGGATGCCCCTCATCTATGGCGGATATGTAGTGACCAGGTTATAAGAAAGTGTGTGCCTAGTGAAGAGTTTGAGTCTATCATTGCAGCTTGCCATTCCATGGTTTGTGGTGGTCATTTCAGTGCACGGAGAACATCTAGGAAGATTTTAGATTCTGGTTTTTATTGGCCAACCCTTTTTAAGGATTCTTATGACTTTTGTCGGTCCTGTGACAAATGTCAACGTTTTGGAGGGTTAGGTAAACGACACGAAATGCCTCAACAACCTTTACTGTTTTGTGAAATTTTTGATGTTTGGGGAATTGACTTCATGGGTCCCTTTCCTCCGTCCTTTGGTTTTATATACATTCTTCTAGCTGTTGATTACGTTTCCAAATGGATAGAGGTTGTACCTACTAGAAAAGATGATGCCCAGGCGGTTTCTAAGTTTCTTAAGTCTAACATTTTCTGTAGGTTTGGGATTCCAAGGGCTGTAGTGAGTGATAGAGGTACACATTTTTGTAATAAGGTAGTAGATAACTTGTTTTCTAAATTTGGTGTCACCCACAAAGTCTCCACTGCATATCACCCCCAAACTAATGGTCAAGCTGAAGTGTCTAATCGAGAAGTGAAACAAATATTGGAGAAGATAGTCAAACCATCCAAGAAAGATTGGAGCCTAAGATTAGAGGAAGCATTGTGGGCCTATAGAACTGCCTATAAGTCACCAATTGGAATGTCTCCTTATCGCTTAGTCTTTGGCAAAACATGTCACCTACCAGTAGAATTGGAGCATAAAGCATATTGGGCAGTCAAACAATGTAACATGGACTTGGAATCTTCTGGGATGGAGAGAAAGTTGCAGCTGCAAGAATTAGAGGAGTTGAGATTGGAGGCTTATGAGAACTCTCGACTTTACAAGGAGAAGACAAAATTTGTGCATGATAAGGGTCTCCTACGGAAGAATTTCAAGGTGGGAGACAAGGTACTGATGTTTAGGCCAGATTCACATTTAAGCAAGGAAAGTTCAATACCCGTTGGGATGGGCCTTACACAGTCACAAAGGTGCATAATTTTGGAATGGTGGAGCTTCTTAATGAGGAAACTGGAGCAAAGCTTAAAGTCAATGGCCATCTTTTGAAGCTTTACCATGAGAATCATCGACCTCCATGACTCAAAGGTTGTTTCTTTCCTTCACTTATTTACTTGCTTTTGCCTTGCGATTGCTCATAATATGTTTTGGGGCTTTAGTTTATGGAATAAGTGTGGGGGAGAAACTTCTTCAGTAGGAAAAGTAGCGTAGCTTTTACTTAGTTCATTTTTTCTTCTTCTTCAATTCAATAAATGTCGTTTATTTTTCAATTCAATAAATCCTCTGAGCTCTTGCCTAATCTTCTACACACTTAATCATTATTATTTATTTGATCTTTCTTGCCATGTTGTTTTGACTTATCTCTCATACTTCTCTCCCTTCTTGAAGTGAGGTGTTGTGCTCCGATCTTGAATCGGACTTCACAACTTTCCACTTTCTTGAGAGTTAAGTTAAATACAATGTGAGTTTTATACATTGAGGACAATGTATTGATTAAGTGTGGGGGAGGGATAGTGTTTTGGTGAATTTAGCTTTGAAACTGTGCTTAATTGAAAAATTGAGGTTTTCAAAAAAAAAAAAAAAATTGGACCATTCTTGATGCAATTGCTGTTCTTCTTTGCATCTTGCTGTTGCTCTATATGACTTGCAACCTTTCAGAATACTTCGCTTGAGCTTTTGCAACTCTCTTGAAAATTTAAATCCTTGCAATTCTACTAATGCTTTGAAGAATGCTGCTTGCTCTTAGTTAAAAGTGGTGCTTTAATTAATTTTCATTTAGAGAATGAGCATAAGAAGTTCTTGACTTAGTGCTTTGTGATTAGTTGTGTACAATGTCTAATGTGAGTGTTCAATGGAAGATAACCCTGTTGGAAGGATATTGAGCCTAATTTTTGTTTTCATCTATAGTGTTAATCACCTAAGTTAATCACCCTCTAGAACTTGTGGAAAGTCTTTGTCTAATCTTAATGGTGCTCTGGTAAATAAATATGATAGGGGCATTCATTTCAACACCCATTTTCCCAAACAAAGCCTTTTTCAATTATCCATTGCATAACCCCTTTGAGCCATTCACTTTTCAAAAAATTCATTGATCATAGCAAGTCGATTTGTATGTCATTATATTAAAGTTCATCATAGCATCTCATCCTTTTAATATCAGTTATGCATCATTATTTATTTGCTTAGTCAATTCAAGTTGTTTAGTTGGAATATTCAAAAAAAAAAAAAGAGCCAAAAAGCAAAAAAAAAATGAAAAAAAGAGAAGAAAAAAGAAAAAAAAAGAAAAAAAAAAGAAAGAAAAAAAAGCATTCTCCTTAGAACTTTGTAAATATTGAGTCTGATGCATGTGCTTCAAAGTCATTGAGAAAGATGCTATTAGCTAAAAGTTGTTAAGGTCATGATGCATGCATGTCTCTTGCTATGTTCTTCATTCATTTCATTTGGCCGTATTTTCCAACACTACAACCCTCTAAAAGACCCCTTGATTTATGAACTTTTGCACGTTGATGATTTGGAATTTAGACTTTTTACAAGCATATGGTAGGGCTTAGCTTAGGAGGATTGGAGCGAAATTACCCACTTGTGAAAGATGAGAGAAACACTAACCCCCTGAGTGCTTCCTGTTGCTTTATTCCCATTGGATTAATTGTGCATCTGTCTAATCTCTTTGTACTAATTCTTGGGTGACTTATGTGAATTTGAAGGATGAAGTTAATTAAATTTCCACATCTATACTTTGAGATTGTTTCATTCTTAATTGTCTTTAGTGATTGCTTATATTTCGTTGCTTTGTCCAGGAGTACAAAAGCTCAAGTGTGGGGGAATTTGATAAATCCTGATTTTCATTGATTTTTCATATCTTATTTGGGATTTTTATCAATTAAATTGGGCTTAATTGCATTTATTATGATTAAATTGGATTAATTGTGATTGGATGAAAATATTGCTAAAAAGGGGCAAAAATATCATATTTTTATGATTTAGTTTAACTGATTGATCTTTTGAAAAAAAATATCATATCACATTATCTTAGATTTTGTTATAGAAAATTTGAGAGATATTGTTTGAATTTAGGGTTGCACCATCATGGCCTTCTGGAGGGAGAAAAGGACGGAACATAGCGGCAAGGCTTGAGAATATACACCTTCGTGTGTGTATATATAGATATGACCGCAGGGAGAGAAGAAGACGCCACACCCATTCTTCATTCACCACCCCAAAACCCACGGATTCATTTCGCGCACGCCACCTCCAATCTTCCATTCACACACACCCATCCACGATTATCATCATCTTCGGATTCCACCCCCCATCCACGACGCACACGCTATCTCCACTCCTTCCTATCACCGTGAATTACATATAATCATCCCCATCGATCACCTTCATCATCAACGCCAACCTCCTCTGCATTCATCCATGGCTGCCGTGAGCATGAAATCTGTGCTAACAGTCTTCACCATGCGTGGCTAATTTCATCGAGCTTCTTGGAGATGGAGGATTGGGTTTGAGCTTCAGAGTTAATTAGGGGAGTTTTCTGTTTCAATTCTTTTAATTTAATTGAGTAATGGATTTTCTGAGTTAGAATTGATATTATTTAATTAAATTTCTGAGATTATTTAGAATTGAATTTTTGTGATTGAGATTGGATTTTGCAATTTGAGATTTATATTTATATCCAGTTTGGAGTTCTATATGGTTATGCTATTCTTTCATAGTTTGGATGAATGTTATAATTGTATGGTACTTATTGAATATCTCAAGTTGAGTATTCTTTGCATAGAGACCCGAATTGCATTAATCTAATCCTAATTGCACACTAATCGGTTTTCAAAGGTAATTTTAATTGGTAGTTGTAGCTAGAGTCTTAGGACATCTATTAATTGAAATTGCTTGACTTAATCAGTGATTAAGGTTTTGATTTTAAATTAGTGAACAACATAACTCCCAAATCATTTTGAGCAAGGATAACCCAATTTCCATTTTCAAGAAGCATTATCTCATATCTCCTTAAAATCCAAATTTTCATTTGCTACTTTTTTTTTAATTAATTTTCTTTCAATTTCAATTTCAAATTATCTTTTCAATTTTATATTAAAAAAATCCAAAAAAAATATTTAGAATTGTTTTCAATTTATTTTACAAAGTAGTTTTTAAATTAAAAAAAAACCCTTTTAATAGCAATTTTGATTTTTAGTTAATTTAGGACCTAGTTAATTTTTGGCTCCAATAAGAGAACGACTTTGGTTTGCATCACTTGCTGCATTCTAAATTTAATTTAATTTGACCCAAGGCGACATTGAGGATCAATTTGGATGAAAGTTTATCTTCTTTTTCCTTATCTTAGTTAAACAAATTTAGTTCTTTACTGGTTTTTTTTTTTATGTTGTTTATTGTTCAACACGTTTTGTCTGCGGGACGCAAGTGCAGCAGATCAAGCGATGGGTGTAGCCTCTTTGAAGACAGATCTGATCTATATATCTACTACTTTTCCAATGATGCCTGTCTCAAATTCGAGTCTCATATTCTGCTTCAGGGAATAGCTAGGATGCTTTGCTGACAGTTACACTTGGGTAAGAGCTCCCGCGTTCCCTTCTAATTAATGTTCTTTGTTTATCTTAAATTTAGTAAAATAGTGACAAAATAAGAGTTTGTAATAATGGTTTATCAGCGGATTAGTGACAGAATTTGTGACAGAAACAAATTCCGTTGCAAATTAGGGACGGAATTTGCGACGGAAACAAATTCTGTCGCTAATTTTTTTGATGGATTAGCGACGGAATTTCTGTCCGTCGCTAATCCATATTTAGCGACGGAATCTTTTTCTGTCAGACAATTCCGTCGCTAATCCATCAAAAAAATTAGAGATGGAAATTCCGTTGCAATTCCGTCAGAAATTAGCGACGGAATTTGTTTCCGTCGCAAATTCCGTTACAAATTTTAGAAAATAAATTACATAGAATATATATACAAGTAGGAAAATACTGTTTATCATAATCTATTTAAATCATTTAATTTTTTATATAGAATAATTTATTAAATTTTATTATAGTAGTTATTTTTTGAATTTTTTGAATAACAAGATTTTTGACTAATTGTAAATGATTTTCTTAAAATATATAAACCACATATACATAATATAATATAATGTAATATAATATATACATATATATAATTAAATTGTATATCTTATCAATGTTAATTAAAAAATAAATTTAAAAAATATTTATGAAAAATTATTTATGATGTAAAATTCAAAATTAGTGTCGTTAGAAATTAAAATTATATTAAAAGATTTTTAAAAAAATAAAAATTATAAAAATAGTAAAACAAATATTTAAAAATTATTTTTTCATTAAAATAGTTATGATTAAAATTATCTTATACTCCTCCGGTCCTTAATATAAGACCCATTTAACTAATTTGATTAAATTAAGGAAGTTAGGTAAGTTAGTTAATTATAAGAAAAGTGACACATTTTTCCTAAAACATCATAATCATCTTTCTTAATATCCCATCTCCCTCTTCTACTTGATTATGGTTGAGGGAGTATCCATAGGGGTAATTGAAAAAAAATTGATAAATATAAGAAATAGGTCTTATATTTAGGACCAAAATCAACTCAAGAATTAGGTCCTATATTAAGGACCAGAGGAGTAGTATATTTTTAGTTTTTAATAATATAGATGTATATATAATTGTTTGTGTAAAATAATATTATATATATATATTTAATTTTACATAATAAGTCAACAGGTTTATTGTAGCTTAACTGGTAAAGTCACATGTGCGCACGGAGGAGGTCTTGGGTTCAAGCCATGGAGAAGTCACTTTGATAAGGGAATTATGTGGTGGTGGTGACACGTGGTAGCACACGTGGCAGTAGATGTGAGGTGGTAGCAACACGTGGAGATAGTCCCAGTGATGACGTGGCAATTGGTAGAGGTGCCACGTGGCATTTTATTTTATTTTTTAAAAATTGAGTTAGCGACCCGTCGCTAAATTCAAAATTCCGTCGCTAAAACTATTTTTTTTATAGTGATATCTATGTGCACTTATACTAGTTTCTTTTTCAATGGAGTATCCTTTAAGCAGTGATTGTAAAAGCCCCCATCTCGACTTAGGACTTGTACTAACACGGTAATGACCCGATAGTGCCAAACACGTCATAATAATGGTGCCCCGTCTGACGGATCAAGGAGAACCATGGCTGAATCATCATCGTCGACAAGAACTGGACATCAACCGTCAGCAATAGAGGGAGGGTTCTGCTGGTAATTTTATGAAGGCATGTGCTCATGGGCTGTTTGGTAATTTCAGAACAAATATTGCCTGGCCTCTGTTATAAACACGTGGCCTCTTCCTGAAGTTTAAAGGAGTCATTGCGCTTTGATGGTCTCATAAAATGGCTTTACTTTACCTGGCAACCTAGACGCAACGCCTGCTTATAAGCAAATTATATAAGCTTGTACTCCTTCGGTCTTTAATATAAGACATAATTATTAAGTTGATTTTGATTCTAAATATAAAACATATTTTTATATTATCAGTTTTTTTAAATTAACTATATGGATACTCTCTCAATCATAATCAAGTAAAAGAGGAAGAAAAATATTAAAAAAGATGATTATAGTGTTTTAAGAAAATATGTCATGTTTCTTATAATTAACTAACTTACCTAAATTTTTTAATTTAATTAAACTAGTTAAATAGGTCTTACATTAAAGACCGAAGGAGTATTATATTCCCCAGTGCTAAACTAACAAGCCTCGTTCCTTCTCATTAGCTATGTCCCTTCTCAGACTCCACCTTATGAGAGATTGAGAGTCTTGTGCACTTCGTCAGTACTCTACTTGTACATGACCTAATTTTTAATGTAAAAGTTGATTGATTAATTTGAATAAATCAAGAAAATTAGTTAAGTTACTTATTTGTTATAAAGAGGTGTTATCTTCTCAAAAATACTATTATTATCTTCCCTAAAATATTATTATTAATTATGTGTATTAGTTAGAACTACTATTTGATAGAACATTTAACATGTACAACTATTACAAGAACTATTTTTTTAAAAAAAGAGATAAACATAAAGATGAAGTGAATTGGAATCTTATATTTAAGATTAAATTAAAAATTAAATTAAATTCTTATGTTAAGTATCAAGCGGAGTAGATAGCAAGAAACTTCTGACGAATGGTGTTCCACGTGATTGCTCTGTTCCATTTTGGTTTATGCCGTTTGGAATAACAGAGTCATGCCTTGGTTATTGAGGCAGAGTCATTTGCCTGTTTCTGCACTGCGAGGGGCATTAATATTACTATTGAATGGTATAAAAATTTTACATTCCCTACCTAATCTCTTCATGGAAAAAAAAAAAAGTATTATGTTTCTAATAACACTCAGTATCCCATCCTAAAATACAATTGCCACACTAAAATATTTTTCAAGAGCACTCACTTTTTTAAAATAATTTTTGGCAGCACCATAAGTTATTTTTTCAGTAACACCTAATATCCTAAAAATATAGTCACCAATCTCAAATATTTCTTTCAAGAGCACCCAGTATCTTAAATTAATTTTTGGCTCTAGTCAGCACCCTGAAAGATTTTTCTAGAAACATTTAGTATCTTAAAATAATTTTAGGTTTCAGTAACACAGTGTGCTAAGTGTATTTTTGGAACACTAACCACTATTAAAAAAATATTGTATAATATTGATTGTACCAAAAAAATTTATTCCAGTATACAGGGCATTACTGAAAAAATATTTTAAGATATATTATTAAAATTAATATAATTTAAAGAAATTATATGTATGTTTACACCGGAATATATACATTTATACAAAATTCTAATTAGTATGCTTGTGGAGTGGGTTGTCTCCATTTTTATTTATTGCCATTAAATCACGTGTTGTCAGGAAAAAAACAGAGCGAAACACGTGGGACGGAAGAGGGAAGCTGTGGGAAAGGGAGGACCAAAGACAAACGGCGGCTAAGCCGATCAGTCTCCCTTTCCCACTTGCAACACGCCACACAATGCTTCACTTCTCCCTTACCCATCATATTAGACATATTGCAAAATTCAGTATAAGCCTCATGCTTCATAAATAATATTTTTTTTCCATAAATTTAAAGGAGAATGAGGGGACGTGCAGCGGATATACCACGTAGTTTCTGATTTTCCAATATATATACATATGATGCAAAGACTTCTCACGTTGAGGCCACTATTCTCGAACTTACCACAATGGCTAGCTTCGCTTCACAAATTTCCTCTGTTTTGTTGTTTCTGCTATTTACAACAACATTCAACAGGTGATCAGTTGCAATGAAAGTGATGAAAGGCTGCTTTTAATCTTCAAACAAGGAGTGGTTGATCAAACAACCAACTCTCTTCTTGGACTACCGAAGAAGATTGCTGTTTATGGGAGGGAGTTCACTGCAACAACATGACCGGAAGAGTCACAGAGCTTTCTCTTTTCAATCATACATTGCGAGGTGACATTAATCTGTGTGTGCTTCAACTTGAATTCCTCAACCACTTGGACCTGAGCCACAATGACTTCAAAACTGTGAGTATGCCACCATGCCAAATCTCCAAATCTCCTTTTGATGCTCACAAATTTCACAACCAATCACTTCCTACCCCTTCAATCAGTCAGCATGCTTTTCTGTTGCTCTACGTTATCTTGACTTTTCAGTTAATGGTTTAGTCATCAATGACCTTCATTGGCTTTCTCAACTTTCTTCCTTGAAATATCTTGACCTCACTAACAGTGATATTGGAAATGAAAACAAATGGCCCCACCATATATCCATGCTTCCTTCACTCTCTGTGTTACACTTGAGGGGTTGTGGACTCAGATTTTCCTTCCCTTGATTATATCAATTTTACATCACTTGAAGTTCTTGATCTTTCTTTCAACTGTATCAACTCAATACCTAATTCATTCTTTAATATTACCAGCAACATCTATCACCTCGACCTTTTGGGATGCAATTTCTATGGTCAATTACCAAAAGCCTTGCACCATCTTCAAAACCTCAAGCATTTAAATTTGAGTTTAAATGATCTTGAAGGATCAATTCCTGATTGGATTTGCCAACATGAACAGTTGCAGCATTTTGAAATCTATCTTAATCAGTTGAATGGTTCTATTCCATCATGTCTTGGAAACCTTTCTTCCTTGATTTCCTTAGATTTGTCTAACAATCATTTCAGAGGAAATCTTCCCAAAAGCCTTGGAAAGCTTCTTAACTTAAAATCTTTTAAGTATTGAAGGCAATTCTTGGTCAGGGGTCCTTTCAGAAAAGAACTTTGCCAACCTATCAAGCTTAGCATCACTAGCTTTGAGTTCAACTAGTTTTAAATTTGACTTTGATCCTAACTGGGTGCCACCATTTCAACTCAAATACTTCTCTTCAGCAAATACAAGCTTAGGTCCTAATTTTCCAACATGGCTATATACGCAAAGGTCTTTAGAAAGGCTCCAATCTCTAGATCAGAGATTTCAAACATTGATGCAGATATATTGTGGGGCTTCACAGCAAGAATTGATGAAGTTGACCTATCAAACAACTTCATCAGTGGAGACATATCCAATGTGACACTTCACTCAAGAGATATACGTTTGGACTATAACAATTTTACCGGAGGCCTCCCTCACATATCAGCAAATGTTATGTACATTCAAGCTTCTCATAACTCGTTCTCAGGATCCATTTCTGCGTTCCTATGCCCCAGAGAGAGTAATAGGGCTGAAAACATGCTGTCTATTTTGGATATATCACATAATAATTTAAGTGGATCACTCCCTGATTGCTGGGCCAGTTGGAAACAATTAGTTTACCTTAATTTGAGGGGTAATAATCTATATGGTGAACTTCCTCCTTCAATGGCTCTATTAACAAATCTTCATTTGTTGTCTCTGTGTGATAATGGTTTCTCTGGAAACTTTTCGTTAAACTTATCACACTGGACAAATTTAGAATACCTCGCGCTTGAGCGAAATAAATTTTCAGGAGGTTTGCCAAATACAATGCAACAAAATTTGGTGGTTTTCAAAGTAAGGGCCAACCAATTTATTGGCAATATTCCAACACAGCTGTGCCACATGTCTTCTCTAATGGCAATTGATCTTGCTGATAATAAGCTCTCAGGATCCATACCACAATGCTTGTATAACATCATGCAGTTTGATCCTAGAACTTTATGGACCTTTTTTTAATTTGTATAAGGAAACAAATTTATTTTCTAAGGGAAGGGAATTAAATTACCCTGATTTATTGTCAAGGTACATTGTTGACTTTTCTTCCAACAATTTATCAGGAGAAATTCCGAAGGGGTTGTTTAACTTGACTCTATTGTGGTCCTTGAACTTGTCTCGAAACCATTTGACTGGAATGATTTCCAGCGAAATTGGAGATCTGAAAAACATGGAATCTCTTGATCTCAGCTACAACAGGCTTTACGGGGAAATTCCTCCAACCATCTCTGATATATCATTTCTTGAAGTTTTGAACCTCTCATACAACAATTTCATTGGACAAATCCCTTTAGGGACTCAAATTCAGACTTCTGAATCTTGGAGTTTTGTTGGCAATCCTCAACTTTGTGGGGTTCCTCTTCCAATAAAGTGCAACAAGAAAGAAGCTCACAACCCAAAGTTGGTTGAAGGGAACGAAGATGACAGCTTTTTGAAGTCATTGTATCTTGGGATGGGAGTGGGATTTGCAGTAGGCTTCTGGGTAGTTTGTGGTTCTCTCTTCCTCATCAGACCATGGGGACAGAGATTTTTCCAATCATTTGACAGTTTGGTCGACCGACTTTATGTCCATGTGGCCCTCATGCTTAAGAGTTTCCATCCAATATTTGGAACAACTTAAAATTGTTGTTGAGGTATGTAATGGATTATAGCTATCACATATTTCAGAAGTTATCGTCTCTTTGATTTGCATGATCATTTATCTTTCTTTTTCTTCTTTTAGTTAAAACAAATTTAGTTCTGATCTGGCTCTTTTTCTTTCTTTTATGTTGTTTATTGGTCGATATGTTTTGTCTACGGGATCAAGTGCAGCAGATCAAGCAGTGGGTGCAACATCCTTGAAGACAGATTTGATCTATATATCTAATACTTTTCCAATGCCTCTGTCTCAAATTCAAGTCTCATATTTTGCTTCAGGGAATAGCTAGGTTACTTTGCTGCAGTTACAACATTTGGCTAAGGGCTCTAATGTTTCCTTCTAATTAATGTTCTTTGTTTATCTTACATTTAGTGATATGGTGACAAAATAAGAGCTTGTAATAATGATTTATCAGAATACGTTTGTATACTTATGCCAGTTTCTTTTTCAATAGAATATCCTTTAAGTGGTGATTGAATGCGAATTATTGCAACATTATCTTCCCTTAAGGAATCTACAATTACGTGTAGTGTGGTGAGAGGGCATGCTCGTCGGCGTTCTTGTTCCTCAGGACAGGTACGTGTAGTGTGGTGAGAGTTGCCAAAGTGTCAATGGAAAAGGACGAGATTGTTGCCAATGTGGCTGCGGCAATCAATGGGATCGTGGAGCTCATGCCGAAAGGGTGGGGTTCTGTGCGGTCGTTACATTTGAAATTGTTGGATTCGCTTGCGCTGCTGCTCTATCAGGTAATTCCTGATATTAAATTGAAGATTGAGGGAGCTAAGAGAAAAGAGGAAGCTAAGGAAGAGGATAAGTATGTGCAAGATAAGAAGAAGGAGGTGGCTAAGAAGGGTCTTAAAGTTGGTAAGAAGAAGGGGAGGATCCATGAGGTTCGGTACATGGATGATACTATCGGTCATGAACTCATTCAAGATGAGTCAGGCGTTGAAGAAGATGGGGATGTAGAAGAAGGTGATGAGAATGATGAAATGACTATTGAACTAGTTCTAGATGAGAAAAAAAGGAAAGGATCAAAAACTGACAAAGAGGTTCTTAGTGAGCTGAATAGTGAGAAAAAATTGAAGAAGGCAGCCAAGAACAAGGACAAAAGTAAGAAAGATGGCTTGTCTTCTAAGAGAAAGAAGGAAAATGATTTACCTACGAAGGATGAAGTTTCTGGCAAGAAGAAGAAGAAGGAAAGCGGAGAAGTGAAAGTAAAAGCTAAAAGAGTTAAGAAGCCTGCTTCTGCTGAGTAGAGAAGTGTCCTTGGTTCTAGATTCTCCTCCTTGATGGACATCGGTGTAATGTTGTATGTTTTTTCTTCTCGTGTCCTCCAGCAGATTTTGTTTTAAGTATATCATTAAAGTTCCTATTTTTTGGTTATCCCTTTTTGCTTGTTAGCTGTTATAAAATTTATTTACACTGCTTATGATTAACTTGCGAATACTACTCAATAGAAGGTTGTGTTTCTGGCTTCTGATTAATTAAAGCATGATTGATATAGAATATACTAAAGGAAGACATTTTAACGTAATTATGATTGGTGTTCATATTGTTATAAACAACGGCGTCAATACTGAAGTTAATGCTGCAATTGGTAAGAGAATGTTGAGAACAGAATTCAATATTCTTTCAGTTGAGAGTTTGGTCCTACATGCACTTGAAAATTACATTTTGTGTTTGTTGGTTTCGAGCTAACCGCTTCACTTGCTTCTTTGACATGTTATTTAGGTGCTATGTTCTACTTTTAGTTTGATTTATCAATTAGACAATTACTCTCCTTGATAAGAAGACATTGGCATTGGAATTATCGGGGGGGGGGGAATTTGGGCACTAACATCTTTCATTTTCAGTGTTCTAGATAATACATTGGGATGTGTTGCCCTGGCACATAAGATTTAGTTATTCCATCTGACAAAGAAACGGCACAAATTGGCAACAACTTATGGAAGTTGCTTGAGGCTTTTGCCCAAGTACAACTCCATTTCCTACATTTAAAATGCTTGTAATTGGTTACAATTCTATTTTTGTAGGAATCTTGGATGTTGGATCTCGCTTCTCTTTATGTAGGTTTGTGACATTTAAGGCAGTCAAGCACTCTAACAGTTTACCTTTATAAAGCGCCTCCCTAGGGAAAGATCATATGTCGCTAAGCCAATGGTTAATCTTGCAGAATGACACTACTCTCTATTTTAGTATTTCCCAGTTGTCACTGAACAAAATCTTATAGAATGACAGGATTGGAAAGGGTTTCTGATTTTAAATAGATTATTGGATTTATTGTACACTTGTCATCTCTCTGACATTTTGTCGCTCTGTTCCAGTTTGCCATATGCTGGTCGGAAAAACAGAGGTATATTATATCATACATATCTTAGTTATTCTATACAACCTGTTTGAAATATGTTTACAATAATCTCAAAGATCAACATACATATAATTTATAGCAACTTAGCAAGTCATGTTTTTCACATGTTATACTATGTTTGATGTCTAGAAAAATCCGTCTATTTATGTTGGAATCTCTACTGGAGTCACCTGGAGAAGAGTTGTTGCGTTTGACATTGGGGCTTGTACTTTTTTGGGGTGGTCTATCCTTTTTGTTTGTATTCAATTCTATCATCTTTAGGCCATTATTGAATTCTTTCTTTGGTTGAAAATGGAAAAGCTAACTTTTCAGTTAATAATTGAATGTGGCATAAAGTTTGTACGATCTGTTTTCTTTGGTGCAGAACTCGGATGCCTTCTTCTCAATGATCATGAGAGTTTCATTGGACTTTTTTGTTTTGGCGTGAAAATTTCATGAAGAAACCATTTGGTTTACGTGTTGAGTGGATGTTGGTTTTCGTTATCTGATTTTCTTTGCCTCGGCGGACCCTTAAGATGTGTGAGCTGATACCGTTATGATGTGGTTTTGATACTACAAGGATGGATACTCTCTCGATACCAAAGGACCCAAAAAAATGTTTGTCCTTTGCTATTTAATATTTATCTAGTTTTCTTTCCCCTTTTCCCCTTTCACAATGGTTATCGAGTTTTATAAATAATTCATAGAGTAGGTAACTTTAAATCTGGAAATTTACTGTAATTTGGTCTCTTGCAATGAAACGAGGACATTTTAAGGTTTTTAAGGTTTTCAAGGTTTTTGAATGCTTGGACAACCCCTGGACCTCCAGCATTAACAGTGGAGCAACTTAGTTAACATTGCCTTCCTAAGACAGAATCCATTAGTTTCTGTTCCCTCAAGATTTCCTTTTTTTGGCCAACCCCTTAAAAATTTCTTTAATTTGCTCATATATTAACTTTTTCCCTCTTTTCTGTTTGTGTAAAGGCATCAAGATGTTTGATTCTTTAGGTAGAAAATGATTTTAGAGAACCAACATTCCGGGCCTGCTTTTGTTCTCCCGCTACAAAAAAAAACAAAAACAAATCACATAACCCCAAAAGAGAAAATCACATAACAAAGTAGAATTTTGAGTTGTGTTTGTGTAGAATCACCAAATATTGAGTAACTTGATTTAGTGCTTCTGTCAATGGTTAATCTTGTAGAATGACACTACTCTCTATTTCCCAGTTGTCACCGAACAAAATCTCATGGAATGACAAGATTGCAACGGGTTTCTGATTTTAAATAGATTATCGGATTTATTGTACAAGTGTCATCTCTCTGACATTTTAGTCGCTCTATTCCAGTTTGTCATATGCTGTTCGAAAGAAAGAACAGAGACATTGATGTATCAAAGATCAACATATGATATGAGGTTTATAGCAACTTAGCAAGTCATGTTATTCACATGTTGTGAACAAAAAATGTTTGTTTTTTTTTGCTATTAATCTAGTTCCCCCCCCCCCCAAAATGGTTATCGGGTCTCATAAATCATTTCTAGAGTAGGTGAGTTTAAATATTGAAATTTATTGTAATTTGAGTCCTTTGCAGTGAAACGAGGACGGTTTGTCTTTGAGGTTTTTAAGTTAGACCTCCGGCGTTACTAGTGGTGCAACTTAATATCGCCTTTCTAAGACAGGACCCGTTAGTTTTCCCCCTTCAAAATTTCTTTAATTTGCTCGTGTATTAACTTTTTCCCTCTTCTCTTCCCCCCCAGCAATTATATTTGAGGTATTGTCAAATTTTAAATGTGAATAGGAATTTAAATGTTTGTCATGTAAGAGAGGCTTAACCAATATTGGTTTTTTTTTTCTTTTTTGTTTGTGTCAAGAACCAACATACATGGGCTCTAACTCACATAACAAAATAGAACTTTGAATTGTGATTTTGGATCACCAAATATTGGGTAACTGGATGTAGTGCCTCTTTCAAAAGGCGCGAATGATTTTTTTCTTTTAAAAAAAAAAAGGAACTCCAAGACGAGTGTCATCAATGGGTCTTTAAATCAGAGACATTTGGTGATGTGCATGTTAGAGAAATCATCATAAAATAATTCAAATGCATTGTTAAATATTTTCCAAAGTTGCTCCAATGAGCTATGATGAATTGGTGATGTACTTAAGAGAATCTGTTGTTTCAATTACTATCACAATATATTACATTACTTCCCTTCCTTCTAAAGTAGTCGCATGCTATGGATGAGTAAAATAACTTGATTTATTATCACTTATTATCAATGAGCACCTGTTTTAAGTGATAAAAGAGTTGCATCAGTTTAACTAGGGGTCACCTGCAGTTGAGAATCTTAGTTGAGAATCTCTTCTACCCAAGGAAATTGAAAGAGATGATAAGAATGGAGGTTTTATGTTGGGTTCCATTAATGAGCTAAAAGATTGAAATACCGTCAATAACAGTGCAACCAAATTGAGTACTCATCAAAGTACCTTAAGAATTAGTTAAAAATTTAATTTAGATTAAAAATTTATTCATTTTGCTCTCAAATAACCTTATAATCATTGCACATCTAAGGGATTTCTATCAAATTATATTTTCAATACATATATGATTAGTAATAGTATTTTAGGAAAAACAATATATATTTATTTATTACAAATAATTAAACTAATTTTCTTAATATTTATAAATTAATTATCTAACTTTTATATCAAGAAATGAGGCAGTGCATTGATTTGATCATTTCAAGGCTAAAATAAAAAAATATATTTGATTTATGTATGAATTATTTGCAAACATTCTTGTTTGGGATTAAAAACATCACCAAAACTATTAAAAAAAACATAGAGCGAAGAAAAACCATCACCAAAACGATCGTTTCAAGATTTATATGATTGTGTGCTGTTTCTCTGTAACATGTCATTGATGTTGTGACAATATGAACAGAACATAAAAAGTCTAAATAATAATTTATAGGATATTTTTCTTATTTTAAAAGCTAAAAGTTGTATTCATAGAAAACCTCTTATTGAATGGAAAAAAAAAATTAAATTATTGCTTATGCGTCTGGTATCTTTTGAAGGTGCTTAAACGATTTGGTTGTGGCTAGAAATTGGAAAATGATATGAAGATGAATATATTAATATTCCAAATTTTTCTTGATCAAAAAGATGGGAAGACTTTGGAAGTATTAGAAGACTTGCTCATATATAGTTATAGATTTTTTAGCCATATAAATGTTTGTGTACGTTTGATTTTTCCAATATTTTTATTAATCAGTGGAGACTGAATATGAGTATATTTTGGGAGAAGACTTTACATTAGTGTCTTGAATGGGACAATGTCTTTATCAATATTTCTGGTTGCCATAAAGCATCACATGTCGTTTCAAGATTATTCGCAAACTAAACATCTTAAAATGGGATGTTTGGATGAAATCAAATCATGATTTTAAGAATGATCTTATAGTGTACAAAATAGATATGTGCAGAAGTTTATCTCAATTTATGAAAATGTGCTTTTAGAAAGCACTTTTAAACATGTTGAAACACCTCGTTGTTATAATATGAACTGAACATAAAAAGTTTAAATGATAATTTATAGGATATTTTTCTTAATTTAAAAGCTAAAAGTTGCATTCCCAGAAAACATCTAATTGAATGAAAAAAAAAAATCCTCTAATTTATTCCTTACAATTTGGTTGTAGAAATTGGAAAAGAAGATAAGAATGGAAAATGATATGAAAAATGAATGTATTAATATTCTAATTTTTCTTCTAAAAAATGCGAAGACTTGGAAGTATTCGAAAACTCGACTATAAAAAAAAAAATATGGTTATAGGTTTTTTAGACATTTAAATGTTTGGATAAGGGAAAATGATATGAAAATGAATGCATTAATATTCCAATTTTTCCGCTAAAAAATGGGAAGACTTGCAAGTATTAGAAAACTTGACCATAAAAAAATATGGTTATAGATTTTTTAGACATTTAAATGTTTGTGTAATGAAAAATGATATAAAAATGAATGCATTAATATTCCAATTTTTTTTTTAAAAGATGGGAAGACTTGGAAGTATTAGAAGACTTGACCATAAAAAAAAATATACATGGCTATAGATTTTTTAAACATTTAAATGTTTGTGTAATGGAAAATGATATGAAATGAATGCATTAATATTCATTCCTCTAAAAGATGGGAAGAGTTGGAAGCATTAGAAGACTTGACCATAAAAAAAAAAATATGGCTATAGATTTTTTAGACATTTAAATGTTTGTGTAATGAAAAATGATATGAAAATGAATGCATTAATATTCCAATTTTTCCTGTAAATGATGGGAAGACTTGGAAGTTTTAGAAGATCTGACCATAAAAAAAAATATAGTTATAGATTTTTTAGACATTTAAATATTTGTGTAATGGAAAATGATATGAGAATGAATGCATTAATATTCCAATTTTTCCTCTAAAAGAAGAGAAGACTTAGAAGTATTAGAAGACTTGATCATAAAAAAAATATATGTTTATAGATTTTTTAGACATTTAAATGTTTGTGTACTTTTTGCTTTCCCAATATTTTTTTAAGAAACACTTTACTTGTAATGATTTTGATTTTTGTTTTTGTTTTATTTGCCAACAATGATTTTCATTTTTCACAACTTATGTACATCATGACCATGTAATCTAAATAATAAAGATTTGATTTCCCCTCAAACAAATCGTGATGACGGTTTCATTTTGAAAATTTCATTTGTTTTGTTATTTCAAATTATAATATAATTTGAGTTTGAGAGGAGGTATGATTTTGTGGTGTGTTTGGAGTAAACATAGTGAATGAATGCCAACTTTCTACGATAGTTGTTTTTGCCAACCTATGTTATATTCGCGTGTGTTTAAAATGTATTCGAAGTAAATAGAGTTTAAGAAAACATAAATAATTAAATTACCACGTAGATGTGCGCTATGGATGAGTAAAATAACTTGATTTATTATCACTTATTATCATTAAGCACCTATTTTAACTAGTAAAAGGGTTGCATCAGTTTAACTAGAAGTCATTGTCAATTGAGAATTTTAGTTGAGAATCTTTTCTACCAAAGGAAATTGAAAGAGATTATAAGAATGGAAGCTTTATGTTGGGTTCTTTTAATGAGCTAAAAGATTGAAATACCATCAATAACAGTGCAACCAGTTTGAGTACTCATCAAAGTACCTTAAGAATTAGTTAAAATTTTGATTTAATTTAAAATATAAAACCCTAGTATACTTTGTCTCTAGTATTTATTTATTTTGCTCTCAAATAACTTTATAATCAATACACATTTAAGGAATTTCTATCAAATTATAGTTCCAATGCATATATGGTTAGTATTGATATTTTAAGAAAGACAACATTTATTTATTACAAATAACTAAACTAATTTTCTTAATATTTATAAATTAATCATCTAACTCTTATATTAAGAATATGAGATAGTGCATTGATTTGATCATTTCAAAGCTAAAATAAATATATATATATTTGTTTTATGTGTGAATTATTTGCAATCATTCTAGTTTGGAATTAAAAACATCACCAAAACTTTAGAGAGAGAGAGAGAGAGAGAAGAAATATCATCGCCAAAATGATCTTTTTCAAGATTTATATGATTGTGTGTAGTTTATGTGGAACACCACATGTCATTGATGTTGTTACAAATATATGAACTGAACATAAAAGGTCTAAATAATAATTTCTAGGGTATTTTTCTTATTTTAAAAGCTAAAAGTTGTATTCATAGAAAAAATCTTATTGAATGAAAAAATAATAATTTATTGCTTATGCGACTGGTATCTTTTGAAGGTGCTTAAACGATTTGATTGTGTCCAGAAATTGAAAAATGAAATGAAAATGAATATATTAATATTCCAAATTTTCCTTGATCAAAAAGATAGGAAGACTTTGAAAGTATTAGAAGACTTGATCATATATGGTTATAGATTTTTTAGCCATATAAATATTTGTGTACTTTTGATTTTTCCAATATTTTCATTAATCAGTGGAGATTGAATTTGAGTATATTTTGGGAGAAGACTTTACATTAGCGTTTTGAAGGGGGCAACGTCTTCATCAATATTGCTGGTCAAAAAAGAAATGTCTTCATCAATATTCAATATGTCAATTGATCTCAATTAGTCGAGATTCCAATAACTGTTGATGTTGAAAGTTGTGAAGTTTCTTGAAAAAGAACTAAAATACTGAGAACATCATATTATGCAATTTATTATTTGCTATTGGATTGCTTAATGCAATTATGCAAAAAATGATGTTTGATGAAATTGGCAAAATCTTTTTCACCACAGAAAATTTAAAGAGATGGTAGTAATGGAAGAACAAAAATCGAATCAAACCGGCCAGTTCAACTGGGTCATTCAATCTATTTTGAGTGTTGGATTGGCCAAAAATTGAATCAATATCAATCTAGTCAAACCAGGGTAACCATGTATAAACTAGTGATGAACTAGTTTAGATAATTATATTGCGATTGGTTTTTTTCTTTTTTCTCATTCACCTCTTAATATCTCAATCACTATAAATTTGAATAAATTTTATTGATAATTTTGATATTAATTATTATTAATTTTAGTTATTAAGGAGTCAAAAATATAAATATTATCAATATTGTTATACTTTGTTATTATTACAATAAAACTATTATTACATCTTCTTATATTTTGTTACTAGTAATTATTAACGTTATTGTATTTTGTTATTTTTAATTAAATCATATTATTTTAATATGAACAGTTTGATTCCGAGTTTACCCAATTTGAACTATTGACTTTTGAGCTACTATCTTGATCAGTTTAATGTCCAGTCCAGACTTCTTTTTCTTTTTTGGTGAATCATTAGTGAGTAGAAAGATTGAAATTGGGAATAATTTGGAAGAAAACTTTAGAAAAAATATGGACAGGACAATATCTTCAATATATCAAGTATTCCTTTTTTCTTTTAATTCTTTTTCTCTATTTTCGAAACAAACGTTGTGTTCCAATTTTTTTAAAATGCCCTCAAGAACTTTGTAAATAGTTTGACTACTCATCATTTTGATAAATAACTTAATGTATTGTTTGATTGGAAGGTTTTTGGGGGGAAGAAAGAGGAAAGAAGGAAAAATTATGTTTGGTTCAGGAAAATGGAGGGGAGGTAAGGAAAAAAAATTTGTCTTTTAGTGTTTTCCTCCTCTCATTCTCCTTCCCTCTAAATTTGTCTTTAAAAAATAATTTTTTAATTAAAAATTTTAAATATAAATCATTCAAATCAAAATGAATAGTTTAGATTTAATGAGATTATGACATGCTGAGCACTCAAACTGGTTCCAAGAAGATTTCATTAAAGATTCCAAAATACTCAATTTATTGTCTCCTCTCGTTTTTTCTTTTGCAATTCTTTGATATTTTGGAGAGTTATATGCAATCTTTTTCCCAAAAAAAGTAGATGCAAACTTAAATTTTAGGCCACACACTCCAAAAACTTTCTACACATAAAACAGACTTATGATGCAAAAATGATTATTCATTCCAAGATAATATAATATATGTAATTGAACTTAAGATATAAAGAATAAATTAATGTTATTATTTTAAAGCTTAAATAAAAAAATATTTGATTTATGTGTGAATTATTCACAATCTCTTTTGAAATTAAAAACATCCCCAAAGTGGTCGTTTCAAGATTAATTTAATATGATTGCGCACAGTTTTCCTATAACACCACATATCGTTGATGGAAATCAAACCATAAAACACCACATGACGTTTCAAGATTATTTGCAAACTAAACATTCTAAAATGTAGATGTTTGGATGAAACCAAATTATAATTTTAAGAGTGATTTTATGGTATACGAAATAAATGCGTGAAAAAGTTTATCTCAATTTATAAAAAAGTGCTCTTAGAAAGCATTTTTTAACATATCGTAACACCCCGTTCTTATAATATGAAATGAACATAGGAGGTCTAAATGATAATTTATAGGATATTTTTTCTTAATTTGAAAGCTAAAAGTTGCATCCCTAGAAAACATCTAATTGAATGGGAAAAAAAAAAGTCCTCTAATTTATTCCTTACAATTTGGTTGTAGAAATTAGAAAAGAAGATAAGAATGGAAAATGATATGAAAATGAATGCATTAATGTTCCAATTTTTCTTCTAAAAGTTGGAAGTATTAGAAGACTTGACCATCAAAAAAATATATGGTTGCAGATTTTTTAGACATTTAAATGTTTGTGTAATGAAAAATGATATGAAAATGAATGCATTAATATTCCAATTTTTCCTCTAAAAAATGGGAAGACTTGGAAGTATTAGAAGACTTAATCATAAAAAAAATATATGGTTATAGATTTTTTAGACATTCAAATGTTTGTGTACTTTTTGTTTTTCCAATATTTTCTAATAAACACTTGGTTTGTAATGATTTTCATTTTTTTTTTTTTATTTGCCAACAATGATTTCCATTTTTCACAACTTATGTGCATCGTGACCATGTAATCTAAATAATAAAGACTTGATTTCTCCTCATATAAATCATGATGACGGTTTCATTTTGAAAATTTCATTTGTTTTGTTAGTTCAACATATAATATAATCTAAATTTGAGTGGTATGATTTTGTGGTATGTTAAATTTGGAGTGAAGATATAATTTGCCAACCTGCATTAATGTATTAGAGTTAAAGAGAGTTGAAGAAACATAAACGATTAAATTTAAACGTCAGTTAAATATTTTGTATGTAAGATCAATTTTCATTTGAACCTATAAAAGCCTGAACGCATAGTAAAGTTTAAAGGTAATGTGTTTAATTTTGTTATGCACACACTCAGGCATACACCTACTCAAGTTTATTTGAAAGGAATGTGAATAGGAAAGGAAAGGATAAATTAGCAAGCAGTGAATAAGCTTAAAAAAAAAAAAAAGTTGGAGTTCAAAGAGCCATATGCGATATTATGGAGTTCACACGCCATTTTATTCAAATTTCAATGTCTCAGTTAATTTATCTATTTTATGAAGGGAAATACATCATCATCATCTCTTCATCCATGTCATTGCCACAACTTCATTATTATGATCTGCTACGTCATTGCAATTGGCTTGGCAATTTGTAAAGGAGTGTAGGTTCGAACCCGAGACTTTTTGCACCCGTGCTGAAATCTTTGTCAATTGAGTTGAAAAGCGCCTGTGAAATTTTTATGCACAATTAAAAATATATATTTCAAATAACAAATATACATATACATATATAAAATAAATATTATATACATAATTTAATATATATTATATAATTTAATATATTATTAGTTATTTGAATTTAATTTTATATTTTAGTAAAAAAAATTTCTAATAATTTATATTAGCATTCAAATATTTAACAAAATGTTAAGTACATTATATATTTTTATTTTATTTTATTTTATAATATTTTTATTTTAAAATTTTTATATAATATATTATTTAAAAGTTATGATATATTATATTTTAATTTAGTAATAAGTTTAAAAAATAATTATTATACATTTATATTATATTTTTTTATGACAGATTAGTGATGGAATTGCGACAGAAATTAGTAACATAAAAATTCCGTCATTAATTCCGTCATAAAATGTTTTGTGATGAGAGTTAGTGACAGAAATTAGTGACAGAATTTTTTCTTCACTGATCCTTTAAAACATAATTTGCAACGAATGTATGACAGAATTTAGTGATAAAATAAAATTCTGTGACTAATTCGTTGCTAATTTAATGATAAGTAATTTTAGTAACAGAATTTGTGACAGATTAGTGACAAGAATAAAATTCTATCGCTAAATTCCTTCATAATCCCCTTTTTTTTTTTTTGTAGTGTTTGGTGAATCATTAGTGAGTAAAAAGATTGAAATTGATATTTGGAAGAAAACTTAAGAAACATTATGGACGGGACTTTAATATGTCACATATTCTTCTTTTGTATATATAATTTTTTAATCACTTTCTTTTTTTATCAGAAAAAAAGTGAAGTAAAAGTAAAACACAATGACTTCCTTCTCTTTTACTAAAAAGTGAATATTGCCATGAAATCCCAAGTAAACTAAACAATTCCAGTGACAACAGAACAATATGCAATAGCAAATTTTAACTAGTAAATGACAACTGTTTACTTGTTATTAAAAGTTATTAATAAATTTGTTTTTAAAACCTCATTGTAATTCTCTCTTTACTAAAGGCCTTCTCCATTTTCAAAACAAATGCTATGTTCCATATGCAAATTTTTTTTCCCAAAAAGAAGACGCAAACTTAAATTTTAGACGACATTTAAAAATTTGCAAAATTTTTTTCCACGTCTTAGCTCCAAAACTCTCTACATAAAACAGACTTATGATGCAAAAATGAATATTTATTCCAATATAGTATATATAATTGAACTCAAGATATATATATATATATATATATCATTGAACTCAATATATAAAGAATACGGTTTCTCATTTCAAACCTTAAATAAAAAAATATTTTATTTATGTGTGAATTATTTGCAAACATTCTCGTTTGAAATTAAAAACAACCCCAAAACGATAGTTTCAAAATTTATATGATTGTGTGCAGTTTCTCTGTAACACCACAAGTGATTAATGTTATTATAATATGAACTGAACAGAAAATAAAGGTCTAAATGATAATTTGTAGGATATTTTTCTTATTTCAAAAGCTTAAAGTTGTATTCCTAGAAAACCTCTAATTGAGTGAAAAAAATCCTTTAATTTATTGTTTAAGCGACTTTTATGTTTTTGAAGCATTTCAAACGATTTGGCTATGGAAATTGAATAAGAATAGAAAATGATATGAAAATAAATGTATTAATATTCCAGTTTTCCTGGAAAAGATGGGAAAACTTGGAAGTATTAGAAGACTTGATCATGTGATAAATTTTTTTGGCCATTTAAATGTTTGTGTATTTTTTCCAATATTTTCTAATAAACACTTTATTTGTAATGATTTTCATTTTTCGCAACTTACGTACATCGTGACCATGCATGTAATCTAAATAAATCATGATGACGGTTTCATTTTGAAAATTTCATTTGTTTTGTTTATTTGAACATTTAATATAATTTAAATTTGAGAGGTATATAATTTTGTGGTGTGTTTGGACTAAAGATAATGAATGAATGTTTTCTTCAATTTTTTTTTTTGGGCCAAACCTATATTATGTGTACATATATAATTTATTCGAAATAGAGTTAAAAAACAACATAAATGATTAAATTTATACATCAGTTAAATATTTCGTATTTAATTTTGTTTATATATATATATATTTATATGTATCCACTCACGTGTATTCGGACAGCATGTGTATAGGGAAGCAAAGGAGAAATAACTAGCAATAAATAAGCTAAAAAAAAAAAAGAAACAGGACAATACTTACATCAAGTTATTTATATTCATCATGTTAACCACCCAAATCATACATAGTGATGTGTCTTATTTTTAAAATATTAGTATTTAATTATAAAATTCACATGAAATAAAAATAGACACATGCTTTCGAGAACTTTATATAATGGATATAAGCAACTTGACCTAAGTTTTTCACAAATAGGACAAACTATGGAGTTCAAAGAGCCATATGTAATTAATTTTATGGATTTCACATGGAATTTTTGTGATTTTTTTTGGCTTATATTAAATTTGATTTTAAAAAAAAGATATATAGGGTTTTATCATTTTCGGGTCATACTAAAATTTTGTCCAATTTCTTATGCGTAAAAATCAAACTTCAGAGTACAAATATTTATTCAAATTTCAATGATCTGAATTAAGTTATTCATTTCAGGACTAAAATAAATAAATAAATAAAATTAATTTACTTTGACTTCAATACGTGGGTGAGTTTGTCTGAGTATAATCATTCAATAATTAACAATGATATAAAATAAATGATAATAGTTATTTTATTTATAAGTCATAATATAGGGTTTGGTTTGTTTACGAAAACATTTTTACAATAAAAAATCATTGAGCTCTTGGCCCTCAATATTTTTATACGTAATTGCCCCCAATTTTTCCCTAAAACCTACCAAATTTAAAAGGATCTAAGCATATAACAGATTATATCTGTGGTATTTTCTCATTGACAATGTTAAAAGAAAAGATGTAGTTAAAAATATCCACTAATTCCACTTGGTTTTGGAAATTTAAAAAAAAAAGAATACAAGGCAGGCAACATGTTGTGGAGAAATTGGATTCATGACACGATTTCTATTGAAAAAATCACGTGTTGTGCCCCCACCCTCCCCGGGGGGGCGAAACACGTGGGACGGAGGAGGGAGCCTGTGGGAAAGGGAGGAGCAAAGACAAACGGCGGCTAAGCCGATTAGTGTCCCTTTCCCACTTGCAATAAATACGCCACCCATGGCACAATAAGACGGGAAGACTTGGAAATATTATTAGTAGACTTGACAATAAGAAAGCAAATTACACGCCGTTGGAAAACATTTGAAAATTAAAACGAAGGACATATGGAACGTAGTATTTATTTTTATAAAAAAGAATATATTATTACTTGAGAAATTTGTCCGAGTAAAGAAATTTCCATATAAATCAAACTTATGATGCTTGACCGAAAAAAAAACTTATGATGCAAAAATAATGGATATTTATTCCAAGATTATATATAATTAATTAATTTGTTCATTTCATAGCTAAAATAAAAAATAATACTGATTATTTTTCTTTCAATAAATAAATATTTGACTTAGTTTGAATAATTTGCAAATATTCTCGTTTTGAAATGAAAAAACATGCCCCCAAACTATTGATGAATTTCAAGATATATATTATTGTGTGCAGTATCTCTGCGACACCTTGTCGTTGATATTGTTAATAATAATATGAACTGAACACAAAAGGTCTGATTAACAATTTATAGGATGTATTTTTTTTATTTTTTTAAAAGCTAAAAGTTGTATTCGCATATCGCCTCTAAGTGAATGGTCTATTTATATTATATGTCATGGAAAAAAAATCTTTAATTTATCGTTTAAGAAACTTTTACTTTAGTTGTGAAAAATGAATTTATTAATGTTTCAACTTTTCTTTGAAAAGATGCAAAGACTTGGAAGTATAAGAAGACCTGATTATAAAAAAGATGTGGTTACAGAATTTTTTTGGGGCATTTAAATATTTGATTACTTTGATTTTCCAATTTTTTTAAGCTGCAATTTGTTTGCAATAATTTTGGCAACTTATAAACATCCTGTCCTTATATAAAGGCTTAATTGAGTTCATTCCACTCAAGCAAATCCCGATGACAGTTTCGTTTTTCAACTTTCATTTGTTTTGTTATTCCAATCTATAATATGACTTGAATTAGAGAGGTATGACTTTAATTTGTGGTGTGTTTGGAGCAAAATTTTGTCCAATTTCTTATACAAAAAAAAATCAAACTACTGCGCATATATAGTTATTCAAATTTCAATGATCTCAATTAATTTATTCATTTCTCGAGTAAAACGAAAATAAATACGATTATTTCACTTTCATTTCAATATGTGTCCGTATATATGCTCCTTTCAGTAATTAATAAAAGTATAAAATATAATAATTAAGATCCATGCCATTCATGGAGCCCATGGAGGATTTGTTTTGTGCGAGCATTTTTAAAATAACAAAAAAAAATCACTAAGCTTTGGGACTTGACAATGAAAATCACGCGGTTTTAAATTTTTAAGCATTTAAATTTTGTTCATTACTTCAGATTTTCCAGTATATATAGATATATCATACATAGGCTTCATTAGGCCATTATACTCAAACTTACCACAATGGCAAGTTTGGCTTCACAAATTTCTTTTCTTTTGCTGTTTCTGCTATTTGCAACAACATTCAACAAAAGTGTGGGAACCTCAAACAGGTTGATGCGTTGCAATGAAAATGATCAAAGGCTGCTTTTGATCTTCAAACAAGGAGTGGTTGATCCAAGAAACCAACTCTCTTCTTGGCTGATGAAGAAGATTGCTGTCTGTGGGAGGGAGTTCACTGCGACAACATTACTGGAAGAGTCACAGAGCTTTTTCTTTTCAATCACACATTAAAAGGTGACATTAATTTGTGTGTGCTTCAACTTGAATTTCTCAACCAATTAGAATTGAGCTTCAATATGTTTGAAACTGTGAGTATGCCACCATGCCAAATCTCCAAATCTCCTTTTGAAGCTCACAAATTTCCCGATCGATCACTTGCTACTCCTTTCAATCAGTCAGCAAGTTTCTCTGTTGCTCTGTGTTATCTTAATTTTTCATATAATTGTGATTTACTCATAAAAGACCTTTATTGGCTTTCCCAACTTGCTTCCTTACAATATCTTGACCTTAGTTGCTGTGATATTGGAAATGATACCAGATGGCTCCACCATATAGCCATGCTTCCTTCACTCTCTGAGTTACACTTGAGAGAGTGTAGACTCAGAGATTTTCCATCCCTTGATTATATCAATTTTACTTCACTTGAAGTTCTTGATCTTTCTACCAATTATAATATGATGAATTCAAAATTGCCTGATTCATTCTTTAATATCACCAATCACATCTATCATCTTGCCCTTCGTGATTGCAATTTCCATGGCCAATTACCAAAGGCCTTGCTCAATCTTCGAAACCTCAAGCATTTAGATTTGGGTGGTAATATTCTCAAAGGATCAATTCAAGACTGGTTAGGCCAATATGAACGGTTACAATACTTGGATATAAGTGATAATTTGTTTTACGGTGTAATTCCATCATCTCTTGGAAATATTTCTTCCTTGTTCAACTTAGACTTGTCCAACAATCAGTTCAGTGGTAATCTTCCAGAAACCCTTGGACAACTCCATAACTTAAATTATTTAGGCATTGGTGGCAATTCATGGGTGGGTGTTCTTTCTGAAAAGAATTTTTCGAATTTCTCAAATTTAACATCATTGGATTTAAGTTCAACAAGTTTTGAACTTGACATTGATACCAAATGGGTCCCACCATTTCAACTTGAGAGGTTGCGTTTGAGGAACACAAGCATAGGTCCTAATGTTCCAGCATGGCTATACACACAACGGTCTTTAAGACATCTAGATATTTCTAGATCAGGGATTTCAACAACTGATGCAGATATATTTTGGAGCTTTGTAGTAGGAATAGAAGGTGTTGATATCTCAAACAATTTGATTAGTGATGACATATCCAATGTCACATTATCAGCAAATACCTCTTACTTTTATGCGTCTCACAACTCTTTAAGAGGATCTCTTTTCTCGTTTTTGTGCCAACTAGAGAGTAACGGGGAAAGCAAATTGCTTGAATTGAACTTGCAATATAATCATTTGAGTGGAATACTTCCTGATTGTTGGGCCAATCAGAAACAATTAAGATACCTCAGTTTGGGGAGTAATAAGCTAACAGGTAGATTCCTCCCTCATTTGCTTCTTTGAATCTTCACGGGTTGGATTTGAGTGATAATAATTTCTTTGGCGAATTTTCATTAGGCATGCTAAATTGGACATATTTGGATCACCTCATTTTAGAGCAAAATAAATTTTCTGGAAGTTTGCCAAATCCCGTGGTGCAACATTTGTCGGTTATTATGTTGAGGGCCAATCAATTTATGGGTAATATTCCATTACAATTCTGCAACATTTCTCATTTGACAATACTTGATTTGGCTGAAAATAAGCTTTCTGGATACATACCTTATTGCCTATACAATATCATGCCTCCAGATTCTATGGTACTATGGGATAATGATGAAATAATAAAAATATTTACGAAAGGAAGAGAATTAGACTACCAACTTGAACGTGTTGCATATCGTACAAGTAGCATTATTGATCTTTCTGCTAATAGCTTGTGTGGAGAAATTCCTAAAGAATTGTTTAGCAACAGTCAAATGCAGTCCTTGAACTTGTCTCGAAACCATTTGACTGGAAAAATTCCCAAAGAAATTGGAGGCCTGAGATTGGAATCTCTTGATCTTAGCTACAATAAACTTTTTGGAGAAATTCCTTCAACAATCTCCAATTTGTCTTCTCTTGCTTGGCTCAACCTCTCATACAATAATTTCATGGGACGAATTCCAATGGGAACTCAAATTCAAAGTTTTGACTCTTGGAGTTTTGTTGGAAATCCTAAACTATGCGGAGATCCTCTTCCAAAGAAGTGCAACAAAAAAGAAGGAACTCATGACTCAAAGCTAGCTAAAGGAGATGAAGATGATGGCTTTCTAAAGTCACTCTATCTTGGTATGGGGGTTGGATTTGCAGTGGGCTTCTCGGGAGTTTGTGGTTCACTCTTTCTCATCAGAGCATGGAGACACAAATTTTTCCGATGGTTTGATCACTTGAACGATCAACTTTATGTTGCTTTCACCCTCTGGTTCAAAAGATTCGGTTGAATATCAAAAACAGATCTCCCTTGAGGTAATAAATTAGCCATGCCTGAATTTTTCAAGTGTTGTTAGTATTTTCCCTTTTCCTTTTATTTTCTTCTATTTCATGAAAAAATTCTGTTCTTAGCTGATTATGTTTTATCTTGTTTATTTTTCAATATGGGATGCATCAAGTGAAATAGCATCTATCACTACTCTGATCGTTCCTCTGATTCAAATACTGAGTTCTGCTTCAAGGAATAAGGAGCTTTGCTGCTGTTTCGCTTGGTCAAGGACTCTAACAATGTCGCCTACTGAATGTCCTTTAATTTAGCGAAGTGTGACAAGAGAACATATTGCAATAATAGTTATTTGTGCGTCTGTGTATCTCCTGTTGTGAAGGAACCTTTGATGAATAGTTTAGAATGTGATATGTGATTGTACTCCAAAGTTTGATTATGAGTTTGAACCAAATAAAAAGATATTCTGCGTCTTTATTTAAGATTTCAGGTGTAAGTGTAACAATCAAAACGAAAAGGCATGTCAGTGTTGTAATCTGTAAGATAAGATTTATATGAGCGTTAACATGTGGGATATTAATTTGTAACTTGCAACAGTGAGTAGCTATTAATTTGTGGAAGATAAGAGGATCTTATAACATTCTGTTTTGAAGCTTCAGATGCTCTGTTCCATTTTGGTATATACGAGTAGCTCGAAAGAATCGTTCCTTTTTCTGACTAGATGTTCAAATAGCCTCTCAGTTACTTCTTTTTTTAAAGTTGGGTCAGATAATCAGGTGCAGAGCAACACGAGTATGTTTCTAATACCAGCTTGAAATCTGCTCATTTCAAGTACTCCCTCACATATTTTCTACAAAGTCATGTTAACTACTTTTCTAAGATGTTGAAATTAATTATAAATATTTCATTAAATCTAACTAAGGATTAGTGAGTTTTGACCCCAAAAAAAAAAAAATTAAGGATTAGTGAGTAGAGTGTTATGATACGTACTGGACCCAGTATTATTAGTGATACAAATAAAAGTCAGTTATTCTTTTTTCCCGCTACACATATAAGGTAATCTTATTCAAGACACTGTCAAGAACTAAATATAGACATTTCTTTTAGTGAAGATTCAAACTTTAGTTCACCATGTCGTGAGGGATTAGCCAATTCTAGTAAACTCGACTCTTATTGATAAAGTCGGTCAATTTTGTGTGACTGCATATACTAATTTAATTTGTTTTCTGTGAATAAAATGGTCACCTTTTCTTCACCCAATAAACAATCCACCATGACGTCAGATTATTAGTTGAAAAGATGGCTTCAATATTTAGACAATTATATATATATATATATAAAAGTATAAAGAGGAGATGATATAGATGGGAAATTTTGATGTTAAATTGTATAACTAAAGGGATAGAATGAAAATTAATAAAAAAGTTGTTCCTGGTGCTCCTAATAAATCTTGTCAAGTTGAAAAGGAGGGACCCGAAAAGGATTTTACATCAAATCCCAAAGTTGAACTATACAGCATGCGATGTATTTTTGTTCCCCGTATTATAAGTCGGTCCTCCGCTATGTTCAGGAAAAAAATACAATGTAAAAAGAAAAGCATGAAAATATAAATTTTAGTATTACTCCAATCTTTTAATTCTTAAAATAATTAGAGAGGGAACTTTTTTTTTTTGGGGGGTGGGGAATAGAAGTAAATTACACGCTGAGGGGAAAAATTCATGTTATTGGGATAGTATAGTTAGTTGACGACTTTCTTAATTAATTATTAATATTAATGAATAAAACATCATATTGTTTGGTCATTGCGTGTTCCCCCTACGCACTATGGGGAGGTTGATTAACTTTTAAGACCTTCCTCGCAATTTTTAACATTAACTTTAGTTTAGCTCCGGTCTCTTAAAAAAAGTCATTAATGCTAAAAATTATAGCGCTGAAAAAATCCTAAAACTTAATTAACCTCACCATATGATGGGTTGGGGAAACATGAAATGGCCATCGTTCATGAACTGTTGCTGCTACTAATAATAATAATAATAATAATAATAATAAATCAGTAATCAAGAATGTTCAGCAAGCAAGCTAAGGAAATCATCAAAAACAAATTAAAGTGAATGTTTTTAATCTTTGAAGATTCTTGAAAACCATCACAATTTTTTTTTTAAAAAAAATAAACCAACCATAACTGTGGGCAGAGGTGAAAATAGGTTAGGTCACATCAGGTTTCAGTCTTAACAAGCTAGGCCTGTTTGATAATAAGCCATCCTGAGCCTAGATTGTGGCTTGTTATAGGCTTTTTTTGCAGCTTAATCCTAGCTTTTATAAAGGTCTGACCTAACCTGAAACCTGTTAAAAAAAGCCTACATATTTGTTTGAAAAATTATTTTTACAAGATTGCACTGTTTCATGACTGCAAATTAAATATTGTAATGCCTCATTTTGTATACAAATTAATAATAATACAAGAAGACGTACCAAGCAGAAATAAAAAATGAACAGGAAATTCATATTCTTATATTTCCTTGAACGAATTGAAAAATAATGATGGCCGAATAACACAGTCAAGACGAAGTTGAGTTTCACTGCAACACTAATAATATGAAAATACGAAACAAAAATAATACCCCTCCGATCCTAAATATTATGCTTATTTTGTAGTGTAAATTACATTACAAAATGAGTTTTATATTTAGAACTGAAGGGAGTAATAGAAAGACAAAAATCTAGAAACTAAATTGTTCACTATGAAAGAAAATAGGAAACAAAGGTGTTCAGAATTCACAGGTCACCTGACAAAATAAAGTCGACATCTGCAAGGCAAGTGGAGATGGTTACAATAGAGAAAAAAGAATGATATAAGTAATATGGGTAATTAAATGGGGTAAAATGAGAGAGAAAATGTGTAGGAATTAAATGCAATGATATAAGCTGACTCATTCATGAAAATTAGCAAATACCACCTCAAATAACCAGAAAACAGCACAAATCCAACTCTCGCACAGTGGGAAGAAATGTAAAAAGCAATGGCACCTTATAAGATTTAGGGTGGAAGAGCACCGTGATAAAAAAATAGAATAGATAATCTTCTACTCTGGGCTGTGAAGAAGAATGGAGGTTGACGAACGGTACGTGTTTAGGATTGAAGAGGTTTCAGGTTTTAGGTTGAAGAGCAGCGCAAAAGATAATACTTTCTTAGTTCCTTATTATAAGAAACAATTATAAAGTATGTCATGTTCCTTTTTATAAGAGATTCTTAGAGTTTATCTCAAATTTTGTTTGTTGACTGCCTATTTTAGCCCCATTTAATTACTTATATTACTTATATCATTGCATTTAATTTCCACACATTCTCTCCCCCACATATTATCTCTCTTTCACATAAATGAGGATATTCTTGGCAGAAAAAGTTACACTTTTTACATATTTATAGTTTTTAACTAATTTTAACTAGTATTTTGATTAACATAATTTGAATAATTGTCTCTTATAAAAAGAAATAGAGGGAGTAATGTGTAATACCCTATTTGGAAACTTGCCAAACTTAAGACAATATAGGGATGTCAACATCATTACCATAGTAATTAAAGAAAATGGTTTACAAACTTTATTTCTAATTTCCTTACATATTGTCACAGAACCATGATATAAAAGAATAAGACAAACAGTCAGCAGTACAATATAGCATGGTTATAAAAAAATTATACTTACTTACTATGCATAACCATGTTGGGGAAGGATTATACCCCTAACATGATTATACAAAGCCTTTCATATACTTGATTGACACAATTTGTCACAAATAATACTCCCTCCGTTCCTTATTATAAGAGACATTTGATGCTTATGGCATATTTCTATATATAAGAGACACTTGAAAGTTGTCTCTACTTTTTTGTGTTAATTTCCTATTTTATCCATATTTATTGTCTCCAACTCACACTCTCTCTCCATTCCCCTTCTCTTTCTTTTAATAATTTAATTGTTCTCTCTCATACTCTCTCTCCTTATTAATGAGGGCATTTTTGGAAAAGAAATTATATTTTTTACACATTGATTGTTCTTAACTAATTTTAACTGCTTTTTTGATCAACGTAATTCGGTTATTCGTCTCTTATAATAAGGAACAGAGGGAGTATAACAAAACAAAGTTTAATTTATTTCAAAGACGTCCTCATAAATGTATAATCATAAATATTTCAATGTGGAAAACATAAAAAGAGATGCGTAATGATATCCTAAGTGGCAAATAAGTAATGATAAACATAACCAGAATTTAGGGTGTGATCACCAATGAAGGTGACCTCATGCCTCTGGTTCTTTTCCTGCTACAGCTCCTCTATTACTCTTACCTGAAAATGGTAGATGTAATAGAATGAGACTACTGTTTCAGTAACAAAAATTCCTACCCACCTCACTTACTAGCACCCTTAAGAGGTGCCAAGTGGGACTAATAATTAGAATAATCATTAAACATGTTACTATTACATAACATATATCAGATATCACCAACATAAAAGCTAAGGGAAAATGTCAACATATATGCTTGCTTTACTCATCATTTATTCTCATTATTAATCATTTAATTCTTTCCTTATATCTTCCTTATACCTGCCGCTTGAACTCATAGGCTAAGTCTTAATCATATGAGTATGACTGGTGACTTTCATGAGCTTCCTACACATGTGATGCGGACCGGCCAAAGTCGGCAAAGTACACACGGGCCATGGGTTCCTCCAGAAAAAAGGGGATTCTGCCCCAATGGGTTTACTGCCCAATATCCTAATGGGGATGTTGCCTTTGGGTGATACTATCCCGGGATATTCCTGGAGTGTCACAAATGAGGGGATGCTGCCCTCTTTAATAGGCCAACCATAGTGCGTTCTATGGAGGCAAATCACATGATAATATATGGATATCAAATCTCCATCACTAGACCTCCCCCGAATGTCAAACTAATTAATCATAATCATGACATTTCTCAATTCTCATCAGATATCTCAAGAACATGTATCTTAGGAGATTTAAAACATACACCAATCATATAAGATACTTAATATCGTACCATACAATAGTATTCTCAGATAATCAACGGTATAAACATATCATCCCAAAAGCTCATGCTAACATACAAAACACAATCAAATAAAACAGCAGCTTGGATACTTCACCTTGGTGAACAAATAACCTTTTGCCATAACAGACTACACAGTACATCCTAATTCCACAATTTCATTCAAAAATCACTCATCAGGCTTCTATCCAGTCCTATGGTTATAACAATTGATTCATTTTTCACAAAACAATCCCACCGAGCAACTTTCAAATGTCTAAAGTTTTTTCATTGTTTCAAAACAAGTTTCTTATTCCATATTATTCATAACCTATCCTAAAGGGTTTAATTTAATTAAAAACTCCTCATAGAGGAACCGCTAGGCAAAAACAAGTAAAAATTCACGTTACCTGGTGTCCAACAAGTGCTTACAAGTCAAATATTTAGACCTTGAACTTGGGGTTGTCAAACCTAATATCATATCTACAAACAGAAAATACATGTTACTACAGTATCTTATGGGTAAGCTATGTATTAAATTTGAACCCATAACTCCCTCTTTAAGGTTTCCGAATTGTTACTCAGAATTCTAGCTTGTACAGTTTTTCTAAGATCTGGAGTAAGAACATGGATACTATGCTTTAGATTCAATTCTTAAGTTTCTTTAGCTTATATTATCTTTAAATTTCTAAATCATATCATTATAATTTATTCATAACCCAAGTAGAAAACCCTCAACTTATAGCTTATGTTCTGTTTTTGAAAACTTAGAGAAACATATTTAATACGAGTAAATTATTCTCACTACAGATGTTTAATTATTAATCTAATCGTTGAAATTAACATATCATATGTCTTGAGTCTATTCTCCAAATTTTGGCTCGATCTAACGGCGAACAAATTTAAAAATGATACTTTACCATTCAATGTTCTATCTATAAAATTTGAAAATAAAGAGTTTAATGCATATCTAATAACTCATACCTCATATATTGAATCACTAACCTAACTGTTGAAATTGACGAGTTAGATGTGTCGGACTAGAAGACTGGAAGACCAAATTTCAGCTCGATCTAACGGTTTACAAACTTGCACACGGCACTTTACTGAGATTGTCTCAGTTTTGTGCAAAAATATTTAATTTGTTCTTAGTTCTTCCATACTGCCGTCCATTTATATTTCATATCATTTAGTCGATGTGGGACTTTTTAACCTTTTTTGTTTTATTTATCTATTCATATGTAAATAGCTATATATACATACATACATACGATCATAAATATTTTAATTGCTTATATATATTTAACCACTATTGAAGTGATGTCAATAGATATTTACTTACAGATTTACTCAAGTCCTAGAGATCAAAATTTAGGAAGTTACATAATGGAAAGCAAAGGGAGCAGCTAGGACGCTAGGTTTCAATCCACGAGGAAGGATGATTAGTCTACATGACCCAAAAAAAAACTTAAGGATAGGATAGTAATTAACTATTATCTAAATTGGCAAAAAAAAAACTAAAATTGTAAAATGCAGCTAGGACGCTGGGTTTCAATCCACGCGCACTCACTTGTGCACTAATCAAATGTAAAATGCGGCACTTTTATTGAAAAATATCTATCTAATTAGTCTACTATTCTGGTCATAAATATAAAACCCATTTTGTAGTATAAATTACACTACAAAATGGGTTTTATATTTAAGACCGGAGGAATATCATTTTAATTATAATTAAGCCCTTTTAATGTTATTGACCCGTGGCTCATAAAAGAGGCATGAGACTAAAGTTTATGGGACCTAGAGTTTTGAGCTTCTGGCAACTCTCTTTCCTCCTCTGGTGTTCCACCTGATTGAGTTCTTTTATCTTTCACTGTTCTGCTTATCTTGTTCTTATATAAAGAATCCGTTTAATCCTAAGAAGTATCAATTCTTGTTTTGCCAATAGCTGCAGAATTGCTCACCAGGACAGTGTCCATAGGACGCGATTCGAATTAACCAGTTATTTGTAGATGTTGCCATTAATAGGATTTACACAGTATTATAGAGAAGTTAGAAGATCTATTAGACTTTTGGAGAATTTAGGTGCTGTGACCCATAGGATGAAAATTGAAGGTTAGAAGAAGGAATGTTTGTATTCTATGATTATTGATTCTAAGAGATGTTTGTATAGGTTTTAAAAATACGATCTATGTAATAAAAAAGATAAAAGGGCTCAATATATAAATATATGTTTGAATATAAAGAATTTAACTGTGTACCGAATCCGCAATTTAAGTTCATTGCACATACATGTATTATGAGGCATGTGAAGATAGGAGCGGGCAAGAAACGAAGTTGAAAATTTTTTTTTTTTTGAGAGAATCCCATAAAAATATCTTTAAATTTCAAAATTCCAACCCATCCCAGTCTTGTTTATTACTGCTGTGTTTCAATAACAATTGACAATATTTGAAAAGCAAATAATAATATATTTTTGTAATAATTCCGGATTTAAAATTTTCAAATTTTAAATGTATTTTAATTTCTTGAGATTTTCCCATAGTATTTTGGGAGGCCACATCTAATTCTACTGAACTCTTATATGAAAAGGTAACTCAAGATACAAAAAGTACATCGCTAATATCATAGGTAAAAATTAAAAAAAAAAATCTCTTTTATTACCATAAAAAAATATTTGAATTATTTTTGAATAATTTTTCAGACATTCTCCTTTGAAATTAAAAACACCCCCAAACTTTTACTTTCTCAAATGTTCAAACCATTTGGTTGTAAAAATTGAAAATGAAGGTAAGATTGGTAAAATGATGTGAAAATGAATGTATTAATGTTCCAATTTTACCTCCAAAAGATGGGAAGACTTGTAAGTATCAAAAGACTTGACCATTAAAAAATAGGTGGGTGTCAATTTTATTACGCATTTAAATGTTGGTTTACTTTTTATTTTGAATTAATATATAATTTTTTGTTTTTTAAGTTTGTCCTCATTTTGGTTTTGATCCCTCAAATTTTAAATCATAAGTTCTGGTTCCTCAAGTTTCTTTTTATTTAAAAATTGATCTCTATTATTCAAAAAAAAAAAATTTGAATCATTTGCCTCTTAAAAGACTGAAACTTATAGTTTGAAACTTGAGAAACCAAAATCAGATAATAGAGTTGGAGAACCAAAGATTATATTGAATTTTTTATTTTTAAATAAGTTTTAAGCAATGCGTTATTATCTTTTAAATTTTCGCTCACATATTTGGAAAGTGGAACGCATGTGAATAGGAAAGGAAAGAAAGGAATTAACAATTTCTTTTTATGGAAGTTATACGCAATTTTTATATTTTTTTGTTGTATTAAGTATTATAACAAATTGTACATAAACTTTATTATTTTCAGGCCTTGCTTACTAAAATTTTGTCCAATTTCTTATACATAAAAATCAAACTTCAGAGCTCAAGTATTTATTCAAATTTCACTGATCTGAATTCATTTATTCATTTCTGGATTAAAAAAATAAATAAAATTAATTCACTTTGACTTCAATACTTGAGTGAGGGTGTGCGAATACCCCTCCAATAATTAATAATATAAAATATAAAGTTTATAATAAACTATGTTATTTATAAGTCATAAATAGTGTTGGTTATTCTTTCAGCTCGCCCATATAGGATTTGTTTTGTTTGTAAACATTTTGAAAATAAAAAAATCACTCTGCTGTTGGCCTTTAATATTTTTACAAATTGTCTGTAGATTTTAACTAACACGTACTAACTTAAAAGGATCTAAAAATATAATATATATTATATCTGTGGTATTTTCTTATTTATAATGTTAAAAACAGATGTAGTTAAAAATATCCACTAATTCAGCTTAGTTTCGGAAATTTAAAAAGATAAAAATACAAGGCATGGAACATAATGAAGAGTGACCGGATGCATTTATGACCCGATTTTCTATTGAAAAGACGTGAAGACTCGGAAATATTAGTAGACTGGAGAATAAGATATGTCGCGTGGTTATCAATTTTTTAAGGCATTTAAATTTTTGTTTATTCTAGATTGTCCTATGTAAATGGGTGTATATATAATGTAAAGACTTCATTGAGGCCATTATGCCCAAACTTACCACAATGGCGAGCTTCGCGTCACAGATTTCCTTTGTCTTGTTGTTTCTGTTATTTGCAGTCACATTCAACAGAAACATGGGTATCTCAAACAGGGTGATGCGTTGCCATGAAAATGATCAAAGGCTGCTTTTAATCTTCAAACAAGCAATGATTGATCCATTGAACCAACTCTCTTCTTGGATTGTTGAAGAAGATTGCTGCTTATGGGACGGAGTTCACTGCGACCACATCACTGGAAAAGTCAACCTTTCTCTTTTCAATTACACATTACGAGGTGACATTAATCTGCGTGTGCTTCAACTTGAATTTCTCAACTACTTGGACTTGAGCCTCAATGCGTCTGAAACTGTGAGTATGCCACCATGCCAAGTCTCCAAATCTCTGTTTGATGCTCATAAATTTCACAACCAATTACTTGCTACTCCTTTCAATCAGTCAACAAGTTTCTCTGTTGCTCTGCCTTATCTTGACTTTTCAGAAAATGATGGTTTAGTCATAAATGATCTTCATTGGTTTAGTCATAAATGATGTCAACTTTTTTTCTTAAACTATCTTGACCTTACTGACAATGATATTGGAAGTGGAACCAAATGGCTCCAGCATATAGCAATGCTTCCTTCACTCTCTTTTACGCTTCAGTTATTATGGATTAAGAGATTTTTCTTCCTTTGATTATCTCAATTTTACGTCACTTGAAGTTCTTGATCTTTCTAACAACCTTATGAAGTCAAAATTGCCTTATTCATTTTTTAATATCACCAATCACATCTATCATCTTGACCGTCTTGCTTTCAATTTCTATGGCCAGTTACCAAAGTCCATGGTCAATCTTCAGAACCTCAAGCATTTAGATTTGCATTATAATAATGACACAAGATCAATTTCAAATTGGTTAGGCCAATATGAACAGTTGCAATACATGGATATATCTAATAATTTGTTCTATAGCGTAATTCCATCATCTCTTGGAAAGATTTCTTCCTTATTCTATTTAAACTTGTCCCTCAATCAATTCAGTGGCAATCTTCCAGAAACATTTGGACATCTCCTTAATTTAAGTCATTTATACATAAGAGACAATCCATGGAGAGGTGTTCTTACTAAAAAGCATTTTGCCAATCTCTCAAATTTAACATCATTGGACTTAAGTTCAACAAGTTTCATATTTGACTCTGATCCTAAATGGGTCCCACCATTTCAACTTGAGCCATTGTATTTGAGTAACGTGAGTGTAGGTCCTAATGTTCCACCATGGCTATAGACACAATGGTCTTCAAGAAATCTAGATATTTCTAAATCAGGGATTTTAAAAATTGATGCAGATATATTTTGGAGCTTTATAGTAGGAATAGATTATGTTGATCTCTCAAACAACTTGATTAGTGATGACATATCCAACGTCACACTATTAGCAAATATCTTTTCCTTGGATGCATCTCACAATTCTTTGTCAAGATTTATTTTCTCACTTTTGTACCAACTAGAGAGTAACAGGGAAAGCAAGTGGGTTGACTTGGACTTGTCATATAATCGTTTGAGTGGACTGTGGAGCACTTCCTGATTGTTGGGCCAATTGGAAACAATTAGAATACCTTAATTTGAGGAGTAATAAGCAAACGGGTAGAGTTCCTCCCTCATTTGCTAATTCATTAGTGAGTTTTTCGCAGTTGGATTTGAGCTATAATAGTTTCTTTGGCAAATTTTCATTGGACTTGTCAAACTGGACAAATTTGGAATACCTCAATTTAGTGGGAAATAAATTTTCTGGAGCTTTGCCAAATACCATGCAAAAAGGGTTATATGTTATCACATTGAGGGTAAACCAATTTATAGGCAATATTCCATCATAGTTTTGTAACCTTACTCGGTTGACAATATTGGATCTTGCTGATAATAATCTTTCAGGAGCTATACCACATTGCCTATATAAAATCATGCTGCCGATTACGGCATATAATCCTATAGATGATATAAAAGTCTTTGCTAAAGGAAAAGAATTGGATTACGAGCACTTTACACTGGTGCATAGCACCGATCCTTCCACTAACAATTTATATGGAGAAATTCTCAAGGAATTGTTTAACTCAGCTCAGCTGTGATCCTTAAAATTGTCTCGAAACCATTTGATTGGGAAGATTCCCAAAGAAATTGGTGGCGTGAAAGGATTATAATCCCTTGATCTCAACTACAATAAGTTTTCTGAAGAAATTCCTTTAACTATCTCTAATTTGTCTTTTCTTGATTATTTGAACCTATCATACAACAATTTCACTGGACAAATCCCATTGGGAACCCAAATTCAGAGTTTCGATCCATGGAGTTTTGTTGGCAATCATGAACTTTGTGGAGACCCTCTTCCAAAGAAGTGCTGCAAGAAAGAAGCTTCCAATCACTCAAAGCTAGTGTTATGAGTCCCACATGGGGAATCTCACAAGTGTTGTGGGGTTTATAAGTTCAAGGGGCTCTCCTCCCAATAGGCTAGTCTTTTGGGATTGGGCTCTCTCCTTGGGCTTATGCTCATCACATTAGTGCTTTCATTGAGAGTTAGCTAACCGGAAAGGGCTACCTGCGGAGGGTTCTGACCGGTAAGAAGACCGAGTAAAGTGCCGTAGAGTGGAGTCACCGGGACGTTGGCTCTCGAGAAGGGTGCTCTGTTATGAGTCCCACATTGGGGAATCTCACAAGTATTGTGGGATTTATAAGTTCAAAGGGCTCTCCCTCCCAATAGGCTAGTTTTTTGGGATTGGGCTCTCCCCTTGAGCTTATGCTCATCACAGCTAGCTGAAGGAAATGAAGATGATGACTTCCTAAAGTCATTGTATCTAGGGATGGGAGTAGGATTTGCAGCAGGTTTCTGGGGGGTTCTCTCTTCCTCATTAGAGCATGGAGACACAAACTTTTTCAACTGTTTCATCTTCTGGCGGATCAACTTTATGTTATCGTGGCCCTCAAGTTGAAAAAAGCTTCCAATGAATGTTAAAATTATAGAGATTGCTGTTGAGGTAATTAACCGATCTGAGATCATATTCTTTTTTTAATAAGGTTTTATTTTCCTTTTCGCCTTGTTCTTGCCACAAACAAATTCAGTTCTTATCTGCTACGTACTACATTCCAATGACTTCCTCTTAAATTCTTTCAAATCTCATATTTTGTTTCAGGGAATAGAGAGGTTTGCTGCAGCCATACATGGTCCGAGGTCTCTAATGTTTCCCACAGATTGTCATATCTCTACTTTGTAGTAAAATAGTTATCAGAGTATCTGTGTGTGTTGTCATGTCTCAGAAAAGCCTTTTGTTGAGTGGTTTTCCAAGTCTTGTATTGTTGTGCTTTAAGACTTTGATTATTTTCTATTTCAACAATGAAAGATTCAAGTACGCTTTTGGAATTGATAATAAATTTTCTTTTTCGATGTTGAAGATGCCAAAAATTGAAACTTGCAACACACTGAATCGCCATAGAGCAGCTGGCTAAGAGGATCTGTTTCCACACTTGAGATGCTCTGTTTCATTGTGTTTGAAATAACAGAGTCATGCCTTGGTTCGGTTACGTAATCAAATAATCTCTTCACTACTAAACATCATAAACATTAAATAACAGAGTTGGCTTGAATCATCAGATGCACAACAACACGCGAGTATGTTTCTAAACTACACTCACAATGAATTATTGAGGCGCAATGACTTGCTTCTTCAATTATTATTTACATTCTTACTTAACAACGGGCAACTGTAATTCCCGTGCAGTTAAAATTGTAACAGTCAAGAATTAAGGATGTGGGTTTGTAAATGAACATCGGTGAGATGGGCAAAAAAGAAGATACATATATTACCTCCAATTCTAATTATAAGATTCAATTTATAGTGCAATTTGGACCACAAAATGAATCTTATAATTAGAACTTAAGGAAGTACTCCTCCGATCCTTGATATAAAACCCATTTAACTAATTTGATTATATTAGAGAAGTTAGGTAAGTTAGTTAATTATAAGAAATGTGACATGTTTTTCCTCAAACACCATAATCATCTTTCTCAATATCTCTTTTTTCTCTTCTACTTGATTATGGTTAAGAGAGTATCCATAGGGATAATTTAAAAAAAAACTGATAAATATGAGAAATGGGTCTTATATTTAGGACCAAAACTAACTTAACAATTGGGTTCTATATTAAGGACTAGAGGAGTAATTAAGAAGCTCCTCTCTGTGAGTTCCATCAGTTAATGAGCACATATTATGATTGGATTTGATTTGGTATGAGGAGGGAATTCATTTATGTAATATCAAAATTACATGATTTAGAGGTTCTTTAGCTTTTTTCCCCTTAATAATTAGATCAATTATATATACATATAGAATGAGGGAAATTATACCAATAAAAATTTGGTCTAGTGATGTAAAGTCTTGCTAGATCTCTTTGGGTCTTGAGTTTAAGTCCTAGAGTAGACGAATTATTAATTACTAATGGTAATGAATGAAACATCATAAGGTTTGGTTGTTGCATATTCCACCGTAATTAGTTAAATTGGTTATTTGTCGTAAATATATATTGGTCTTCCTAAACTATCCTCTTCAATAATATATATTAGATTATTGAAATTATCACTTGGTAGAAACTCTTTACAATCAATAAGGATATCTTGGGAAAAGATGCAAGATAAAATAAATTGAGATATGACCAAATCTAATTTTCTGACTAGCTCTTATATTAAAGATGAGTGTAGTATTTGGACACCCCACAGAGAGGAAGTTATCAAATATTATCCCACTAAGATGATATATTAAATTATTTTCCATCACTTTCCTTCATTTTTAACTTTTCTTAAGAGTCTTAAGTTCCCATTGCTTTTGATTAATCACTTTTCTCAATAAATTTAGATACACTAACGCTGTAAAACTTTGGAAACAAAGACATATTGATCAACTTTAAGGACCTTCCCAGCAATTTTTAACAATAATTTAGCTTTCGAATGACTTTTTCTCAAGAGAACAAAGCTGCCATTGCTTTTCAATAACCGCGTAAACAGGTTAGAAGATAAAGACATAAAGAGAGAAGGAAAGTAAATTACATGCCGATGGAAAACATTTGATGACTTCCACTTAGTGCTAAGCCCAAATATTAAGCATTAATAATATTAACACCATGTGATAAGAGGGGCCACAACATATATATGAGACACTAGATGACGTGGCTTAATATTTTGATGACATGTCATCACATGGCCCATTGTTTATATATATATATATATATATATATTGATGAAAGTGATTAATGGAAAGCAATGGGAACTCAAGACTCTTGAGAAAAGTTAGTTCAATTATTTTATTATTTCTGCGTTTAGGTGTAGGATTTTGCTATTAAAGATATTGTTTGCGTTTAATGTTTGGTCGTAGCACAAAACGGAAGTCATCGTATACTATCCCACTAAGATAATGAATTAATTTTTTTTTTCTATCAGCGTGTAATTTACTTTCCTTCTCTTTTTCCCCAATGAATTGTTTATTTAGAAAATTAAAACGAATCACCTATAGAGCATAATATTTATTGTCATAAAAAAGATTATAATATTTCTTGAGAATGACCATAAAAATTATAATTATTTACAAGAACTAAATATTAAAATATAAATTTAAAAATATTAAATTGCTACCCATCAATCTTCCTATGTTATTCTTCCCTACCTTCAGAATTTTGTTTTTAATAATATAAAACTAAAACTGCCCATTACGTACGTAACTATATATTTCCTCTATTTTGGGAGGGCATGTCTACTTCTACATATCCAGACTTCATTGTTTTCGAAAGTTATGTGCAATTTTTCTTTGAAAAAGTATATCAATTAACTTAATTTTTATGCCACGCTTAAAGATTTGCAATTCGTTATTGTCCGCATAATAATTATCTCCAGGAAATTTCTATATAAATCAAACTTGTGATGCAAAAATTTCAACATTTCTTTTGAAAAAATGAAAAGACTTGGAAGTATTAGAAGACCTGACCATCAAAAAGAAGTGGTTACAACAAAAATAGACAAAATGAATTCACTTCACTTCAATATGTGTCTGTATATATGCTCCTTCAAAAAGTAATAAAAATATGGTAATAATTAAACTCCATGCCATTCGTGGAGCCCATATAGGATTTGTTTTCTATGCAAGCATTTTTAAAATAAAAATAAAAAATCACTAGGCTATTGGCCTTCACAATGCATATCATGTGGTTATAAATTTTTAAGCATTTAAACTTTTGTTTACTTCAGATTTTCCGGTATACATATACATATATATCATGTACAGGCTTCATTAGGCCATTATACTCAAACTTACCACAATGGCCAGCTTCGCTTCACAAATTTCTTTTGTTTTGTTGTTTCTGCTATTTGCAACAACATTCAGCAGAAATATGGTTATGTCAAACAGGTTGATGCGTTGCAATGAAAATGATAAAAGGCTGCTTTTAATCTTCAATCAAGGAGTGGTTGATATAGAGAACCCACTCTCTTCTTGGACATACAGTTGAAGAAGATTGCTGTTTATGGTAGGGAGTTCACTGTGACAACATCACTAGAAGGGTAACAGAGCTTTCTCTTTCTGGTCATTACCTAGAAGGTGAAATTAATCTGTGTGCGGTTGAACTTGAATTTCTCAACCACTTGGACTTGAGCCACAATTACCCAGAAACTGTGAGTATGCCACCATGCCAGATCTCCAAATCACCATTTAACGCTCACAAATCTCACAACCAATCACTTGCTACTCCTTCCAATTAGTCAGCAAGTTTCTCTATTACTCTGTGTTATCTTGACTTTTCATATAATCTTGATTTAGTCATAAATGACCTTTATTGGCTTTCTCAACTTTCTTCCTTGAAATATCTTAACCTTAGTTATGGTGATATTGGAAATGATACCAAATGGCTCCACCACATAGCCATGCTTCCTTCACTCTCTGAGTTGCACTTGAGGTTCTGTGGATTAAGATATTTTCCATCCCTTAATTATATCAATTTTACGTCACTTAAAGTTCTTGATCTTTCTTCTAATTATATGGTGAAGTCAAAGTTACCTGATTCAGTTTTTAATATCACGCATCACATCTATCATCTTGACCGTAGTGATTGCAATTTCCATGGCCAATTGCCAAAGTCCTTGCTCAATCTAAAGAACCTCAAGTATTTAGATCTTAGTTGTAATAATCTTGAAGGATTCATTCCATATTGGTTAGGCCAATATGAACAGTTGCAATACTTGTACATCTTTCAGAATTTGTTCCATGGCATAATTCCATCATCTCTTGGAAATATTTCTTCCCTGTTCCACTTAGACTTGTCCCACAATCAATTGAATGGCAATCTTCCAAAAACCTTGGGACAACTCCATAACTTAATTCAGTTAGACATTGGGCACAATTTCTTGGTTGGTTTCTTACAGGGAAAAAAAAAAAATTTCCGGTCTCTCAAGTTTAACAATATTGGGCTTGAGTTCAAATAGTTTCAAATCTGACTTTGATCTTGAATGGGTACCATCATTCCAACTTGAGATATTGTATATGGGTAACACAAGCATAGGTCCTAATATTCCACTATGGCTATATACACAACAGCCTTTAAGAAAATTAGATATTTCTGGATCAGGGATTTCAATAGTTGATAAGGATATATTTTGGAATTTCATTCTCTTATTTTCATGCATCTCACAACTCCTTATCAGGATCTATTCTCATTATTGTACCAATTGGAGGGTAACAGAGAAAGCAACTTGGTTGAATTGGACTTGTCATATAATCATTTGAGTGGAACACTTCCTAATTGTTGGACCAATTGGAAATGATTATTATGCCTTAGTTTAGGGAGTAATAAGCTAACAAGTAAAGTTCCTCCCTCATTTGCTTCATTGGAACTTCAATGGTTGGATTTGAGTGATAATAGTCTCTCTGGCAAATTTTCCTCAGACATGCTAAACTGGGGATATTTGCAATACCTCATTTTGGAGAAAAATAAATTTTCTGGAAGTTTGCCAAATTTGTATATGGCAGGAAATTTGGAAGTTCTTAAATTGAGAACCAACCAATTCATTGGCAATATTCCACTAGGAATAGGCAAACTCTCTTCTTTGCAAATACTAGAGCTTGCTGATAATAAGCTTTTTGGATCTACGAGCATGTTTCCAATGCCTGCTTGAAATCTGCTCATTTCAAGTATTCCCTCCCATATTTTCTACAAAGTCATATTAACTACTGTTCTAAGATGTTGAAATTAATTATAAATATGTCATTATTTTAAGAGTAAAATATATTAACTACCCTTCTATTTTATTTAAATTACAGAAACCTCTTTTCTATTTGAAAATATATATAAACTTCCCTTCAAATTAAAAATATATGTTACACAAACCTCCTTATATTTTTAAGATTCAATTTTCATCCATCGAACTGTTAGTTGACCGGTAAGTTTGACTTTTAAATTTTTATTTTGACCAAAATATCCCTCTTCAACATAATATTATTTAAACATTTATATTTATAAAAAATAATTTTTGATACAACAAAAAATAATTATAATACATGTATTTCCAAGATTTTTACTATGTTATAAAATTTTTAATTTCAATTATATTATAAAATTATATAATGTTAGTTCCTCATGAAATATTGAAACTTAAGATTTTTTTAAATGGCTAAAAAGTATTTTGAATGCTTATTTTCTTATGACATAATATAAATTATACAAGTTTGGAAACTTATATAAATCATTTAAATTTTTGTTTGTATTAACTAAATTACTTAATTTTTTGACCCAATATGATAAAAACATTAAACAAACAATAATTTTTAAAAATAAAAAAATAAAATTAAGGTAAAGGACAAAATCGTAAATTCTTTGATATAGTTTTAACCAAGATTCTGGAATTTAGTATTATGAAGGGTAATTTAGCAAACAAAAAGTATTTCAAGATAAATTTGAATTAAAAAAAAATCCTTTCAGTGTATGTTTTTAAAATAGAAAGGAAGTCTGTGTAATTAAGACAAAATATAAGAGAGGTTAGAGTATTTTAATCTTATTTTAATTAAGGATTAGTGAGTAGAGTGTTATGACATGGATTGGGCCCAATACTATTAGTGGTACAAATTAAAGTAGGTTATTTTTTTTTCTTTTCACTATGCATATGTATCCTTTTACTGGATGTAATTTTGATTTGAGATATTGTCGAGTATTAAATGTGAACATCTCTTTCGATAAGTATTCAAACTTTAGTTCACCATGTTGTGAGAGACTAACTTCTTCTACTAAACTCTACTCCTATTAGTAACGTAAGTCAATTTTGTATTAATGCATGCGCTGATTTGTCTTTTGTGACTAAAATTGTCCCTCTTTCTTCACCCAATAAACAATCCACCATGACGTCATTATTAGTTGAAAAGACGACTTCAATATTTAGACAATTATATATATAAAGAGGAGATGATATAGAGGGGAAATTTTGATGTTAAATTATGTAACTGAATGGATAGAATAAAAATTAATAAAAACAATTGTTCCTAATGTTCCTAATGTTCTCAGAATAAATCTTGTCAAGCTGAAAAGGAGGGACCCGAAGAGGATTTTACATCAAATCGAAAACTTGAACTATATAGCATGTGAGGTATTTTTTCCCCCCCTTATTACAAGTCGGTCCTCATCTATGTTCAGCAAAAAATTACAATATGAAAGAAAAGCATGAAAATATAAATATTAATATGTTTCAATCTTTGACTCTGTTGATTAGGATAATTAATACATCTAATTTTTAATATAAGAACTACTTGACTAATTTGATTTAATTAAAAAATTAAATAAATTAGTTAATTATAACAAACATTCTGTAAAACATTAAATTATAAGTTACAGAAATTAATTGGAAGAAAAATAATAAATATAAGATACAAAGTATATTAAGATCTTATACCTATGATCAAATTCAATCTCCAAACTAGTTTTTATATTAATGCAAAAATTCTCTTTATTCTAAAATTAATGTAAGGTTAACAGTCAACATTAACGTGATCAGACAAGGGGCGATACTGCAATGATTTTGACTCTTAAATGGGCAATATTGCTTTGCTAATAGTTCATGCTAATAATTAATGCTACCCGTGAAATAGTCCAAAGGCAAATGTCCTTTAATTCTTAAAATAATTAGAGAGGACGTGGTTTTTTTTTGGGGGGGGTAGAATTAAATTACACGCTGAGGGGAAAAATTCATGTTATTGGGATAGTATAGTTGATGACTTCCATAACTTTCTTAATTAATTATTAATGTTAATGAATAAAACATCACATTGTTTGGTCATTGCGTGCTTCCCCCACTCACTATGGTGAGGTTAATCAACTTCTAAGACCTTCCTGACAATTTTTAACATTAACTTTAGTTTAGTTTTGGGATTACATTTCTCAAGAGACAGAAGCTGCCATTAAAAAAATTAGAAGACGATGAAAAAGAAAAATCAACAATATATGGGCACAACACAAAGTGGAAGTCATCATATACCATCCCTCTGAGATGAGGAATTAATTTTTTTTCCACCAATGTGTAATTTACTTATCTTCTTATTGTTTTTTTTTAATGGATCGTTGAAAAGCAATGGCAGCCCCGGTCTCCTGAGAAATTCATTAATTCAAAAGCTAATTATTTGCAAACATTCTCGTTTGAAATTAAAAACATCCCACAAAAAATTGTTTCAAGATTTATATGATTGTGTGCAGTTTATCTGTAACGCCACAAGTCATTGGTGTTGTTATAATATGAACTCAACATAAAAAGTCTAAATGATAATTTAAAGGATATTTTTCTTATTTCAAAAGCGAAAAGTTGTATTTCTAGAAAACCTCTAATTGAATTGGGAAAAAAAAATCCTTTAATTTGTTGCTTAAGCGAATTTTATCTTTTTGAAGCGTTTCAAATGATTTGGCCGTAACAATTGAATAAGAATGGAAAATGATATGAAAATAAATCTATTAATATTCCAGTTTTCCTCGAAAAGATGGGAAGACTTGGAAGTAGTATTAGAGAGACTTAGACCATAAAAAAAATGGTTATAGGTTTTTAGCCATTTAAATGTTTGTGTGCTTTTTCCAATTTTTTTTAACGTTTGCTTTTTATCTTGGAAAGAAGAGCATAGAGAAGGAATGACAATGTGTGATAATGTTTGTATAGGGGAACATACTAGTGAGATTGATTGAGGAGGTAGGCGATGGGCTTTCATGAAGTCGTTAGAAATATTTAAGCGGCTTCAAATGAACATTTTCGACTGTTACATGCCTTTAACTCGGCCTTTAAACCAATAGGGGTGGGTCTAACGGAAAAGATTAGTCCCTCACAACGTAAAAAACCAAGATTTTAATATGAAAAAATACCCACATTTAGTACTCAACAGTGCTTTGAATAGAATTGTCTTGTTTTAACGCCCAAAAAAAAAACTTGGCCTTTATTTGGGCCTTCCTTCCAATTGAGTCGGGGCCATGAGGAATCAATCAGTGGTTGGGTGGAGAAGCCAACGATGGGGCTGAAGAAGCAGAGAAAGAAGATGCTGCCGGAGAATTGGCAGAGGAGTCCGATTGCATAGTATCTTACAGGAGTTGAGTTGAAAGACACATTTTCATTTTTTGATAATGTTAATTAATATTTCCTGCCACGTAGGATAATTACTTGGGGATTAAAATTAAATGTAAAAGGATTAGGGACTGAGTTATAGGAGAGCCAAAAGTTGAGAGATTGAGTTACACCGAATCATAATTAAATAACTGAGTTATAAATGAGTTAAAACATTGAAAAACTAAAAGATTAATTTTCCCTATCTTTATTTATATCCACTCACGTGTATTTGGAAGGCATGTGAATAGGAAAGTAAAGGAGAAATAACTGGCAATAAATAAGCTAAAAAAAGAAAGAAAAAGTACAATAATTATATCAATTTGCTTATATTCATTAGGAAAAATCCCAAAAAAATGATTGTTGAATTTCAAAATTCCAAATCGAGAATTACTACGAAAATGTGTTGTCATTTGTCTTTCGAATGTAGTCATTTTTTTATGAATATAGTAACTAATACTGATTTGGAATTTTAAAATTCAATCATCACTTTTTTGGGATTCTCCCCATTCATCATGTCAAGTGCCTAAATCATATATAGTCATATATGGGCCCTGAAAAGGCCCATTTTTTTCTCCTGCTATTAAAAAAAAAAAGTCACATAACCCCACAAGAGAAAATTACATAACAAAGTAGAATTTTGAGTTGCGTTTGTGCAGAATCGCCAAATATTGAGTAACTTGATTTAGTGCCTCTTTCCAAAAGTGTGAATGATTTTTTTCTGTTAAAAAAAAAAATCTCCCAGACAAGTTTCGCCAATGGGTACAGAGGCATTTGGTGATGTGCGTGTTAGAAAAATCATCATAAAATAATTAAAATGCGTCGTTCTACATAAAATATTTTCCATAGTTTCTCCAATGAACTATGACGAATTGGCGATGCACTTAGAGAATCTATTGTTTCAATTACTACCATAATACATTACATTACTGATTACTCCCCTTCCTTGCAAAGTAGTTGCAGGCCACAGATGAGTAAAATGACTTGGTTTATCATCACTTATTATCATTGACCACCTCTTTTAACCGGTAAAGGGGTTTGTATCAGTTTAACTAGAGGTCACTTGCCATTGAGGATCTCTTTTATCAAAGGAAATTGGAAGAGATGATAAGAATGGAAGCTTTATGGTGGGTTTCAATATGAATGAGCGGAGACTGAACTTGAGTACAGTTTGGGACAAATACTTTACAAGCACTCTGGATGGGGCAATGTCTCAGTCAATATGTCAAATTTGGCTTGATCTCAATTAGTCTAGATTCTAGTAACATTTGACATGAAAGTCGTGAAGTTTCTTGGAAAAGAACTAAAAGACTAGGAACATCATTGTATTATGTGTGAATTATTTGCAAACATTCTTGTTCGAAATTAAAAACATCCCACAAATAATCGTTTCAAGATTTATATGATTGTGTGCAGTTTCTTTGTAACGCTACAAGTAATTGATGTTGTTATAATATGAACTAAACATAAAAAGTCTAAATGATAATTTAAAAGATATTTTTCTTATTTCAAAAGCTAAAAGTTGTATTTCTAGAAAACCTCTAATTGAATGGGAAAAAAAAATCCTTTACTTTGTTGCTTAAACAACTTTTATCTTTTTGAAGTGTTTCAAACGATTTGACCGTGGAAATTGAATAAGAATGGAAAATGATATGAAAATGAGTGTATTAATATTCTAGTTTTTCCTCCAAAAAATGAGAAGACTTGGAAGTATTAGAAGAATTGACCATAAAAAAAATGGTTATAGATTTTTTTAGCCATTTAAATGTTTGTGTGCTTTTTCCAATATTTTCTAATAACCACTTTATTTGTAATGATTTTCATTTTTCATAATTTATGTACATCGCGACCATGTAATCTAAATAAATCATGATGACGGTTTCATTTTGAAAATTTCATTTGTTTTGTTATTTTAACATATAATCTAATTTGAATTTGAGAGGTATATAATTTTGTTGTGTATTTGGACTAGAGATAATGAATGAATGCTTTCTACAACATTTTTTTTTTGGGACAACCTACATTATGTGTATGTATATAATTTATTTGAAATAGAGTTGAAGAAAACATAAATGATTAAATTTATATGTCAGTTAAATATTTTGTATATAAGATCAATTTTCCTTTGGACCTGTAAAAGCCTGAATGTACAGTAAATTTTAAAGGTAAGGTATTTAATTTTATTTATATATATCCACTCACGTGTATTTGGAAGGCATGTGAATAGGAAAGAAAAGGAGAAATAACTAGCAATAAATAAGCTAAAAAGGGGAAAAAGAAGAAGAAGAAGAAGAAGAAGAAGAAAGAGTACAATACTTACATCAAATTACTTATATTCATTATGTTAAGTGCCCAAATCATATATAGCCATGTCTTATTTTTAAAATATTAGCATTTAATAATATTTAATTATAAATTTACAGGACACAAAAATAGACACATGTCCAAGTATAATTTGAGAACTTTATATAATGGATATAAGCAACTTGACCAAAGTTTTTCACAAATAGGACAAAATATGGAGTTCAAAGAGCCATATGTAATTAATTTTATGGATTCCACATGGAATTTTTGTGATTTTTTTGGCTTATATTAAATTTGATTAAAAAAATGATATATATACATATAGGGTTTTATTATTTTCGGGTCATTCTAAAATTTTGTCCAATTTCTTATGCGTAAAACTCAAACTTCAGAGCACAAATATTTATTCAAATTTCAATTATCTGAATTGAGTTATTCATTTCCGGACTAAAATAAATACATAAACTTAATTTACTTTGACTTCAATACGTGAGTGAGTGTGTCTGAGTATAATCCTTCAATAATTAACAATGATATAAAATAAATGATAATAAGTTATTTTATTTATGAGTCATAATATGGGGTTTGGTTTGTTTACTAAAACATTTTTACAATAAAAAATCACTGAGCTCTTGGCCCTCAATATTGTTATACGTAATTGCCTCCAATTTTCCCTAACACCTACCAAATTTAAAAGGATCTAAGCATATAACAGATTATATCTATGGTATTTTCTTATTGACGATGTTAAAAGAAAAGATGTAGTTAAAAATATCCACTAATTCAACTTGGTTTTGGAAATTGAAAAAAAAAAAAAAGAATATAAGCCAAGGCAGGTAACATGATGTGGAGTAATTGGATTCATGACACGATTTCTATGGAAAAGACGGGAAGACTTGGAAATATTATTAGTAGACTTGACAATAAGAAAGTAAATTACACGCCGGTGGAAAACATTTGACAACTAAAACGAAGGACCTATGGAATATAGTATTTATTTTAATAAAAAAGAATATATTATTACTTGAGAAATTTGTCCGCGTAAAGAAATTTCCATATAAATCAAACTTATGATGCTTGACCCAAAAAAAACTTATGAGGCAAAAATAATGGATATTTATTCCAAGATTATATATAATTAATTAATTTGTTCATTTCATAGCTAAAATAAAAAATAATACTGATTATTTTTCTTTCAATAAATAAATATTTGACTTAGTTTGAATAATTTGCAAAAATTCTCGTTTTGAAATGAAAAAACATGCCCCCAAACTATTGATGAATTTCAAGATATATATTATTGTGTGCAGTATCTCTGCGACACCTTGTCGTTGATGTTGTTAATAATAATATGAACTGAACACAAAAGGTTTGATTAACAATTTATAGGATGTATTTTTTTTTATTTTTTAAAAGCTAAAAGTTGTATTCGCATATCGCCTCTAAGTGAATGGTCTATTTATATTATATGTCATGGAAAAAAATCTTTAATTTGTTGTTTAAGAAACTTTTACTTTAGTTGTGAAAAATGAATTTATTAATGTTTCAACTTTTCTTTGAAAAGATGAGAAGACTTGGAAGTATTAGAAGACCTGACTTAAAAAAAGATGTGGTTATGGAATTCTTTTTGGGTATTTAAATATTTGTTTATTTTGATTTTCCGATATTTTTAAGCGGCAATTTGTTTGCAATAATTTTCACAACTTATAAACATCCTGACCTTATAAATAAAGGCTTAATTGAGTTCATTCTACTCCAGCAAATCACGAGGACAGTTTCGTTTTGCAACTTTCATCTGTTTTGTTATTTCAACATATAATATGAATTGAATTAGAGAGGTATGACTTTAATTTGTGGCGTGTTTGGGGCAAATTTTGTCCAATTTATTATACAAGAAAATCACTACAGCACATATATATAGTTATTCAAATTTCAATTATCTCAATTAATTTATTCATTTCTGGAGTAAAACGAGAATAAATAAAATTAATGGCGAGCTTCGCTTCACAAATATTTTTTTTCTTTTGTTTCTGTTATTTGCAACAACATTAAACAAGGTGATGAGTTGCAATGAAAATGATAAAAAGTTGCTTTTAATCTTCAAACATGGAGTGGTTGATCCATACAACAAACTCTCTTCTTGGACTGCTGTTTATGGGAGGGAGTTCACTGCGACCACATCACTGGAAGAGTCACAAAGCTTTCTCTTATCGATCATGGTTTAGAAGGTGAGATTAATCTGTGTGTGCTTCAACTTGAATTTCTCAACCTCATGGACTTGAGCTTCAATGACTTTAAATCTGTGAGTATGCCACCATGCCAAATCTCCAAATCTCCCTTTGGTGCTCACAAATTTCACAATCAATCACTTGCTATTCCTTCCAATCACTCAGCAAGTTTCTCTGTTGCTCTGCGTTATCTTGACTTTTCATATAATTATGATTTAGGCATAAAAGACCTTCATTGGCTTTCTCAACTTTCTTCCATAAAATATCTTGACCTAAGTTATGTTGATATAGGAAATGATACCAAATGGCTCCAGCATATAGCCATGCTTCCTTCACTCTCTAAGTTACACTTGAGATATTGTGGATTAAGAGATTTTCCTTCCCTTGATTATGCCAATTTTACGTCACTTGAAGTTCTTGATCTTTCTTTCAACTATGACATGATGAAGTCAAAATTACATGATTCATTCTTTAATATTGCCAGTCACATCTATAATCTTAACCTTGTTCAATGCAATTTCTATGGACAATTGCCAAAGTCTTTGCTCAATCTTCAAAATCTCAAGTATTTAGATTTAGGGCATAATAATCTCGAATGATCAATTCCAGATTGGTTAGGCCAATATGAACAATTGCAATACTTAAATATAAATCAGAATTTTTTCCATGGCATAATTCCATCATCTCTTGGAAACCTTTCTTCCTTGCTCTACTTAGACTTGTCCCACAATCAATTGAACGGCGATCTTCCAGAAACCTTGGGACAACTTCATAACTTAAGTGATTTATACATCAATGACAATCCATGGATAGGCATTCTTTCTGAAAAGAATTTTGCCAATCTCTCAAATTTAACATCATTGGACTTAAGTTCAACAAATTTCCAAATTCACTTTGATCCTAAATGGGTCCCACCATTTCAACTCGAGATGTTGCAGATGAGTAACGCAAGCATAGGTCCTAATATTCCACCATGGCTATATACGCAGCGGTCTTTAAGAAATCTAGATATTTCTAGATCTGGGATTTCAAAAATTGATGCAGATATATTTTGGAGTTTTGTAGTGGGAATACATTCTGTTGATATCTCAAACAACTTCATTAGTGATGACATATCCAACGTCTCACTATCAGCAAATATCTCTATCTTTGATGCATCTCACAATTCTTTGTCAGATCTATTTTCTCATTATTTTGCCAACTAGAGAGCAAGGGAGAGAGCGTGTTGCAATACTTGGACTTATCATATAATCATTCGGGCGGAGAACTTCCTGATTGCTTCACCAATTGGAAACAATTAGGTTGCCTTAATTTAGGGAGTAATAAGCTGATAGGTGAACTTCCTCCCTCACTGGCTTCATTGAACCTTCGTTTGTTGGATTTGGGTTATAATAGTTTCTTTGGCAAATTTTCGTTCGACATGCTAAATTGGACCGATTTGAATTACCTCATTTTAGAGCAAAATAAATTTTCTAGAAGTTTGCAAAATCTCGTAGCGCAAAATTTGGCAGTTATTAAATTGAGGGCCAATCAATTTGTGGGCAGTATTCCATTACAATTATGCAACCTTTCTCATTTGACAATACTTGATCTGGCTGAAAATAAGGATCCATACCTCACTGCCTATTCAACATCGTGCCTTCAGATTTTGCTTTTGTGGCAGTGTTGCCTGGTGAAATCTTGAAAATATTTATGAAAGGAAGAGAATTTGACTACCAATCATTTAACCGTCTTGCATATTCTACGAGTGGCATAATTGATTTTTCTGCTAATAGTTTGAGTGGAGAAATTCCTGAAAAACTAATTAGTAACAGTCAAATACAGTCTTTGAACTTGTCTTGAAACTATTTGACTAGGAAAATTCCCAAAGAAATTGGAGGCATGAAATTGGAATCTCTTGATCTTAGCTACAATAAATTTTTTGGATAAATTCCTTCAGCAATATCCAATTTGTCTTTCTTGATTATTTGAACCTCTCATACAACAATTTCGTTGGACAAATTCCATTGGGAACCCAAATTCAAAGTTTTGATTCCTGGAGTTTAGTTGGCAATCCTGAACTTTGTGGAGATCCTCTTCCAAATAAGTGCAATAATGAAGAAGAAACTCATGACTCAAAGCTAGCTGAAGGAGATTAAGATGACAGCTTTCTAAAGTCATTGTTTCGTGGTATGGGGGTTGGATTTGCAGCAGGTTTTTGGGGAGCTTATGGTTCTCTCTTCCTCATCAGATCATGGAGATACAAATTTTTCCGATGGTATGATCACTTGGGTGATCAACTTTATGTTGCCTTGGCCCTCTTCTTCAAAAGCTTCAGCTGACTAATAGTAAAAAATATCCCTTGAGGTAATAAATGAGCTTCTTTGCTTTTTTCAAGTGTTGTTATTATTTAAATTAGCTTCCTTTACTTAAAAAAATATGGTTCTTTAGCTGATTATGTTATATCTTGTTTATTTTTCAATATGGTTTGCCTATCGAATGCAAGTGAAATAACTATCACCACTCTGATCGTTATTCAAATACTGAGTTCTGCTTCAAGGAATAAGGAGTTCTGCTGCAAGAAAGCATGGTCAAACCTTTCAGTTGCCCTTTTGTTATCTGAACTTTAGTGAATTGTGAGAAGAGAACGTGTTGTAATAACAATTATGTGTCTCATGTTGTTAAGAAACCTTTTGATGAATGGTGTTCCATGTGATATATGAATGTACAAAGTAAAAAGATATTATATGCCTCTGTATTTAAAGATTTCAGGTATCAAAACTTGAAACTTGGGACACAGTGAATCAAATCAAATATCAAATATCAAATAATCTGATAATAACATTCTGTTTTGACACTTGAGATGCTCTGCTCCATTGTGGTATATACTGTTTGAAATAACAGAGTCATGCCTTGGTAGGTTACGTAATCAAATAATATAATCTCTCAGCTATTAAGCATAATAAACATTAAATAACAAACTTGGCTCAAATCATATGCACAGAAACACGCGAGTATGACGAATTGGTGAGACATTTGGTGACGTGCATGTTAGAAAAATGATCATAAAATAATTAGGATGTGTTGTTCTACGTAAAAATTGGAAGGAGCAGATTGAGAGGGCATGCTCGTCCGCGTTCTTGTTCCTCAGGTCAGGTACGTGTAGTGTGGTGAGAGTTGCCAAAGTGTCAATGGAGAGGGACGAGATTGTTGCTAACGTGGCTGCGGCAAGCAATGGAATCGTAGAGCTCATGCCAAAGGGGTGGGGTTCTGTGCGGTCTTTTCATTTGAAATTGTTGGATTCGCTCGCGTTGCCCGCTTTATCAGGTAATTCCTGATATGAAATTGAATGTTGAGGGAGCTAAGAGCAAAGAGGAAGCTAAAGAAGAGGATGAGGATATGCAAGATCAGGAGAAGGATGTGGCTAAGAAGGATCTTAAAGTTGGTAAGAAGAAGGGGAGGATCCACGAGGTTCGGTACATGGATGATACTATAGGTCACGAACTCAGTCAAGATGAGTCAGGTGTTGAGGAAGATGGGGATGTAGAAGAAGAAGGTGATGAGAATGATGAAATGACTATTGAAACAGTGCTAGATAAGAAGAAAAGGAATGGATCAAAAACTGACAAAGAGGTTGTTAGTGAGCTGAATAGTGAGAAAAAAATTGAAGAAGGCGGCGAAGAACAAGGACAAAAGTAAGAAAGATGGCTTGTCTTCTAGGAGAAAGAAGGAAAATGATTTACCTACTAAGGATGAAGTTTCTGGCAAGAAGAAGAAGAAGGAAAGTGGAGAAGTGAATGTAAAAGCTAAACTTCTGCTGAGTAGAGAAGTGTCCTTGGTTCCATATTGTATGTTTTTCTTCTCGTGTCCTCCAGCAGATTTTGTTTTAAGTATATCATGAAGGTTCCTCTCTTTTGGGCTAACCCTTTTTGTTCGTTGGCTGTCATAAAATTTATTTACACTGCTTATGATTAACTTGCGAATGCCACTCAATAGAAGGTTGTGTTTCTGCCTTCTGATTTATTAAAGCATGATTGATATAGAATATACTAAAGGAACACATTCTAACGTAATTATGATTGGTGTTCATATTGTTATAAACCACCGCGTCTATACTGAAGTTAATCCTGGAATTGGTAAAAGAATGTTGAGAACAGAATTCAATATTCTTTCAGTTGAGAATTTGGTCCTACATGCACTTGAAACTTACATTTTGTGTTTGTTGGTTTCGACCTGACCATTTCACTTGCTTCTTTGAAATGTTATTTAGGTGCTATGTTCTACTTTTAGTTTGATTTATCAATTAGACAGTTACTCTCCTTGATAAGAAGACGTTGGCACTGGAATGATCTTGGGGGCAATTTGGGCACTGATATCTTTCATTTTCAGTGTTCTAGATAATACATTGGGATGTGATGCCCAGGCACTTAAGATTTAGTTATTCCATCTGACAAAGATACGGCACAAGTTGGCAACAACTTATGGAAGTTGCTTGAGGCTTTTACTCAAGTACAACTCTATTTCCTACATTTAAAATGCTTGGAATTGATTACAATTCTATTTTCGTAGGAGTCTTGGATCTCACTTCTCCTTATGTATGTTTGTGACATTTAAGGCGGTCAAGCACTCTAACAGTTTACCTCTGTAAAGCGCCTCCCCAGAAAAAGATCATATGTCACTAAGCCGATGGTTAATCTTGTAGAATGACAGGCTCTCTATCTCAGTATTTCCCGGTTGTCACTGAACAAAGTCTTATGGAATTACAGGATTGGAAAGGGTTTCCGATTTTAAATAGATTATTGGATTTATTGTACAATTGTCATCACTCTGACATTTTAGTCGCTCTGTTCCATTTTGGCATATGCTGTTCGGGAAAAGCAAAAAACAGAGACATTGGTATATTATATCATACATATCTTAGTTATTCTGTACAACCTATTTGAAATCTATTTACAATATTCTCAAAGATCAACATACATATAATTTACAGCAACTTAGCAAATCATGTTTTTCACATGATATGAAGACAGAAGTTCATTTTTTTTTACTATGTTTGATGTCTAGAAAAATCTGTCCATTTGTGTTGGAATCTCTACTGGAGTCACCTGAACAAGAGTTATTGGGTTTGACATTGGGGCTTCTACTTTTTTGGGGTGGTGTATCCTTTTTGTTTTTATTGAATTCTATCATTTTTACGATCTGTTTTCTTTGGTGCAGAACTCGAATGGCTTCTTTTCAATAATCATGAGAGTTTCATTGAACCTTATTTTTTGGCGTGAAAATTTCATGAAGAAATCATTTGGTTTACGTGTTGAGTGGATGTTGGTTCTAGTTATCTGATTTTTTTTTTTTTTTTTTGCCTCGGCAAACCCCAAAGATGTCTGAGCTGGTGCCGTTATGATGTAGTTTTGATACTACAAGAGTGGATACTATCTTGATACCAAAGGACCCAATTTGCTATTTAATATTTATCTCGTTTTCTTTTTCCTGTTTCCCTTTCATAATGGTTATCGGTTTTTATAAATAATTCCTAGACTAGGTAACTTTCAGTCTGGAAATTTACTGTAATTTGGTCTCTTACAATGAAACGAGGACATTGTAAGGTTTTTAAGGTTTTCAAGGTTTTTGAATGCTCGGACAACCCCTGGGCCTCCAGCATTAACAGTGGTGCAACTTAGTTAACATTGCCTTCGTGAGACAGAATCCATTAGTTTCTGTCCCCTCAAGATTTCCTTTTTTTCAGCCAACCCCTTAAAATTTCTTTAATTTGCTCATATATTAACTTTTTCCCTCTTTTCTGTTTGTGTAAAGGCATCAAGATGTTTGATTCTTTATAGAAAATGATTTTAGAGAACCAACATTCTGGACCCGCTTTTGTTCTCCCGCTACCAAAAAAAAAAAAATCATCTAACCCCAGAAGAGAAAATCACATAGCAGAGTAGAGTTTTGAATTGTGTTTGTGCAGAATTGCCAAATATTGAGTAACTTGATTCAGTGCTTCTGCCAAGGGTTAATCTTGTAGAATGACACTACTCTCTATTTCCCAGTTGTCACCGAACAAAATCTCATGGAATGACAGGATTGCAAAGGGTTTCTGATTTTAAGCAGATTATTGGATTTATTGTACAAGTGTCATCTCTCTAACATTTTAGTCGCTCTATTCCAGTTTGCCATATGTTGTTCGGAAGAACAGAGACAATGATGTATCATATCATACATATCTTAGTTATTATATACAACCCATTTAAAATCTGTTTACAATAATCTCAAAGATCACCATATGATATATGGTTTCTAGCAACTTAGCAAGTCATGTTGTGAACAAAAAAATATGTTTGTCTTTTGCTATTTATCTAGTTTTCGTTCCCCTCGGGACAATGGTTATCGGGTCTTATAAATCATTTGTAGAGTAGGTAAGTTTAAATATTGAAATTTACTGTAATTTTAGTCTTTTGCGATGAAACGAGGAAGCTCTGTCTTTGAGGTTTACAAGTTAGACCTTCGGCGTTACTAGTTGAGTAACTTAACATTGCCTTTCTAAGATAGGACCTGTTAGTTTTCCCCCTTCAAAATTTCTTTAATTTGCTCGTGTATTAACTTTTTCCCTCTTCTCTTTGTTTTTTTTTTTTTTGGCTTAGCAATTATATTGGAGGCATTGTCAAATTTTAAATGTGAATAGGAACTTAAATCTTGGTTTGTCATGTAAGAGAGGCTCAACTAACATTGGTTTCTTCCTCTTTTCTGTTTGTGTCAAGAGCCAACATACATGGGCTCTAAATCACATAACAAAACATAATTTTGAATTGTGATTTTGGATCACCAAATATTGGGTAACTTGATGTAGTGCCTCTTTCAAAAGGTCTGAATGATTTTTTTTCTTAAAAAAAAAACTCCCAGGCGATTTTTGCTAATGGGTCTTCAAATCAGAGACATTTGGTGATGTGCTTGTAAGATAAATCATCATAAAATAATTCAAATGTATCGTTAAATATTTTCCAAAGTTGCTCCAATGAGCTATGATGAATTGGTGATGTACTTAGAGAATCTGATGTTTCAATTACTATCACAATATATTACATTACTCCCCTTCCCTATAAAGTAGTTGCACGCTAAAATAACTTGATTTATTATCACTTATTATCACTGAGCACCTCTTTTAACTAGTAAAAGGGTTGCATCATTTTAATTAGGGGTTACCTGCAGTTGAGAATCTTGGTTGAGAATCTCTTCTACCAAAGGAAATTGAAAGAGATGATAAGGATGGAAGCTTTATGTTGAGTTCCATTAATAAGCTAAAAGATTGAAATATTGTCAATAACAGTGCAACCAGTTTAAGTACTCATCAAAGTAGCTTAAGAATTAGTTAAAAATTTGATTTAATTTAAAATATAAGACCCTAGTATACTTTATCTCTAGTATTTATTTATTTTGCTCTCAAATAACCTTATAATCATTGCACGTTTAAGGAATTTCTATCAAATTATAATTCCAATGCATATATGATTAGTAATGATATTTTAAGAAAAATAACATTTATTATAAATAACTAAACTAATTTTTTTAATATTTCTAAATTAATTATATAACTTTTATGTTAAGAATATGAGGTAGTGCATTGATTTGATAATTTCAAAACTAAAATAAAATATATATATTTGTTTTATGTGTGAATTATTTGCAAACATTTTCGTTTGGAATTAAAAACATCACCAAAACTTAAAAAAAAAACAGAGAGAGAGAAAACATCATCATCAAATTGATCATTTTTCAAGATTTATATGATTGCGTGTAGTTTTTCTGGAACACCACATGTCATTGATGTTGTCACAAATATATGAACTGAACATAAAGCTGAACATAAAAGTTCTAAATAATAATTTATAGGATATTTCTCTTATTTTAAAAGCCAAAAGTTGTATTCACAAAAACCTATTATTGAATGGGGAAAAAAATAATTTATTGCTTATGCGTCCAGTGTCTTTTGAAGGTGCTTAAACGATTTGGTTGTGGCCAGAAATTAGAAAATGATATGAAAATGAATATATTAATAGTCCAAATTTTTCTCAATTAAAAAGATGGGAAGACTTTGGAAGTATTATAGATTTTTTAGCCATATAAATGTTTGTGTACGTTTGATTTTTCCAATAATTTCATTAATTAGTGAAGACTGAACTTGAGTATATTTTGGAAGAAGACTTTACATTAGCGTTTTGAATGGGGCAATGTCTTTATCAATATTGCTGGTCATTATAAAACATCACATGTCGTTTCAAGATTATTTGCAAATTAAAACATCCTAAAATGGGATGTTTGATGAAATCAAACTATGATTTTAAGAGTGATTTTATAGTATATGAAATAAATAGGTGGAAAAGTTTATCTCAATTTATGAAAATATGTTTTTAGAAAGCACTTTTAAACATGTTGAAACACACCATTGTTACAATATGAACTGAACACAAAAAGTCTAAACGATAATTTATAGGATATTTTTCTTAATTTAAAAGCTAAAATTTGCATTCCCAGAAAGCATCTAGTTGAATGGGAAAAAAAAAAACCTCTAATTTATTCCTTACAATTTGGTTGTGGAAATTGGAAAAGAAGATAAGAATGGAAAATGATATGAAAATGAATGCATTAATATTTCAATTTTTCTGCTAAAAGATTGGAAGACTTGCAAGTATTAGAAAACTTGACCATAAAAAAAATACAGATATAGATTTTTTAGACATTTAAATATTTGTGTAATGAAAAATGATGTGAAAATGAATGTATTAATATTCCAATTTTTCCTCTAAAAGATAGGAAGAGTTGCAAGTATTAGAAGACTTGACCATAAAAATATATATATATATATATATATATATGACTATAGATTTTTTAGACATTTAAATGTTTGTGTAATGAAAAATGATATGAAAATGAATGCATTTATATTCATTCCTCTAAAAGATGGGAAGAGTTGGAAGTATTAGAAGACTTGACCATAAAAAAAAATATGGCTATAGATTTTTTAGACATTTAAATGTTTGTGTAATGAAAAATGATATGAAAATGAATGCTTAAATGGGTTTTCAATGGGTGCGGGCTAGCCCGTACCCGTTTAAAGTTAAATGGGCAGGCTACAGGTTGACTCCTAGGCTGCCCAACCCGCCTGTTACTCACCCCTACTAAAATTTTATCCAAATTTTTATATAAAGAAGTCACACTTCAGAGCACAAATCAAATTTCAATGATATGAATTGATTTATTCATTTCCGGACCAAAACAAAATTGAATAAAACTAATTCCCTCTGACTTAATACCTAAGTAAGTGTACTTCTTCATTAATTAAAAATAAAATTTACAATAATTTATTTTATTTTTAAGTCATAAAATAGTATTGATTATTCTGTTAAGTTGCATGCCACTCATGGAGCCCATATAGGATTTGTTTTGTTTGCAAACATTTTTAAAATAAAAAAAATCACCGAGCCATTGGCCTTCAATATTTTCGTACGTAATTGTGTCCAGTTTTTTCCTAACACCTACTAACTTTAGAAGGATCTGAATATATGATAGATGATAAAAAAATCTTTTACCAAAAAAAATTGAAAGAGATGATAAGAGTGAAAGCTTCGGTAAAATTATTAATGAGTAAAGGACTGAAACTGAATATAATTTGAAGCGAAGACTTTTAAAAGCGCTATGTGAACAAGGCAATCTCTTCAACATGTCGCATACATTCTTTTTTAATTTAATTTTTCAATCACCTTTTTACCGGGAAAAAAGTTAAATAAAAGTAAAATACAATGACATCACCAACAAGTTGTTGGTTGAGGTGGTAGCGGCCTCACCTCCGTAAGGAGGAGAACACAAGTTCAAATCTTAAGAAGCATACTTGTTGAGAGGGCTATTCCTTAACCGCTCTAGGCCCGAAAAGAATTAGTCTTAAATCCAATGTAACTTGGGGATATCCTCGTTTCATTAAAAAAAAAAAAATACAATGACATCCTTTCTCTAATTTACTCTATTTTCAAAAGAAACACTCTATAGTCCAATTTTTAATACCGTGAAGAATATTTCATTAAAGATTCCAAGATACTTAATTTTACCATTTGTCATTATGTAAACATTTTAAATTTATTAATCTCAACCTACAATCTGTTTTTTTTTTTAACACATAAGTATCCTCTTATTAGAGATAATTCTATTCGAGGTATTGTCTGGCACTAAATGTAGACCTTCTCTCAATGGAGATTTGAACATTAGTTTGTCACGTTATGAAGGACTAGTCTCTTTTGCTAAATCCAACCCTATTGGTTGACCTTATAATCTAATTGTGCCTTCTTTGTTGTATTTTTTAAAATCTTTGATGTTTTGAAAAGTTATATGCAATTTTTTTAAAAAAAGTAGATGTAAACTTAAATTTTAGGTCACACTCAAAGATTTGCAAATTTTCTATCCACGCCTTAGCTCCAAAAACTTTCTACTTAAAACAGACTTTATGATGCAAAAATGAATATTTATTTCAAGATATTATATATATATATATATATATATATAGCTGAAATCAAGATATAGAGAATACATTAATTTGATCATTTTATAGCTAAAATAAAAAAAATTTGCTTTATGTGTGAATTATTTGCCAACACTCTCGTTCGAAATTAAAAACATCCCCAAAACAATCATTTCAAGATTTATATGATTGTGTACAGTTCTCTGTAGCGCCATATGTCATGTTGTTATGGTATGAATTAAACATAAAAGGTCTAGATAATAATTCATAGGATATTTTTCTTATTTTAAAGGCTCAAAGTTGTATTAGATGAAAACCCCTAATTGAATGAAAAAAAATCATTTAATTTATTGCTTAAGAGACTTTTATCTTTGAAGTGTTCAAACGATTTGGTTGTGGAAATTGAATACAAATAAAAAAATGATATGAAAATAGATGTATTGATATTCTTTTTTTTTTTTTTGGAAAAGATGGGAATACTTAGAATTATTAGAAAACTTGACCATAAAAAATATATAGTTATAGAATTTTTTATCCATTTTTTATTTTTTTCAATATTTTCTCATAAACAATTTATTTGTAATGATTTTCATTTTTCACAACTTATATATGTACATCGTGATCGTGTAATCCAACTAAAGCTTTAATTGAATTAATTCAGCTCAAATAAATCACGATGACAGGTTCATTTTGAAAATTTCATTTGCTTTGTTATTTCAACGTACAATGTAATTTGAATTTTAGAGCTCTGATTTTGCGGTGTGCTTGGAGTAAGGATAATGAATGAATGCAAACTTTCTACAGTAATTTTTCATGCAAACCTACATTATACTCCTCCGGTTTTTAATATAAGACCTATTTAACTAATTTAATTAGATTAAGGAAGTTAAGTAAGTTAGTTAATTATAAAAAATATAACATGTTTTTTTTTAAAACACCATAATCATTTTTCTTAATATCCTTCTTTTCTTTTTTATTTGATTATGGTTGAAGGAGTATCCATAGAGATAAATATGAGAAAGAAGTCTTATATTTAGGATCAAAATAAACTTAACAATTAAGTCTTATATTAAGGACCGGAGGAGTATAATGTATTCAAATTAAACAAAGTTCAAGAAAACATAAATGATATAATCTAGACGCCAATCAAATATTTTGCATGTAGGATCAATTTTTCTTTGAACCTGTTAAAGCCTGAATTTATATTAAATTTTAGGGAAAAAGACAGAAAAATGCACCTTTAACTTCAGAAGCCCAAAAATGTCCGCTGAATTCAAGAAATCCCATTTTGGTACCATGAGACCAAATTAGGATTATTATGTGAAAGGAAAAGACCAAATTACCCTTCATTTTAAATATTATTTTTAAAAGGGTTAATTAATCCGCAAGTCTTTATAGTTTCAACGAATTTTGAATCAAGTCCCTATAGTTTTTTTTTTATCAGGTCCTTATACTTTTATCTTTTTTTAATTAGGTCCTTGTATTTATTTTTCTTTTAATTAAGTCCTTATAATTTCACTAAATTTTTAATCAGGTTCATGTAGTTTTAATTTTTATTTATTAATTAAATATAAGCTTAATTAAATAGATTAATACTGAAATATAAAATATTAATAATTAAACTAAATTGATAATTGTGTAATAAAAAAGTAATAGAATTAATTAATTCAGGAAATTTTTTTAGAACAATTAATTTTTTTCTGAAAAAATTAAAATCATTATAATAATTCAATATCTTTAGAATATTATTGTTTATAAACTAATATTAAATAATATATACTATTTTATGTTTATATAATAGTACTATTAGAATTTATAAAATAAAGAATAAAAAATTCAGGGACTTAATTAAAAATAAGTTGAACTTATAAGGACGTGGTAAAAAAAAAATAAATATAAGGATCTAATTAAAAATAGGTGAAACTATAAAGATCTGATAAAAAGAAAAAAAACTATAAGGACTTGATTCAAAATCCGTTGAAACTATAAGGACTTGCGGATTAATTAACCCTTTTTAAAATATCACAGCCCCTACTGGCCGGCCGGTCACCGGACCTTCGGTGGCAGCGGTCACCGGAGCTCTGGTGACCAGCCGACAATTGGTCACCGAGCTCCAGCTCTGGTGACCAGCTGACAATTGGTCACCGAGCTCCGTCGGTCGGAATTTTTTTTTATAAAATTTTTACGATTTCAATATAACGGTTAACAACTTTTGTAATGCTATTAACAACTTCAGTATAGCAATTAACAACAGCTTTTCTGGGAAATTCAACAAACTCCGGCGACCGGAAACAATTTTTTTGAAAATTTTTACAACATCAATATAACCGTTAACGACTTTTGTAACGCCATTAACAACTTCAATATAGCAATTAACAACAGGTTTTCTGATAAATTCAACAAACTCCGGCGACCGGAAACAATTTTTTTGAAAATTTTTATAACTTCAATATAACGGTTAACAACTTTTGTAATGCTATTAACAACTTTAGTATAACAATTAACAATAGCTTTTCTGGGAAATTCAACAAACTCCGGCGACCGAAAACAATTTTTTAAAAAATTTTTACAACTTCAGTATAACGGTTAACAACTTTTGTAACCCTATTAACAACTTCAGTATAGCGGTTAACAACAGGTGGTTTGATCACTTGACATATCAACTTTATGTTGCCTTCACCCTCTGGTTCAGAAGATTCAGTCGAATATCAAAGACAGATCTCCCTTGAGGTAATAAATTAGCCACGCCTTAATTTTTCAAGTATTGTTAGTATTTTCCTCTTTCCTTAATTTCTTCTATTTCCTAAAAAAATTCTGTTCTTAGCTGATTATGTTTTATCTTGTTTGTTTTTCAATATGGGATGCAAGTGAAACAGCTATCACTACTCTGATCGTTCCTCTGATTCAGATACTGAGTTCTGCTTCAAGGAATAAGCAGCTTTGCTGCTGTTTCGCATGGTCAAGGACTCTAATAATGTAGCCTACTGAATGTCCTTTTGTTATGTTAAATTTAGTGAATCATGGGAAGAAAACATTTTATAATAATAGTTATTTGTGTGTCTGTGTGTCTCATGTTGTTGAGGAACCTTTGATGAATAGTTTTGAATGTGATATTAGGCGTCTATATTTAAGATTTCAGGTGTGAATGTAGCAATCAAAACGAGAAGGCATGTGAGTGTTGTAACCTGTAAGATAAGATTTATATGTATGTTAACATGTTGGATATTAATCTGTAACTTGCTACAGTGAGTAGCTATTAGTTTGTGGAAGATAAGAGGATCTGATAACATTCTGATTTGAAGCTTCAGATGCTATGTTCCATTGTGGTTTACACAAGTAGCTCGAAATAACAGAGTCATGTCTTGTTCAGGCTAGATATTCAAATAACATCTCAGTTGCTCCTCTGGTATATTTTATTTTGTAGTATAATTTACATTACAAAATGAGTTTTATATTTAACTGTTCCTCATCAGAGCATGGAGACACAAATTTTTTCAACTGTTTCATCTTCTGGTGGATAGACTTTATGTTATCATGCCCCTCAAGTTGGAAAAAGATTCCAATGGATATTAAAATTACATGCAGACTGCTGTTGAGGTAATTAGCCGATCTGAGATCATATATATATATATATATATATATATATTAGTAAGGTTTTCGTTTTCGCCTTGTTCTTGCCGCAAACAAATTCGGTTCTTATCTGCTTCGTAGTAGATTCCAATGACTTCCTCTTAAATTCATTCAAATCTCATATTTTGTTTGGGGGAATAGAGAAGTTTGCTGCAGCTATACATGGCCCAAGGTCTCTAACATTTCCAACAGATTGTCATATCTCCACTTTATAGTAAAGTAGTTATCAGAGTATGTCATGTCTCACAAAAGCCTTTGGTTGAGTGGTTTTCCGAGTCATGTATTGTTGTGCTTTAAGATTCAAGTATGCTTTTGGAATTGATAATAAATTTTTATTTTCCATGTTGAAGATATCAAAAATTGAAACCTGCAACACACTGAATTGCCGTGAAGCAGCTGGCCAAGAGGATCTGTCTTGACACTTGCGATGCTCTGTTCCCTTGTGTTTGAAATAACAGAGTCATGGCTTGGTTAGGTTACGTAATCAAATAATATAATCTCTCCACTGCTAAACATAATAAACATTAAATAACAAAGTTGGCTCAAATCAGATGCCTTGGTTATGTTTCTAAACTACATTCACAATGAATTATTGGGGCGCAATGACTTGCTTCTTCAATTATTATTTATATTCTTACTTTACACCAAGCGGCTGTAATTGCCATGCAGTTAAAAATTGTAACAGTCAAGAATTAAGGATGTGGGTTTGTAAATGAACATTGGTGAGATGGGCAAAAAAGAATATACTTATCCTACCTCCGATTCTAATTATAAAATTCACTTTGTAGTGTAAGTTGGACTACAAAAAAAATCTTATAATTAGGAAATGAGAAAGTAGTTAAGAAGCTCCTCCATGTGGGTTCCATCCATTGATTTGTTATGAAGAGGGAATTCATTCGTGTAATATCAAAATTGCATCATTCAGAGGTTCTTTAGCTTTTTTCCCCTTAATAATTAGATCAATTACATACACATATAGAATGAAGGAAATTATACTAATAAAGAGTTGGTCTAGTAATGTAAGGTCTTTCTAGATCTCTTTGGGTTCGAGTTATAAAGGAGACACTTCTATATATAGGGGAAGCATCCTTATAAATTATTATTGGTAATGAATGAAACATCATATTGTTTGTATTGTTTGGTTGTTGTGTGTTCCATGGTTTAATTAAATTTTTAGGATTTTCCAGCAATTATCTTCATCAATGAAACCTTTGAATGACTTTTCTCAAGAGCCAGGAGCTCCCATTGCTTTTCAATTATTTTACAATTTTGTGTTTCAGTGTAGGCTTTTGTTATTAAAGAAGGGACCCGAAGAGGATTTTACATCATCGACTATACAGCATGTGAGGCATTTTTTTCCTCCCTTATTTTAAGTCGGTCCTCTTCTATGTTCAGAAAAAAATTACAATATGAAAAGAAAAGCATGAAAATATAAATTTTAGTATGATTCCATTTATGACTGTGTTGATTAGGATAATTAATATATCCAATTTTAATATAAGAGTTACGTAACTAATTTGATTTAATTAAAAAAGTCAAATAAATTAGTTTATCATAACAAATATCCTGTAAAACATCGAATTATGAGTTAGAAAAATTAATTGGAAGAATAATAATAAATATAAGAGATAAAATAGATTAAGATCTTATATTTATAATCAAAGTCGACCTCCAAACTAGTTTTTATGCTGATGTAAAAATTCTCTTTAATCTAAAATTAATGTAAGCTTAACAATCAACATTAATGTGGCCAAAAAAGGGGCGATACTGCAATGATTTTGACTCTTAATTAGCAGGCAGTATAAAAGTTAGTTAATTAATTTGAATATATTAAAAAAGTTAGTTATTTATAATAAAAAGGTGTTATTTTTTTTTAAAATATATTTGCTAATCAAGTGTATTAGTTAGAACTACTATCATTATAAGGATTACCTTAAAAAAAAAATAAATATAAGAGACAAAGTAGATTGAGATTTTATATTTATAACCAAAATAAAAGTCAAATTAGAACTACCTTAAAAAATGGATAAATATGATAGATAAAGTGGATTGAGATTTTATATTTATAACTAAAATAAAAGTCAAATAAACTCTTATATTAATGATCGAAAATATTAATTTGTAGTAATAATTAGTGCTACTCCCGAAATAGTCGAGAGGCAAATGTCCTTTCATCCTTAAAATAATTAGAGAGGACATGAAAGAAAAAAGCAGAAGTAAATTACAACCCGAGGGGAAAAATTCACGTTATTGGGATAGTATAGTTGACTTCTTCCAGAACTTCCTTAATTAATTATTAATGTTAATGAATGAAACATCATATTCTTTGGTCATTGTGTGTTTTCGCAACCCACTGAAGCTAATTAACTTTTAAGACCTTCCTGGCAATTTTTAACATTAACTTTAGTTTAGCTTTGGAATTACTTTTCTCAAGCGACGGAAGCTGCCATTAAAAAAATTAGAAGACGATGAAAAAGAAATTAACAGTATTTGGGCACAGCACAAAGTGGAAGTCATCATATACCATCCCACTAAGATGATGAAATAATTTTTTTCCCACCAGCTTGAATTTATTTTCCTTCTCTTTTTCCCTTTTCTTCTTATTGTCTTTTTTTAATGGGTTGTTGAACGGCAGCTCCGGTCTCCTGAGAAAAGTCATTAATTCAAAAGCTAAATTAATGCTAAAAATTATAGTGCTGAAAAAAATCCTAAAACTTAATTGACTTCACCAAACGGTGGGTTGGGGAAACACGCAACGGCCAAACAATATGATGTTTCGTTCATGAACTAATAATAATAATAATAATTAATCATTAATTAAGAATGTTCAGCAAAAAGGTTGAGGACGTCACCAAAAACAAATTAAAGTGAATGTCTAAAAACTTTGAAAATTCTGGAAATACTTATTATAATAGACAATTATGAATTATGTCATGGTCCTTTTTACAAGAGATTCTTAGAGGCTATCTCAAATTTTATTTGTTGATTTCTTATTTTACCTCCATTTAATTACTCATATTACTTACTCCTCTGATCTTGTTTATAAGATACTTCCAACATATTTCACAAATACCAAGAAAAACCTTAAACTGCATTAACTCTTCATTAAAATATAGTAACTTTTCAACTTTACTTATATTTAACATATACTCCTTTGAAAAAAAAACTATTTATACTATAATAAATGAAAGACAACATGATATATTAATGGTAAAAATTTAATAAAGTAATTTATAAATAGGACAAAAAAAACTTCTTTCTCTGCCCTATAAAGAGCATCAGCAGAGTATACCATTACATTTAATGCCCACACATTCCCTCTCCCACACATTATCTCTCTTTCACATAAACAAGGGTATTTTTTACAAGAAGGTTACACTTTTTACATATTTATTATCTTCGGCTAATTTTAAGTAACATTTTGAATAATATAATTTGAGTAATTGTCTCTTATAAAAAAGAATGGAGGGAGTAATGGAAAGCAAAGGGTGACGCTAGGTTTCAATCCAAGTGGAAGGATGATTAGTCTACAATGAGGAAAAAAAACTCAAGCGTATGATAGTAATTAACTATTAACTAAATTGGTAAAAAAAATTAACTACAATTGCAAAATGCAAAGGAGGCTAGGATGCTAGGTTTCAATCCACTTGCGCTTCCTTGTGCAAGAATCAAATGCAAAATTGGGCACTTTTATTGAAAAATATCTATCCAATTAATATCTCATTTTATACAATTATGCCTCTTTAATGTTTGTAATCGAAGGTTTTACTCATCCTAAATAATTATTAAACAAGTTAATGACTACTTAAAACTGACTATTTAATTGTGTTTATGATTGTCGTAATGTGTATTAAACTTGTTTAAGTGTGGCCATTACTAATGCGCGGCCTACGAAAGAGGCATGAGACTAAAGTTCATGGGACCTGTTGTTTTGAGCTTTAGGCAACTCTCTTCCCTCTTTCGTGTTCTGTTTTGCTGAGTTATTTTATCTTTTCTTATTATGTTCATTCTATTCTTACAAAAAAAATCCGTTTAATATTGAGGAGTACCACTTCTTGCTTTGCCGATAATTACAGGATAGTTCTTAAAGATAGTGTTTACAAGACACGGTTTGAATTAACCAGTTATTTGTTGGTGTTGCCATTAAGAAGACAGACATAGCATAATAAAAAAGTTGGAAGATCTGTTAAATTTTTGAAGAATTTAGCTGCTGACGCCTACAAAATAAAAACAGAAGGTTAGAAGAAAGAATGTTTGTATTCTATGAGTATTGATTCTGAGAGATGTTTGTATAGGTTTTAAAAATACGATCTATGTGATAAAAAAGATAAAAGGGCTCAACATATAAATATATGTATGAATATAAAGAATTTAATTGTGTAATGAATCCATCGTTGTAAGTTCGTTGCACATACATATAAGGCATGTGAAGACGAGAAAAACTTACATGCTCTTAGAGTACCAACTCATCCCAACTCTGTCCAATAAAAATGCTCCAGCTCAATTCATTTCACTCCACACGTCAGCCTATTCATTTATATTAGTTTGTTGTTTTTAAAAAAATAAAAATGCTTATGTTTTGCAATTTCCCTTAGTGCTCTCTTCCCTCTTCTCAGTCCCTCTCACTTGCCCCCCAGTTGCGACTCCGAACTCTTCCCCTCCTCCCTCTGTCGAGAAAAAGAGAACGCCGATGAAAGGAGGGAGTTGGACGCCTTTAAACCAGAAGCTATGAGGTACGACTGGTTTGGAGGCTGCTTGGGAGCAATGGGGATCTTTTAAGCATTTAATTTATCGTCCTCATCCTGGACGACAGGGAAGCCAATGAGGACGCAAGCTGCCGACAAGAACCAAAGAGGAGGAAAGCTGAGCCAGGGAATAAGTACGCAACTAGAGGGAAGACGAGTTTGGGGAGCGATGCAGATAGATCAGTGGAGAGGAGAGTAGATTGATCTGACTCGCGTTTGGGAGGCCGCTGCTACTATTCATCATCTTCCCCATCAAAAGGGACCATAGCTGAAAGAGGCAAAGACTAAGACTAGTCTTTTTCTAGAGGAGCTATAGCTTCGATTATGTCTCAGTAGAGAAGAGAAGAGAGGAGAGACAAGGTAGAAAATACGGAGATGAAGGGAGGAAGGGAGAGTTTGGTGACAGAACGAAGAGACCAAAAGAGACAAAAGCCATGGAGTGACCCAGGGGAGAGGGCAGTATAGGAAATTAAAAAACAAGAGTATTTTTATTTTTTTAATACAACAAATTAACATAAATGAGTTGGCTGACATGTTGGAGAGAAATTCTTAGGTACTCCCGGTGTGTCAGGTCATCTGAACTCTATTCAATGAAAATAATCCACCTCAAATAATTTTAACTATCTGTCAGCTTACTTATTTCTATTATTTGTTTTTTAAAAAAAAATTGAAAATTCCTGGGACTTGTGATTCCTTTATTGCCCTCTTTCTCTCTCTCTCTCTCTCTCTCATTTCTAACTCTCATCCCGTTCCAAACTCCATCCCTTCCTCCCTTCATCTCCCCATTCTCTTCTCTGATGCCGATTGCCAAGAAATCTTCCACCGGCGACAGCGACCCTTGCCTAATCTCTTATGAATTTGTATTATATTACTTCCTTATTCCTAATTCCTTTGTATTTATGTCTTAGTCTTGACTATCTCCTATACTGTTTAATCAAAACAGAAGTTGAGTAGCAAAAGAGAAATACTAATTTTCATACAAGAAGCTTGAACTTCTATGAAAAGAAGGCGGATTATTTACTGGTTGGAATGAGCAATTTCTTTGGCAACTTATTTTATTTGCATACTAAAATAAACAACAGTAGGTTTTACACTCCATTCCAAGAACCAGAGCAGCCATAACATCGAAAAGCCCATAAATTTAATTACAACAAGAATGAAGATGATGAAAAAAGCAAATACAAGTAAGAAACTATTTTCAAAAACCCAGAAAAATAAATAGGTTCAGATAAACATAATGAACATTCAAGAACCTAGAAAAATAGATGGGTTCATATCAACATTGCAAGTGGCAGAGGAGACGACGAAGAAGCAGCAGCTTCTTCGATTTAGATCTACAGAGTGGAAGATCTCACCGCCGTCGGCTGTCGTTGGTGGAGACTGAAAAGATGTTTTTGCTGGTGGAAAATCTCAGTCGTTGATTCAGCTTCGTTGTTCAGATCTGCAAAGTGGATTTTCATCCCCGTCATTGCTCCAGAGTCCAAACACCATCACAGGTCAAACATCGCACGTCACTGGGGTAGAAGATGCCGCCTCCGTCACTGGTGGAAGACTCCGCCGCCGTCACCGGCATCCAAGAAGAGAATGAAAAGGTCGAGGGAGGGAAGAGATAGGGTTTGAGACGGGAGAAGGATAGAGAAATGAGAGAGAGAAGGGCAGTAAAGGAATCACGAGACCCCAGACATTTTCATTTTCTTCAAAAACACAATTAATGGAAATGAGTGGGATGACAGGCAGATAAAAATTATTTGAAGTGGATTATTTTTATTGGATAGAGTTCAGATGAGCCTGAGAGTACCTAAGAATTTCTCACATTCTGGATTCAAATTAATTATGCTGGAGTATTTTTATTGGACAGAGTTGGGATGAGTTGGTACTTCAGGAACACCTAAGAATTGGCAAGAAACGAAGTTGAAAAAAAAAAACAGTATTTGAGAGAATTTTTAAAAAAATACTGTTGAATTTCAAAATTCTAACTCAGTCTTATTTACCATTTTTTTTTTAACAAACTTATTTACTATACTTTAATAACAATTGATAATATTAAAAAAGTAAATGACAATGTATTTTCAAATTTTCAAATTTTAAAGGTTTTTTTTAATAGATTTTCTCATAGTATTTTGGAAGGCCACATCTAATTCTATTGGACTTTTATATGACAACGTAACTCAAGATACAAAAAGTACATCGCTAATATCATAGGTAAAAATAAAAAAATAATTCTATTTCATTACGATAAATAAATACTTGATTTACGTTTGAATAATCTTCAGACATTCTCCTTTGAAATTAAAAACATCCACCAAACTTTTACTTTCTTAAATGTTCAAACCATTTGGTTGTGGAAATTGAAAATGAAGATGAGATTGGAAAAATGACATGAAAATGAATGCATTAATGTTCTAATTTTACCTCCGGAAGGCTTGACCGTTAAAAAATATGTGGTTCTCAATTTTATTACATATTTAAATGCTCGTTTACCTTTTATTTTAGATTAATATAATTTTTTATCTCTAAAATTTGTTTTCATTTTAGTTTTGGTCTCTTAAATTTTAAATCATAAGTTTTAATTTCTGAAATTTTTTTCTATTTAAAACATTAATCCATATTATTCCAAAAAAAATTAGACCATTTTGCTTTTTGAGGGACTAAAATTTATAGTTTGAAACCTACAGACTAAAACGAGAATGAGAACAAACTTAGGAAACTAAAAATTATATAAACCTTTTAATTTTTCAATAATTTTTAAGCAATGGGTTATTATCTTTTAAAATTTCGCTCACGAATTTGGAGAGTGGAACGCATGTGGATAGGAAAGGAAAGAAAGGAATTAACAATTTCTTTTTATGGAAGTTATACGCAATTTTTATATTTTTTGGTTATATTAAGTATTATAAGAAATTGTACATACACTTTATTATTTTCAGGCCTTACTAAAATTTTGTCCGATTTTTTATACATAAAAATCAAACTTTAGGGCTCAAATATTTATTCAAATTTCAACGATCCGAATTAATTTATTCATTTCTGGATTAAAAAATAAATAAAATTAATTCACTTTGACTTCAATACATGAGTGAAGGTGTGTGTATAAGACTTCGATAATTGATAATATAAAATATAAAATTTATAATAAGTTATTTTATTTGTGTCATAAACTAGTGTTGATTATTCTTTAAGCACCATGCCATTCATGGAGCCCAGATAGGATTCATTTTGTTTGCAAACATTAAAAAAAAAAATCACCGAGTATTGACCCTCTATTTTTATTTTATACATAATTGTCCCCAGTTTTTGCCAAACATCTACTAACTTTAAAAGGATATAAATATATAATAGATTATATCTGTGGTATTTTCTTATTCATGATGTTGGGGAAAAAAGATGTAGTTAAAAATATCCAGTAACTCAATTTGCTTTTGGAAATTGAAAACAGTAAGAATTGCATGCATTCAATTCATGACACGATTTTCTATTGTAAAGACGGGACGACTTGGAAACATTATTAGTAGAATTGACAATAAGAAATATCACGCGGTTATCCATTTTTTATGCCATTTATATAAAGAAAAGACTTCATGGAAGTCATCATACTGAAACTTACAGCACAATTGTCAACAAAAAAAAGAAGCACATAATCCCAGAAGAGAAAATCACGCAACAGAGTAGAATTTTGAATTGTGCATTTGGCCAAAAAAGAATAAATTGTGCAGAATTTTCATTTAGTGCCTTTTTCAAAGGGTGTGAATGACTTTTTTCTCTGAAAAAGAAATATCCCAGACAGATTTCGCCAATGGGGATAGAAAAATCATAATAAAATAATTAAAATGTGTCGTTCATCACGATACATAAAATATTTTCCAAAGTTGCTCGAATGAGCTATGATGAATTGGCGATGGACTTAGAGAATTTGTTGTTTCAATTACAGCCACGGTATATTACATTGCTCCCTTCCTTTTGATTTCCGTTATTATCATTGAGCATCTGTTTTAACTGGTACGTTGTACCAGTACCAATTTAACTAGAGGTGAGAATCTCTTTTACCAAAGGAATTGAAAGAGATGATAAGAATGGAAGCCTTATGATGGGTTCCATTAATAAGCAGAAAGATCGAAATGGAGTATAGTTTGGGACAAAGATTTTACAAGCGTCATGAATGGGCACTGACTTCAATATGTTAAATCTTCTTTGGCAAGATCCAAGTTAGTATGGGTCCCAATAAATTCCACAGTTGAGAATTGTGAAGTTTCTTGGGAAAGGATTAAAGACTTGAAAAAAAACATATTGCAACATGGGTAATTGCTCTTGGACTAATTAATGCAATTTGGTAGAAAATGATTTTTGGAAAAATTGGCAGAATCTCTTCCACCGAAAGAAATCCAAAGGGATGATAACAACGGAAGCTACTTCTTGATGGGTTTAATTAATGACCAGAGACTCAAATTGAGTATAATTTGGGACGAAGACTTTATAAGCATTCTGGAAAGGGCATTAATGAAACCTAGTTAACTAATTTGAAAAAACTAAAGTACTAAAAACATCTAAAACAGTTTGTAGTTTACAAATAAGGTCTTATAATTAGGATTAGAGGTAGTATAATTGTTTGCAATTTCTCCATGGCACCACATGTCATTGATGTTGTTGTCGATGATAATATGAACTGAACATAAAAGGTCTAAATAATAATTCATACGATATTTTTCTTATTTTGAAAGCTAAAAGTTGTATTCGCAGAAATCCTCTAATTGAATGGGGGAAAAAAACTTTAATTTGTTGCTTAAACGACTTTTATCTTTTGAAGCGTTCAAACGATTTGGTTATGGAAATAAAAAAAAAGAGGATACGAATGGAAAATGATATGAAAATGAATGTATTAATATTCCAATTTTTTCTTGAAAAGATGGAAAGACTTGGGAGAATTAGAAGACTTGACCATTAAAAAAAATGGTTATAGGTTTTTTATCCATTTTTTTATTTTTTCAATATTTTCTTATAAACAATTTATTTGTAATGATTTTCATTTTTCACAACTTATATATGCACATCGTGACTATGTAATATAAATAAAAACTTAATTGAATTAATTCTACTCGAATAAATCATGATGACAGGTTCATTTTGAAAATTTCATTTGCTTTGTTATTTCAATGTACAATGTCATTTGAATTTTAGAGCTCTGATTTTGTAGTGTGTTTGGAGTAAAGATAATGAATTAATGCAAACTTTCGACGGTAATTTTTTCTTGCAAACCTACATTAAATATATATATAATGTATTCAAATTAAACACAGTTCAAGAAAACATAAATGATACTACTCCGATACTAAATATAAGACCTACTTTGTAGTATAAATTACACTATAAAGTGGATCTTATATTTAGAAACGAAGAAGTAAAATCTATACGCCAGTTAAATATTTTGTATATGGGATCAATTTTTTTTAGAACCTATTAAAGCCCGAATGTATATTAAATTTTAGCTCAGGTACTTAGTTTTGTTATGAATGTACATGTCTGTATTTGGAAGGCATGTGAATAGGAAGGAAATGTGTAATCAGCAAGCAATAAATAAATAAGTTAAATAGAATTACGGCACAAAAAAAAGCTAAAAAGAATAAAAAGGAAAAGTTGGAGTCCGAACGGAATTGTTGTGATTTTTTTTGGGTTATATTAAATTTTATAAGAAACGATTTATTATTTTCAGGTCATACTAAAATTTTGTCCAATTTCGGATCCAAGAAAATCAAACTTCAGAGCAAAATATTTATTAGAATCTCGATTATCTGAATTAATTTATTCACTTCTGGACTAAAACAAAAATAAATAAAATTAATTCACTTTGAGTTCATTATGTGAGTGCGTGTTTGTGGACTCGTTTTATAATTGATAACAATATAAAATATCTGGACCTTACTAACAATGATATTGGAAGTGAAACCAAATGGCTCGAGCATAGCCATGCTTCCTGCACTCTTTAAGTTACACTTAAGTGGGTGTAGACTTAGAGATTTTCCATCCCTTGATTATATCAATCTTACCTCACTTGAAGTTCTTGATCTTTCTTATAATTATTATATGGTGAAGTCAAAGTTACCTGATTCATTTTTTAATATCACCCATCAAATCCATCATCTTGACCTTGGTTTTTGCAATTTCCATGGCCAATTACCAAAGTCCTTGCTCAATCTTCAGAACCTCAAGTATTTAGATTTTAGTTTTAATAATCTTGAAGGATTGATTTCAGATTGGTTAGGCCAATATGAACAGTTGCAATACTTGGATATCAGAGGTAATTTGTTTGATGGCGTAATTCCATCATTTCTTGGAAACATTTCTTCCTTGTTCTACTTAGACTTGTCCTGCAACCAATTGAGTGGCAACCTTTCAGAAACCCTTGGACAACTCCGCAACTTAAATCTATTACATGTGGGACACAATTCCTTGGGGAGTGCTCTTACTGAAAAGAATTTTGCTAATCTCTCAAATTTAACATCATTGGACTTAAGTTCAACAAGTTTTGAATTTGACATTGATCCTAAATGGGTCCCACCATTTCAACTCAAGGCCTTGTATTTGGGTAACATGAGCATAGGTCATAATGTTTCAGCATGGTTATATACACAACGGTCTTTAAGTGATTTGAACATTTCAGCATCAGGAATTTCAAAGATTGATGCAGATGTATTTTGGAGCTTTATATCAAGAATTGGTAGAGTTAATATTTCCAACAACTTGATTGGTGGTGATAATATATCCAATGTCATACTATCAGCAAATATCTCCTACTTTGATGCATCTCACAACTCTTTGTCAGGATCTATTTTCTCATTATTGTGCCATCAAGAGAGTGAAAAAGAAACCAACTTGGAGGTGTTGGATTTATCACATAATAATTTGAGTGGAACACTTCCTGATTGTTGGAACAATTGGAAAAAATTAAAATACCTTAATTTGGGGAGTAACAAGCTAACAGGTAAAGTCCCTGCCTCATTGACTTCATTGAATCTTTATAAGTTGGATCTGAGTGACAATGGTTTCTTTGGAAAATTTTCATTAGACAAGCTAAATTGGACAAATTTGGAATACTTGCTTTTAGACCGAAATAAGTTTTCTGGAAGTTTGCCAATTCCAATGGCGGAGAATTTGGGAATTATTAAATTGAGGACCAATCAATTTACTGGCAATATTCCAACAATCTTGTGCGAACTTTCTTATTTGAACATAATCGATCTTGCTGAAAATAAGCTTTCTGGATCTATACCTCACTGCCTACGCATCATCGAACATCTACCTGATCTTCCTTTTTGGGCCAAACATCTACCTTATATCATAGATCAGTCTATTGCAATAGTGCACATATTTACTAAAGGAAGTAAATTAGCCTATCAAGTTGATAGTTTTCTAAGTTTTGGACGTGGCATTATTGATCTTTCTGCTAATAGCTTGTCTGGAGAAATTCCTGAAGAACTGGTTAGTATGAGTAAAATATTATCCTTGAACTTGTCTCGAAACTATTTGACTGGAAAAATTCCTAAAGAAATTGGAGGCATGAAATACTTAGAATCTCTTGATCTCAGCTACAATAAACTTCTTGGAGAAATTCCTTCAACCATCTCTAATTTGTCATTTCTTGCTTATTTGAACCTCTCATACAACAATTTCATCGGGCGAATTCCATCGGGAACCCAAATTCAAAGTTTTGATTCTTGGAGTTTTCTTGGCAATTCCGAACTTTGTGGAGATCCTCTTCCAAAGAAGTGTAACAAAAAGGAAGAAACTCATGGCTCAAAGCTAGCTGAAGAAGATGAAGATGACAGCTTTCTAAAGTCATTGTATCTTGGTATGGGGGTTGGATTTACAGTGGGCTTTTGGGGAGTTTGTGGTTCTCTCTTCCTCATCAGAGCAAGGAGACACAAATTTTTCCAATGGTTTGGTCACTTGGCAGATCAACTTTATGTTGCCTTGGCCCTCTGTTTCAAAAGCTTTGGTTGAATATCAATAACAAATTTTCCTCGAGGTAATAAATTAGCTGCCCTAATTTTTTAAGTAATGTTATTATTTTAATGATGTTTCATTTTCCTTTTTCCATTGCATCTTCTTCTACTTGCTAAAACATCCTATTCTTAGCTGACTACGTTCTATCTTGTTTATTTTTCAATATGGGATGCAAGTGAAACAGCTATCACTACTCTGATTGTTCCTCTCGTTCAAATATTGAGTTCTGCTTCAAGGAATAAGCTGAGGAGTGCTGTTACGCGTGGTCAAGGATTCAGATGTTGCCTATTGAATGCCCTTTTGTTATCTTAAATTTAGTGAATTTCGGGAAGAGAATATGTTATAATAATAGTGGTTAGTGCGTGTAGTATGTGTGTCTCATATTGTTAAGAAACTTTTGATTAATAGTGTTTCATGTGATTGCTCTGTTCCACATACTTGAGATGATCTGTTTCATTTTGGGTTATCCTGTGCGAAATAACAGAGTCATTAACAAATAATAGGGTTTGGAAGATCCCTTAATTACACTTGAACTCCTGTATTAATTAGTTTTTGACTTAGCCCTTCTCCGTTTTTATTTGCAGAATTTTTGAGAAATCCAATTTTTGATGGAGATTTTGTCAAAATTTCTACAAAAAGCTGGTGACTTTATTCTATGAAATATTTTCCAAGGCTTTCTATTTAGTATTCTAAGTAAGTCTAGATATATGAATGACAAACTCAATTATTTTTATATATTTTGATATCTTTTATATGAGTTTTGTCAACTTAATTGGTCTCTTTTTGCCTTAATTGATTTAATTAATTTTATTTTGAATTATTATTTTATAGGGGCAAAATTGTCATATTTTGGTTTAATTATGACTAATTGATTTTTGAGGACAATTAATGCTACCTTACCCTTGAATTTTGCTTGCAGGTTCTTGAAAGATTAAAAAATATATAAAGAAAAAAAAATAAAAAAAAAGAAAAAGAAAAAGGAAAGAAAAATAAAAAAATAAAAAATAAAAATAATAATTAGGGGGGGAAAACGTTGCGTTTTGCCCCAACCTAATAATCATCTATTTTTCATCTTTTGAGGAGGCGGGAGACGCAAGAGAGGAAGAGGGAGGGAGAACACGAGGAGAGCTAAGCGGCGCTGAAAACAGAGACAAAAACAGGGGAGGCCGAAGAGAGACACACACGAACACGCCGCACGAAACAGAGCAAGCTGGGCGGCGCGCGAGGGGACCATTCATCATCTTCCCCGTTGAATCTTTCTGGTGGCGGAGAGAATCAACGCAGGGCGACGTGAGGCGAGACGCGCTGGACGACCAGTGACGGCAAGACCATTCAGCGTGAACAGTGTTCTTCCATGGGATCCTGTAGCAAAATACTGATTGCAGCGAATTTGATGGCAAACCGTGGCTAATTCCTAATTCTCTAATTCAACAATAATGGCAGGAGCTTGGATCATCAAAGGGGAGTTTTAGTTGTTTTAATTTCCTACTCAATAATTGTTTAACAATTCCTAGGTCTTAGGATAGTTTTTCTAATTGTTGGGATAATTGTATTGCTTAATTTGATTATATTTGGGGATTATTGTGACTGGATTATTGTTTAAGCATTTGACATTGGGCTGTTTATAGCTTTGATTTCAATTATGATGTTGTGGTTATGACATTTGTATTGATTTTGGAGTTAATATATTGTGATTTTCTAAGGTGGCTTAGAATCTTGGATTATATTGTCTCTTGCTAGCTTTAAGTCTATTGTTGTGAATCTAAGAATTTAATTGAGCATTGGTTTTTAGTATCCTTAATTTCATTTTACTATTCTGGTTGCAGTTAGTAATTTGAATTTTAGGAAAATATTTTGTGGCAACTCGAGGTGGCTTGGTTGTTGGATTAAAAGCTTAATTATAATTCTTAATTCATTGTTTTTAACTCCCACATCTTTTAGAGTGATGATTGCCTACATTGTTGAATTGGAGGATTGATTTTTATCAGTATTATTTGTGTGTCTCATTTTCATTTCTTTAATCTCCATTCATTTTAATCACTTTTATATAAAAACAAAAAAAAGTATTTTAATTTCAATTTGATTCGTAGTATTTAATTAACAGCTTTTCAAAATAAAAAATCTCTTTTTATAGTTTAGGTTACTTGCATTTATTTACTAGGGTTTAATTTCATTTTCGGCTCCTCAAAGTGAAACGACCCGAGTTGTGCACTATATTGCATTAATTCGGTTAATTTTTGGAGTAACCCTAAAGCGACAATTAAGGGCAGTTAGCTTCAATGAATAAAAAAAATTTTACTCATATGAAGCCTAAAGAATATGGTCTTCTCATATTTCAACTCGTCACCCCTTTTTTAAGGTGTAAGTGTGACGTCTATTTTGATTTGTTATGTATTGTTTTTTTTTCTTCCAAAAATGCTGCTATAGGTAGAAACGAGACCCAACAAAATTAATATGTAATAATAAGATTATATGGGATATCATTAGTAAAACTGTCCTGCAAAAAAATTATTAGTAAAATTGTTGATTGATTCCTCGAATTACATTATTGAGGCAAAATTATTAGGTGGCCGGCACGGCATTAATCTCAGTATAAAACATAAAAATTATAATCAGTCCCACTATTAAACAATGTAGCATACTAGTGCTTTTTTTTTGGGTAAAATTAATTAATTTTGTAGTTAACAAGTAGACGTAGCTATTAACTGGTCAAATTAAAAAATAAAAACAAAGCTTGAGATATAGTATTCCCTACCTAATCTACTCCTGACCGCGAAAATCGATAGAAACAATTACATTATTAACATTTCCTATATTACACTTTTATTATTGATTGGTCCAATTACATGGCGGTGCTCGTTTCGCAACTGTAAAGGACATTAATATCAATATAAAATAAAAAAACAAAGAATTTGTAATTACCATTGAATTGGTCAACCTTATTGCTTACGCAATCTGATGAGCACCGACTCACGATTACACGTGAAGGTTCAAGAACGATGAATGGGTCCCTGAAATTTCACCAATTGGGCTATGAAGTGGAATCCAAATTTTTTCAGTACTTCTATTTGCTTGAGAAGAAATTCTCTTCTCTCCTCCGAATTGAGCGTGGCTGTAAGAGGAGAATGACATTTTTATGGGATTATATTTACAACTGGTTCTTAGTGCAAATCTAAAACTAAAATTTTATGGTTTACAATTTGACATGTCTAAATTTAGGCGTAAGTAGAGATTTTAAGATGGTATTTGCAATATAAAAATTAGCTCAAAAAAAGAAATGGCTTTTTAGTTTATTGTTTAGTTCTTAACCTGTTATAAACTTTAGAAAACTAATTGTTCACTTTGCTCCATATATATATATATATATATATATATATCACATAAAGATTACGTTGTGTTCATTCTACTCAAATCAACCATGATGGTCAGCTTCACTTCAAAAAATTCATTTGTTTTCTTGTTTCTTTTGCTTGCAACAACGTTCGATAGAGGCATATGTAAAACAAACAATGCGATTCGTTGCAACGAGAATGATCGATGACCACTCTTGATCTTCCAACAACGAGTGGTGGATCCTTTAAACAAACTCTCTTCATGGACTAGTCATGAAGATTGTTGTTTGCGGTCTGGAGTTCTGTGTGATATCAATGGCAGAGTTGCAGAGCTAGATCTAGCTCGCCATGGCTTACAAGATAGGATTAATCTGTCTCTTCTTCAATTTGAATTTCTCATTCACTTGGACTTGAGCCATAATCGATTTGAATCTGGGAGTAGTCCTCAACGCCAAGTCTCCAAATCTTCTCCTCTGCTTCCCCTAGATTTTTCACATAATTATCATTTCCGAATAAATGATCCTCGTTGGATTTCTCAATTTTTTTCCTTAAAATATTTGGACCTCAGTTACTCTAGTGTTGGAAATGAAACCAATTGGCTCTATTTTATCTCTTTGATACCTTCACTTTCTGAGTTACGCCTGAGCAGTTGTGACTTGAGAGATTTTCCATCCCTCATCAACTAAGTCAATTTTACTTCACTGGTAACTCTTGATCTTTCTCATAACATGATCAACTCAGAATTACATAATTCACTCTTTGATTTCACCCAAAAACTATCTCATCTTGATCTTTCTGACAATGATTTCTATGGTCAAGTAGTGAAGAACCTGTTCAAGCTTCCAAACCTTAAAAGCTCAAGGTTGAGTTTTAATAACCTTAGAGGATCAATTCTTGATTGGTTTTGCCAACATGAACAGATGTAGTATTTTGAACTCTATGGTAATTTGTTCAACGGCTCTATTCCATCATGTCTTGGAAATATTTCTTCCTTGATTTCCTTAGATTTGTCCCATAATCATTTCAGTGGAGATCTTCCCAAAAACCTTGGAGGGCTCCATAACTTAGAATCTTTAAGCATTGGTGGCAATCATTAGGTGGGAGTTATTTCAAAAAAATTTTTTTACCAGACTCTCAAAATCAACATGGTTAGACTTGAGTTCAAGTGGTTTCAAATTTGACTTTGATCCTAAATGGGTCCCGCTATTCCAACTTGAGCATTTGAATTTGAGTAACACAAATACAGGGCCTAATATTCTAACATGGGCTATATACACAGCAGTCTCTAGAATATCTAGACATCTCTACCTTAGGGATCTCAATAATTGATGCTGATGTATTTTGGAGGTTTGTCATAGGAGTTGACTCTGTTGATTTGTCAAACAACACAATTAGTGATGACATATCCACTGTCACACTGTCAACAATTATCTCTCACTTTGATGTATCTCACAATTTTTTGTCAGGCTCTATTTTCTTGTTATTGTGCCAACTAGAGAGTGATGCGGAAAGCATATTGTCTTATTTGGACTTATCACATAATCATTTAAGTGGAGCAATTCCTGACTGTTGGGTTAATTGGAAACAATTAGAATACCTTAATTTGAGGGGTAATGAGCTAGAGGATAAAGTTCCCCCCTCCATGGCCTCATTGAATCCTGGGATATTGGGTTTACGTGATAACAATTTCTTTGACGAATTTTCATTAGACGTATCGAATTGGACAAATTTGCAATACCTTCTTTTGGAGGGAAATGAATTTTCTGGAAGTTTGCCAACCACAATGCCTCCACGTTTGGTAGTTTTCAAGTTGAGGGCCAACCAATTTATTGGCAAGATTCCATTACAATTGTGCAACCTCTCTTCTTTTATGATACTAGATCTTGTTGATAAGAATCTTTTTGGACCCATGCCTCATTGCCTATATAACATCGTGATTCAACTGATCAGCTTTTGTGGACAGAAACTATAAAAATATATACTAAAGGAAAAGAATTAGATTATGTCGACATTTTGTTTTTGTGGATAATTGATCTATCCTCTAACAATTTGTCTAGAGAAATTCTTAAGGAGCTGTGTAGTATGAGTCAAATACAGTCCTTGAACTTGTCTCAAAACCATTTGAGTGGAAAGATTCCCAAAGAAATTGGAGGCATGAAAAACTTGGAATCTCTTGATCTCAGCCACAATAGACTTCATGGAGAATTCCTTCAGCCATCTCTAATACTCATATCTTTTCTTGCTGACTTGAACCTCTCATACAACAATTTCACTGGACAAATCTCTTTGGGGACTCAAATTCAGAGTTTCGATTCTTGGTGTTTTGTTGCCAATCTTCAAGTTTGTGGAGACCCTCTTCCAATAAAGTGTAACAAGAAAGAAGAAGTTCACAATTTAAAGCCGGCCAAAGAAAATGAAGATGACACATTTCTCAAGTCATTGTATCTTGGGATGGGAGTTGGATTCACAGCAGGCTTTTGGGAAGTTTGTGGTTCTCTCTTTCTCATTAGAGCATGGAGAAATAGATTTTTCAGATTATTTGACAGCTTGGTTCATCAACTTTATGTCAATGTTGCCCTTTCTTTATCTTAAATTTAGTGAAACAGTGAACAAATAAGAGTTCGTAATAATGGTTTATTAGAACATCTGTGTGTACTTATGCCGGTTTCTTTTTCAATGGAATATCCTTTAATTATAAGTAGTGATTGTAAAAGTCCCAATGTGGATTATATCAACAGAATGACCAGACAGTGTCAAACACATCAGAATAATGGTGCCACGAGTGATGGATCAAGGCGAACCATGGCTGAATCGTCATCATCGAAAATAACTTGGCATCAAGGGTCAGCAGTAGAGGGAGGGTTGTTTTGGTAATTTCATGAACGCATGTGCTCATGCCTTATGGGCTGTTTGGAAATTTCAGAACAAATATTGCCAAGCCTCCGTTATCAACACATACTTGTTCAACTTTAAAGTACTCATTGCACTTTGATGGTCTTATAAACTGGCTTAGAGAGCGAAACAGGTCCTGCAAATGAGTTTCTGGAGAGAAGGAAAAGGCAGTGTACAATAGGATCAAGTGTACGGATTACTTCAAAGTTCAACATGAGGCATAGAATTGCTGATAAGAGAGACTTGGATATGATTATTAACGATAATTAATGCTCCAATTAATTCATTAACTGAAGAAATCTATATCAATCCTCCAGTTTCTTCTGATTGTCATCATTCTGATGATGATTAACTTATTTGATATGTGTTTCGGAACAAGCAGCATAGGAGTGTGTGGCACAGAATAGAGGTGAATTGTGAGAAGAGAACGTGTTGTAATAGCGATCACCAGTGTGCGTGTATTTGTCTCTCACGTTATTAAGAAACTTTTGACTTTGATGAGTAGTGTTCCACGTGATTGCTCTCTCTTCCATTTTGGTTTATACTGTTTGGAACAACAGAGTCATGCCTTGGTTATTGAATAACGAAGTTTGCTCTTTTGATTGATCCAATTACATTATTGAGGCACAATCATTTGCCTGTTTCTCCACTGTAGGGGCCATTAATATCACTATAGAATTGTATAAAAATTTTATATTCCCTACCTAATCTCTTCATTGAAAAGGGGGGGGGGGCGGGAAAAAGTATTAGCAACGATGTTGAATTATTGATCATTTATATTATATGCATACTGATCTTAAATGATCCCCGTCTCTTTTATTCGTCTTCCTTTGGCTGCCCTCCTCTGTCCAAAACAAACTCGTTTTGGGTGGAAAAAATGGGGCGTTCTTTTTTTTTTTTTGGGCTAAATAACATCCAGTATCAATACTCAGTATCTTAAAATATTTTTTTAGAAGCATCTAATATTTTTAAATAATTTTTTGATATACTTAGTATCATAAAATATTTTCTCAAGAGCACCTAGTATCTTAAAGTAATTTTTTTCAACACCTTAAAATATTTTTTCAATAGCACTTAATATTCTAAAAATACACTCAACACCCTCAAATATTTTTTTCAAGAGCACCCAGTATCTTAAAATAATGTTTGGTACAACACTTTGAAATATTTTTCCAGAAACATACAGTATTCAAAAATAATTTTAGGTTTGAGTAACACTTTGTGCTAAGTTTACTTTTTAAGATATATTATTAAAATTAATATAATTTAAAGAAAATTATATGGATGTTTAAACTGGAAAAAATTATAATCCTTTGATTCTATTTATAAGTCACTTTTTGCATGTTTCACACAGACCAAGAAAAACTTTAAACTTCATTAACACTTATTTAAAATTTAACAACTTTTCAACTTTATCCCTATTTAATATACATTATATCTTATGCAAATAAAGTTAACACAATAATAAATGAGGGGTAAAATGGTACATTTGTACAAAAATTTTCTCTCAGTGCCATACAAATAGAACCAAAAAAATATCTTTTCTCTCTGTCCTATAAATGGAGGAGTACATTTTTACAAAACTAGCATTTACCACCCCGCGCAATGCACGAGATGCATTAACATTAATGAAATCAAAAGTCTAAAATCTGGTCCAAAAAAAAATGTCTAAAATACCTTCAAAGCAACTTCAACAGAACAAAATGGCATAATACGTATACCATCATTATGATTAGAGTTTATATACAATTAATGATATTCACCGTATCACGAAATATGTATTTTCAGAAATTGCCAACTAATTATAAGTTCTGAAATATATTTTCAAACAATCAAAATCAGGCAGGTAAAGCACTCAGCCGCATAAATCACCAAAAGTCACATTAGCATTCAAACATATATTGCACAACTTAAAAATATAGTCGTGCCAACTAAATCAGTGATGAATCGGCTAACTTTGATAATTAAATTTATATATTGCACGAAAACATTTAGAATAAAATAACCATCATTACAATCTATTTACCTATGGACCACAGAAAGTGAAGGACTCATTTTGGCATCACAGCGAGAATGACAAATTATAAGAAAACAGGATTTTCCCAACATTTCATTGTACCACGTAATTGAAGTGCAAAATTTTTGCAAAACACAATGAAAAATTCTTAGAAAACATTCATAATGGAAAAAATGATTTCACTTCTATGTAATCAGTTGTTTTATTTCATTGCAATTATCATCACAAAAAGGTAAGTAGAAGTATATATTTACACAATAGAATAGGTCTTGTATCCTCCAATTAGTAAGAAGACCTTTAATCCTGCTTCAATAACAACATAATGGAGAAAATGAACAGAAAAAATTTGCTTGAATTGCTAGGGTGACTTGGCGAGCGAGATGCCATCTCATACAAAATTAAGTTGGAAGACTATTTCGTTTCATCATTTTAATTGTGTACCTCTTTAGTTAGCCAAAAAAGCAGTGCAAGTCTGGTTTAAAGCAGCATGTACTATTGCAACTTGGATACATTAGATCCCTAAATACAGCCGCACGGTTGGGATTGAAGGAATGAAATTACTACGTTCACTTGGAAACAAAGATTTCTATAACTCTTTTTTCCAGCCAAAAAGATCCCTATAATTTGATGTGGGCAATTTATGAGGAATTAAATCTTAACTTAATCTTTTGATTTTTTTCCCTTGCACAGGACACAAAAGATGGAAAAGTATGTATCATAATTGATTAATTAATTAGCGTTTTGTTTACTGGGATGTTGCGATAGTTTCTCAGTTGTTATAACTTGATCATGATCTGAATTGCAAAACAATCATAGGGCGGAAAAAAGGAAGTATCACTATATTAAAAAACGTATTAAATCATGGGAAAAATAAAAAAATTGAGTCCAAGATGTTGAACGCGCCGCACCAAAAAAAAAAAAAGAATAAATCACGAAAAAAAATGATTCTAACATGTATCAAATAATTGATATCCTTCCAGGGAATTCTTGGTCTCTCTTCCTCATCAAAGCATGGAGACACAGATTTTTCCGATGGTTTGATCACTTGATAGATCAACTTTATGTTGCCCGGGCCTTCTGTTTCAAAAGCTGAGCTGAGTATCAATAACAAATATCCCTTGAGGTAATACATTAGCTTCCTTGATTTTTCACGTACTGTTGTCATTTAAATTAGCTGCCTTTATTTAAAAACTACTCTGAACGTTATTCAAGTATTGAGTTCTGCTACAAGGAATAAGGAGTTCTGCTGCTGTTACGCACTGTCAAGGACTCTATTGTTGTCTATTGAATGTCCTTTACCTATCTTAAATTTAGGGAATTATGAGAAGAGAACATGTTGTTGTAATAAAAGTTATTACTGTTCATGTGTCCCATGTTGTGAAGAAACCTTTGATGAATCCATGTGATGTGTGATTTTACTGTAAACTTTGATCATGTGTTATGAGTTACAACCAAGTAAAAATGAAAACGAAAGGGCATATGAATGTTGTAATCTGTAAGATTTATAGGCTTGTTGGCTTCCTGGATATCAATTTGGATGTTGAAGTATCAAAATTCGGAGCTTGCAACACAGCGAATCGCCATAAAGCTGGTGGCTTGGAGGATCTAATAATAACATTCTGTTTTGACACTTGCAATGCTCTGTTCCTTTGTGGTGTGTGTGTGTGTCTCTCTATATATATATATATAAAGAGAATGAAGGAAAATATACAACTAAATTTAGACTTTAAAATAATTAAAGATATGAGACTAAAAGAACGAAGTAAATTGCATGCTGAGGGGAGAATTCATCTTATTGGGTTGGTATATATAGTTGATGACTACCTCAAACTTTCCAATTAACTGATTATTAATTATTAGTGGTGATGAATAAAACATCATATTCTTCGGTTGATGCATGTTCCACGGTTTAATTAAATTCTTAGGATTTTTATCCTTTGAAGGACTTTTATCAGGAGTCAGGAGCAGCCATTGCTTTTCAATTTTTTACAATTTTTGTGTTTAGGTGTAGGCTTTTGCTATTGAAGATTGTTTATGTTTAATATTACTTTCAATTCTTAATATAAAAGCTAAATAATTAACTTAGAAATATTAAGAAAATTAATTAAGTTGGTCATTTGTTACAAATATCTGTTAGGCTTCCTAAGCTATCATCTTTAATTACGTACATTGGATTATTGAAATTATCCCTAAGTGATAATACTCTTTACAATCAGTAGGGATGTTCAAATACCTGCTAGGATAATAAATTAAGTCACTTTCTTTATAACTATTGAGAAAAGTCATTCAAAACCTAAATTAACTTTTCGTATCAGTCTTAAGTTCCCATTGCTTTTAATTAATCACTTTTCTCAAGAAATATGTATTCAGTATATACCAACTACCAAGCGATAATTCTACAAAGCTTTGGAAAACAAAGCCATTTAATCAACTTTAGGGACCTTCCCAGTAATTTTTAAGAATAATTTACCTTTTGAATGACTTTTTCTCAAGAGAACAAAGCTGCCATTACTTTTCAATAACCGCGTAAAAAAGTTAGAAGATAAGGAAATAGAAAGAGAAGGAAAGTAAATTACACGTTCGTTAGTGGGACAGAATTTGATGACTTCCAAATACTAAGCCCAAATATTGAACATTAATAATATTAATACAATGTGATAAGAGGTCCCACAACGTATGATATACTAGATGATCGTGGCTTAGTATTCACTACAAAAAAAAAAAACTTTCCATGATGACTATGAAAGTTGTGGCTAAAAAGTTGTTAGTGTAATAACTACGGCTAAAAACTTTTAACGGCAACAAAAATAATAACAACTGAAAGACTTTTTAGCAGCTACTTTTATAAGTTTCAGTGGCAATATTTGTCATTACTGAAAGGCACTTTGGATGTTGCTGCCAAAAGTACTTTTTGCCTCCACAAAAAATGACTTTCAGTGGTAATTTTTTTGCCACCCTTGAAAGTGATGCGGGAGAAAAATTGGATTTATTGGCACCACGTTCCCATCAGTCAGCCACCGAGTCGTTGTCACATCTCCACTCTTATGCCATGTTACTACCTCACTGCCATGTCACCACCCAAATATTTTCAGCTTAAACACCTCCATTCGTGTCCAATATTATCAGTAATACAAATTAAAGTTAGTTTTTTTTTTGCTACGCATATGTATCTTTTTATTGAAGGTAATTTTATTTAAAACACTATCAAACACTAAATATGAGCATCTCTTTCAGTGGGAATTTGAGCTTTAGTTCATCATATTGTGAGGGGTCGGCCCCTTTCGTTAAAGCCAACCCTTATCAGTAAAGTCAAACAATTTTGTGTTAATGCATATGCTGATTTATTTTCTATGAATAAAATGATCAATCTTATTTAAGGCACTATCGGGCAATAAATGTGGGTATCTCTTTCAGTGAAGATTCAAGTCTCAGTTCACCATATTATACAAGACTGGTCCCTTATGCTAGATCTAACCTTTATTTGTAAAGTCGGTCAATTTTGTATTAATGCGTATGCTGATTTGTTTTCTATGAATTAAATGGTCCCCCTTTCTTCACCCAATAAACAATAAACAATCCACCATGACGTCCCATTATTAGTTGAAAAGATGGCTTCAATATTTAGAGAAGTATATATATATATATATATATATATGCACATATCTCAAGAGGAGATGATATAGATGGGAAATGTTGATGTTAAATTGTATAACTGAAGGGATAGAATAAATTTTTTTTTTTAAAAAAATGTTCCTAATGTTCCTAATGTTCTCGGAATAAATACTGTCAAGTTGAAAAGGAGGGACTCGAAGAGGATTTTACATCAAATCCAAAACTTGAACTATATAGCATGTGAGCTAAACACACCCCCCCCCCCCCCGAGTATTATAAGTTGGTCCCCCTCCATATTCAGAAAAAAATTACAATATGAAAAGAACAGCATGAAAATATAAATTTTAGTGTGATTCAATCTATAACTCTATTGATTAAGATAATTAATGCTGCCCGTCTTTAATATAAGAGGTACTTAACTAATTGGATTTAATTAAAAAAAGTCAAATAAATTATTTTATTATAACAAACATCCTATAAAACATTAAATTATAAGTTAGAGAAATTAATTGGACGAAAAATAATAGATATAAGAAATAAAGTAAATTAAGATCTTATATGATTAAATTCAACCTCCAAACTAGTTTTTAGATTGATGTAAAAATTCTCTTTAATCTAAAATTAATGTAAGCTTAACATTCAACATTAATGTGGTCGGACAGGGAGCGATACTGCAATGATTTTGACTCTTAATGGGCAATACTGCTTTACTAATAGTAGTTTATACTGATAATATCTAATTAGTGCTACTGGCAAAGTAGTCCAAAGGCAAATATCCGTTAATTCTTAAAATAATTAGAGAGGGCCTGGGAAAAAACAGAAGTAAATCACACGCTGAGGGGAAAATTAATTTGTGTTAGTGGGATAGTATTGTTGACGACTGCCAAAACTTTCTTAATTAATTATTAATGTTAATCAACGAAACATCATATTGTTTGGTCATTGCGTGTTCCCCCAACCCACTATGATGAGGTTAATTAACTTTTAAGACCTTCCTGGCAATTTTTAACGTTGACTTTAATTTAGCTTTGGAATTACTTTTCTCAAAAGACAGAAGCTGCCATTGAAAAAAATTAGAAGATGATGAAAAAGAAATTACCAATATTTGGGCACAACACAAAGTGGAAGTCATCATATACCATCCCAGTAAGATGAAGAATTAATTTTTTTTCCACCAGCGTGTAATTTACTCCCCTTCTCTTTTGATTCCCTTATATTCTTTTTTTTTTTTAAAAAAAAAAAGACATGGTTGTTGAAAAGCAATGGCAGCTGCGATCTCTTGAGAAAAGTCATTAATTCAAAAGCTAAATTAATATTAAAAATTGCTGAAAAAAATCCTAAACGTTGATTAACTTCATCATGGTGGGTTGAGGAAACACGAAATGGCCCAAACAATATGACGTTTCATTCATGAACTAATAATTAGTCATCAATTAGGAATATTCAGTAAGAAAGTTAGGGAAGTCATCAAAAACAAGATTGAAGTGAATGTTAAAAAATCTTTTAAAATTCTTGAAAACAATCACAACTTGTTTTTTTTTTAAAAAAAAAAGAGACCATAACTATAAGTATAGGTAAAAATAGGTCAGGCCATATCAAGTTTCGACCTTAACAGGCTAGGCCTGTTTGCTAACAAGCACTGTAGCTTATTCTAGGCTTTTTTTGACAGCTTAAACCTAGTCTGTATAAAAGTATGGCATAACCTGAAGCCTGTTTAATTGATTTTTAATGTGTAACTTTGTCTGAAAAATTATTTTTTTAAAAAAGTACAAGATTGCACTGTTTCATGGCTGCGAAATATTGTAATGCCTCATTTTATCTACAAATTAATAATAACACAAGACGACGTGCCAAGCAAAAATCAAAGATGAAAAGGAAATTCATATTCTTATATTTCCTTCAACAAATTGAAAAATAATGATGGCCGAATAACACAGTCAAAAGAAAGTTGAGTTTCACTGCAACACTAATAATGTGAAAATACGAAACGAATAATAATAGAAAGACGAAAATCTAGGCACTAAATCGTTCAATATGAAATAAAATAGGAAACAAAGGTGTTGAACACGCCGCCCAAAAAAATAAATCTAACATGTATCAAATAATTGATATCCTTCCAGGAAATTCGTGTTCTCTTTTTCTCATCAGAGCATGTTGACACAGATTTTTCCGATGGTTTGATCACTTGGTAAATCAATTTTATGTTGCCTGGGCTCTGGTTCCAAAAGCTTAGCTGAGTTAATAAATTAGATTCCTTGATTTTTCAAGTGTTGTTATCATTTAAATTAGCTTCCTTTATTTAAAAACTACTCTGATCATTATTCAAATACTGAGTCCTGCTTCAAGAAATAAGGAGTTCCGCTGCTGTTACGCACCATCAAGGACTCTATTGTTGTCTATTGAATGTCCTTTAGTTATCTTAAATTTGGTGAATTGTGAGAAGAGAACATGTTGTAATAATAGCTCTTACGGTGCATGTGTCCCATGTTGTGAAGAAACCTTTGATGAATAGTGTTCCATGTGACGTGAGATTTTACTTTAAACTTTGATCATGTGTTACGAGTTACAACCAAGTAAAAATGTAAACGAAAGGGCATATGAATGTTGTAATCTGTCAGATTTATAGGCTTATTGGCTTACTGGATATTAATTTGGATGTCGAAGATATCAAAATTTGGAGCTTGCATCGCAGTGAATCGCCATAATGCTGGTGGCTTGGAGGATCTAATAATAACATTCTGTTTGGACACTTGAGATGCTCTGTTCCATTGTGGTTTATATATATATATATATATAGAGAGAGAGAGAGAGAGAGAATTAAGGAAATTATACGACTAAATTTAGTCTTTAAAATAATTAAAGATATGAGACTAAAAGAACGAAGTAAATTTCACGCTGAGGGGAAAATTCTTCTCAGTGGGTTGGTATCGTTGATGACAACCTTAACTTTTTTAACTGACTGTTAATTATTAATGGTGATGAATAAAACATCATATTGTTCGGTTGATGCGTGTTCCACGGTTTAATTAAATTTTTAAGATTTTTCCAGCAATTTTTAACATTAGCTTCAATTTAACTTTTGAAGGACTTTTATCAGGAGTCAGGGGCGGCCATTGCTTTTCAATTTTTTACAATTTTTGTGTTTAGGTGAAGGCTTTTGTTATTAAAGATTGTTTATGTTTAATACTACTTTCAGTTCTTAATATAAAAGCTAGATAATTAATTTAGGAATATTAAGAAAATTAATTAAATTGGTTATTTGTTACAAATGTGTGTTAGGCTCTCTAAACTATTGTCTTTAATCACGTACATTGGATTATTGAAATTATCCCTTAATGAAACCCTTTACAATCAATAGGGATATTTTGAGAAAAAATAAAAGACAAAGTATATTGATATATTATATTTAAAATGAAATTCAATCCAACTAGCTATTATATTAAGTATTAGATTTAGTATTTGGGCATCACACTAAGAGAAAGTCATCAAATACCCACTAAAATAAAAAAGTGAGTCACTTTCTTTAATTATAACTGTTGAGAAAAGTAATTCAAAACCTAAATTAACTTTTCTTATAAGAGTCTTAGGTTTCCATTGCTTTTAATTAATCACTTTTCTCAAGAAACATGTATATAGTATATACCAACTACCAAGCGATAATTCTATTAAGCTTTGGAAACAAAGCCATTTAATCAACTTTAGGGACCTTCCCAGCAATTTTTAAGAATAATTTACCTTTTGAATGACTTTTTTCTTAAGAGAACGAAGCTGCGATTGCTTTTCAATAACCGCATAAAAAAGTTAGAAGATAAGGGAATAGAGAGAGAAGGGAAGTAAATTACACGCTCGTTATTGGGATAGAATTTGATGACTTCCAAGTGCTAAGCCCAGATATTGAACATTAATAATATTAATACAACGTGATAAGAGGGGCCACAACATATGATACACTAGATGACGTGGCTCAATATTCACTACAAAAAAAATTAACTTTAAGTGGTGACAAAAAGTCGCAATTAAAAATATAAAAGTCGCTGTTGAAAAGTTGTTGATGTAGCAACCGCGGCTGAAAAATTTCAGTGGCGATGAAAAAAGTCAATGCTAAAAGATATGAGACAAATTAATTATTTAACTTTTATATTTGATCTCATAATTTGTTTGATGACGTAATTTCATTATCTCTTGGAATTATTTCTTCCTTGTTCCACTTAAACTTGGCCTACAATCAGTTGAGTGGCAATCTTTCAGAAGTCTTTGGACAACTCCACAGCTTAGATCATTTAAGCATTGGACACAATTTCTTGGTGGGAGCTCTTATAGAAAGGAATTTTTCCAATCTCTCAAATTTAGCATTTTTGAACTTAAGTTCAACAAATTTTGAATTTAGTATTGATCCTAAATAGGTCCCACCATTTCAACTTGAGATGTTGTAGATGGGTAACGCAGGCATTGGTCCTAATGTTCTAACATAGTTATATACACAACGGTCTTTAAGATACGTCTATATTTCAACCTCAATGATTTCAAAAATTTATGCAGAAGTATTTTGGAGTTTTGTAGTAGGAATGGATTATGTTGATCTCTCAAACAACTTGATCAGTGATGACATATCTAATCTCACACTACTAGCAAATATCTCTTACTTTGATGCATCGCACAACTCTCTGTCAGGATCTATTTTCTCGTTATTGTGCCATCAAGAGAGTGACAAAGAAAGCAACTTCCTAGTGTTGGATCTATCACATAATAATTTGAGTGGAACACTTCCTGTTTGCTGGACCAATAGGAAAATATTAGAAGTCCTTGATTTGGAGAGTAATAAACTAGCAGGTAAAATTCCTCTCTCAATGGCTTCATTAGTGAATCTTGCGCAGTTGGATTTGAGCCATAACAGTTTGTTCGGCAAATTTTCATTGGACTTGTCAAACTGGACAAATTCAGAATACCTCTATTTAGAGGGAAATAAATTTTCTGGAATTTTGCCAAATACCATGCAACAAAATTTATATGTGATCAAATTGAGGGGAAACCGATTTATAGGCAATATTCCATCACAGTTATGTAACCTCACTTGGTTGACAATATTGGACCTTGCTGATAATAATCTTTCAGGAACTATACCACACTGCCTATATAAAATCATGCTTTGGATTAGGAGCTATTACATTATAGATGAAATAGAAAACTTTGCTAAAGGAAGAGAATTGGATTACAGTACTTCACAAAGGTGCATAGCGTTGCTCTTTCCACTAACAATTTGTCTGGAGAAATTCCTAAAGAATTGTTTAACTTGGTTCAGCTGGGGTCCTTAAATTTGTCTCGGAACCATTTGATTGGGAAGGTTTCCAAGGAAATTGGTGGCATGAAAAACTTGGAATCTCTTGATCTCACCTACAATAAAAGAGAAATTATTTCAGCCATCTCTAATTTGTCTTTTCTTGACTATTTGAACCTCTCATACAACAATTGTACTGGACTAATCCCATTGGGAATCCAAATTCAGATTTTTGACCCATGGAGTTTTGTGGGCAATGATCTTTGTGGAGATCCTCTTCCCAAGAAGTGCTACGAGCAAGAGGCTTCTAATGACTCAAAGCCAGCTGAAGGAAACGAAGATGATGATTTTCTGAAGCATTGTATCTTGGGATGGAAGTAGGATTTACAGCAGGTTTCTAGGGAGTTTGTGGTATTCTGTTCCTCATCAGAGCATGGTGACATAAATTTTTTCAACTGTTTCATCTTATGGTGGATCCAGTTTATGTTATCGTGGTTGTTGAGGTAATTAACCGATCTGAGATCACATACTTTTTTTTAATAAGGTTTTATTTTCCTTTTCGCCTTGTTCTTGCCACAGACAAATTCAGTTCTTATCTGCTACGTAATAGATTCCAATGACTTCCTCTTAAATTCATTCAAATCTCATATTTTGTTTCAGGGAATAGAGACGTTTGCTGCAGCTATACATGGCCCGAGGTCTCTTAATGTTTCCTACTGATTGTCATATCTCTACTTTGTAGTAAAATAGTTATCGGAGTATGTGTATGTGTTGTCATGTCTCACAAAAGCCTTTTGTTGAGTGGTTTCCCAAGTCATGTATTGTTGTGATTTAAGACTTTGATTATTTTCTACTCCCTCCGTTCCTTATTATAAGAGACATTTGATGTTTATGGCATGTTCCTATATATAAGAGACACTTACAAGTTGTCTCTACCTTTTTGTGTTGATTTACTATTTTACCCATATTTATTATCTTCAACTCACACACTCTCTCTCTCCCACTTCTCTTTCTTTTAATAATTTAATTGTTCTCTCTCATGCTCTCTCTCCTTATTAATGAGGGTATTTTTGGAAAAAAAATTATACTTTTTACACATTAATTGTTCTTAACTAATTTTAACTGTTTTTTTGATCAATGTATTTCGGTTATTTGTCTCTTATAATAAGGAACGGAGGGAGTATTTAATAGTGAAAGATTCAAGTCTATATGCTTTTGGAATTGATAATAAATTTTCATTTTCGATGTTGAGGATATCCAAAATTGAAACTTGCAACAAACTGAATCCCCATAAAGCAGCTGGCTAAGAGTATCTGTTTCGACACTTGAGATGCTCTGTTCCATTGTGTTTGAAATAATAGAGTCATGCCTTGGTTAGGTTACGTAATCAAATAAAGAGTTAGTCTAGCAATGTAAAGTCTTTCTAGATCTCTTTGGGTTTGAGTCATAAAGGAGACACTTTTGTGAAGAGGGAAAACCTGGTTATAAATTACTAATGGTAACGAATGAAGCATCATTTGTTTGTTGCGTATTCCATGGTTTAATTAAATTTTTCGGATTTTCCAGCAATTATCTTCATCAATGCAACATTTGAATGACTTTTCTCAAGAGTTAGTAGCTGCCATTGCTTCTCAATTATTTTACAATTTTTTTGTTTCAATGTAGGCTCTTGTTATTAAAGATGCGCTTAATACTATTTCCAGTTCCTAATGTAAAAGCTAGATAACTAATTAGAGGATATTAAGAAAATTAGTTAAGTTGGTTATTTGTCACAAATATATATTGGTTTCCCTAAACTATCCTTTTTAATCATGTATATTGGATGATTGGAATTATCCTTTGGTGGAAACCTATTAAAATTAATAAGGATATTTGGGAAAAACCAAAGGACAAAGTGAATTGAGGTAAGACCAAATCCAATTTTCTCATTAGCTCTTATATATGATAGTAGTATTTGGGCATCCCTCAAAGGAAGTCATCAAACACTATCCCACTAAGATAATAAATTAAATTATTTTCCACCACTTTCCTTCATTTTTAACTTTTCTTAAGAGTCTTAAGTTCCCATTGCTTTTGATTAATCACTTTTCTCAATAAATTTATATACACTATATACCAAGCAATAATTCTGTAAAACTTTGGAAACAAAGACATGTTGATCAACTTGAAGGACCTTCCCAGCAATTTTTAACAATAACTTTAATTTAGCTTTTGACTGACTTTTTCTTAAGAAAACGAAGCTGCCGCTGCTTTTCAATAACTGCATAAACAAGTTAGAAAATAAGGGCATAAAGAAAGAAGGAAAGTAAATTACACGCTGGTGGAAAACATTTGATGAATTCCACTTAGTGCTAAGCCCAAATATTAAACATTAATACCATGTGATAAGAGGGGCCACAACATATGAGACACTAGATGAGGTGGCTTAATATTGCGATGACATGTCATCACATGGCCCATTGTTTATATATATATATATATATTGATAAAAGTGATTAATCAAAAGCAATGGGAACTCAAGACTCTGAGAAAAGTTAATTTAATTATTTTATTATTATTGTGTTTAGGTATAGGTTCTTGTTATTAAAGATATTGTTTACGTTTAATATTTGATCACAGCACAAGGTGGGAAGTCATCTTTTACTATCCCACTAGGATGATGAATTAGTTTTTTTCCACCACCGTGTAATTCACTTTCCTTTTCTTTTTTCCTTTATTTTTTAATTTTTTTTAGAAAATTAAAACCAAGGACGTATGGGACAATGTTTATTTTTATAAAAAAGAATATAATATTAATTGATAAGGATCATACAAATTATAATTATTTCGAAGATATAAATTTAAAAATTCTAAATTGCTACTAACCAATCTTCCTACGTTCCCTTCTACCTTCAGAATTTTTTAACAAAATAAAACTAAAAAACTAAAACTGCCCATAGCGTAACTATATATTTAAATTTTTTTATAAAAAAGAGCTTTTACTTTCCACAGTGGACGTTATTCTTGGTGATATCAACTCTTTCCTTACGAGAGATTCTTTTCTCCATTTTGGGAGGGCGTATGTACTTCTACTCAATTTTTATATCCAGACTTTGTTATTTTCTAAAGTTATTGCAATTTTTTTTTTGAAAAAGTAGGTGTAATTAAACTTAATTTTTAGGCCATACTTAAACATTTGCATTTTTTTTTTGTCCGCGTTACAATAGCTTCCAAGAAATTTCTGTATACATCAAACTTATGATGCTTGACGGGGGAAAAAAAACTTATGATGCAAAAGTAATGAATATTTATTCCAAGAGTATATATATAATTAGTTAATTTTTTCATTTTATAGCTAAAATAAAAAATAAAACTAATTATTTTTTCAATAAATAAATATTTGACTTACGTTTGAATAATTTGCAAAAATTCTCGTTTTGAAATAAAAAAAAAAATGCCCCCAAACTATTGATGAATTTCAAGATATATATGATTGTGTGCAGTATCTCTGTAACACTTTGTCATTGATGTTGTTAATAAAACTATGAACTGATCATTAAACGTCTAGCTAACAATTTATAGTATTTTTAAAAGTTAAAAGTTGTATTCACATATAGCCTCTAAGTGAATGGTCTATTTATATTATATGTCATGGAAAAAAATCTTTAATTTGTTGTTTAAGCAACTTTTACTTTTTGAAGGGTTCAAATGATTTGGCTGTGGAAATTGAAAAAGAAGATTAGTTGTGAAAATGAATTTATTAATGTTTCAACTTTTCTTTGAAAAGATGGGAAGACTTGGAAGTATTAGAAGACCTGAGTATAAAAAAGATGTGGTTACAGAATTTTTTTGGGCATTTAAATATTTGTTTATTTTGATTTTCCACTATTTTTGAAGCAGCAGTTTGCTTGCAATAATTTTCACAACTTATAAACATCCTGATCTTGTAAATAAAGGCTTAATTGAGTTCATTCTACTCAAGCAAATCACGATGACAGTTTCATTTTGCAACTTTCCTTTGTTTTGTTATTTCAGCATATAATACGACTTGAATTAGAGAGGTATGACTTTGTGGTGTGTTTGGAGCAAAATTTTGTCCAATTTCTTATACATAAATATCAAACTACAGCGCATAAATAGTTGGTCAGATTTCAATGATCTCAATTAATTTATTCATTTCCGGAGTAAAACGAAAATAAAATTAATTCACTTTCACTTCAATATGTGTCTGTATATATGCTCCTTTCAGTAATTAATAAAAATATAAAACATAATAATTACGCTCCATGCCATTCATGGAGTCCATACAGGATTTGTTTTTTTTGCAAGCATTTTGAAAAAAAAAATCACTAAGCTATTGGACTTCACAATGAAAATCATGCGGTTATAAATTTTTTAGCATTTAAATTTTTGCTTATTACTTCAGATTTTCCAGTATATATAGGTATATCATGTATAGGCTTCATTAGGCCATTATACTCAAACTTACCACAATGGCGAGCTTCGCTTCACAAATATCTTTTCCTTTGTTGTTTCTGTTATTTGCAACAACGTTCAACAGGGTGATCAGTTGCAATGAAAATGATCAAAGGCTGCTTTTAATCTTCAAACAGGAAGTGGTTGATACAGAGAACCAGCTCTCTTCTTGGACTGCTGAAGAAGATTGTTGTTTATGGGAGGGAGTTCACTGCGACAACATCACCGGAAGAGTCACAGAGCTTTCTCTTTCCACCACTTATGCATTAGAAGGTGACATTAATCTGTGTGTGCTTCAACTTGAATTCCTCAATTACTTGGACTTGAGCGGCAATGACTTCAAAGCTGTGAGTATGCCACCATGCCAAATCTCCAAATCTCCCTTTGATGCTCACAAATTTCACAACCAATCACTTGGTACTCCTTCCAATCATTCAACAAGTTTCTCTGTTGCTCTGCGTTATCTTAATTTTTCACATAATCTTGATTTAGTCATAAATGACCTTCATTGGCTTTCTCAACTTTCTTCCTTAAAATATCTTGACCTTAGTGATAGTGATATTGGAAAGGATACCAAATGGCTCCAGCATATAGCCATGCTTCCTTCACTCTCTGAGTTACACTTGAGATATTGTGGATTCAGAGATCTTCCTTCCATTGATTATGCCAATTTTACGTCACTTGAAGTTCTTGTTCTTTCTGAAAATGTTAACATGATGAAGTTGAAATTACCTAATTCATTCTTTAATATCACCAATCACATCTATTATCTTGACCTTTATGAATGCAATTTCTATGGACCATTGCCAAAGTCCTTGCTCAATCTTCAAAATCTCAAGCATTTAGATTTAGGGTATAATAATTTCAAAGGACTAATTCCACATTGGTTAGGCCAATATGAACAGTTGCAACGCTTGGATATCAGAGGTAATTTTTTTTATGGTGTAATTCCATTATCTCTAGGAAATATTTCTTCCTTGTTCTACTTAGACTTGTCCTACAATCAATTGAACGGCAATCTTCCAGAAACCTTGGGACAACTTCATAGCTTAAATCAATTAGACATTGGGCACAATTTCTTGGTTGGTGTACTTACAGAAAAGACTTTTTCAAATTTCTCAAATTTGACATCATTGGGCTTACATTCAACGAGTTTTGAATTTGACATTGATCCTAAATGGGTCCCACCATTTCAACTCGAGGCATTGTATTTGGGTAACACAAGCATAGGTCCTAATGTTCCATCATGGCTATATACACAAAGGTCTTTAACAACTCTAGATATTTCTACATCAGGGATTTCAAAAATTGATGCAGACATATTTTGGAGCTTTGTAGTAGGAATAGATTATGTTGATATCTCAAACAACTTGATTAGTGATGACATATCCAACGTCTCACTATCAGCAAATATGTCTTCCTTAGTTGCATCTCACAACTCCTTGTCAGGATCTATTTTCTCGGTATTGTGCCAACTAGAGAATAATGGAGAAAGCAAGTTGTCAGAATTGGACTTATCATATAATCATTTAAGCGGAGCACTTCCTGATTGTTCGGTCAATCAGAAACAACTATTATTCCTTATTTTGGGGAGTAATAAGCTAACAGGTAAAGTTCCTCCCTCAATGGCTTCATTAGTGAACCTCATGCAGCTGGATTTGAGTCATAATAATTTCTTTGGCAAATTTTCATTGGACTTGTCAAACTGGACAAATTTGGAATACCTCAATTTAGAGGGAAATAAATTTTCTAGAACTTTGCCAAATACCATGCAACAAGGGTTATATGTTATCAAATTCAGGGAAAACCAATTTATAGGCAATATTCCGTCACAGTTTTGTAACCTTACTCAGTTGACAATATTGGATCTAGCTGAGAATAATCTTTCAGGACCTATACCACATTGCCTATATAAAATCATGTAGCCGATTTCGGAATATGTTCCCATAGGTGAAATAGTGGTCTTTGCTAAAGGAAGAGAATTGGATTACAAGGACTTTATAGGCATGCATAGCATTGATCTTTCCACTAACAATTTGTCTGGAGAAATTCCTAAGGAATTGTTTAACTTAGTTCAGTTGTGGTCCTTAAATTTGTCTCAAAACCATTTGATTGGGAAGATTCCCGAGCAAATTGGTGGCATGAAAAACTTAGAATCTCTTGATCTCAGCTACAACAAGCTTTCTGGAGAAATTCCTTCAACCATCTGTAATTTGTCTTTTCTTGATTATTTGAACCTCTCATACAACAATTTCACTGGACAAATCCCATTGGGAACCCAAATTCAGAGTTTCGATCCATGGAGTTTTGTTGGCAATGATCTTTGTGGAGATCCTCTTCCAAAGAAGTGCTACAAGAAAGAAGCTTCTAATGACTCAAAGCCAGCTAAACGAAACGAAGATGATGAGTTTTTGAAGTCATTGTATCTTGGGATGGGAGTAGGATTTGCAGCAGGCTTCTGGGCAGTTTGTGGTTCTCTCTTCCTCATCAGAGCATGGAGACACAAATTTTTTCACCTGTTTCAGCTTCTGGTGGATCGACTTTACGTTATCGTGGCCCTCAAGTTGAAAAAAGCTTCCGATGAATATTAAAATTACACAGATTGCTGTTGAGGTAATTAACCGATCTGAGATCATATACTATTTTAAATCAGGTTTATTTTCCTTTTCGCATTCTTCTAGCGGCAAAATAAATTCAGTTCTTAACTCATTCCTTTTATTGTTCGATATGTTTTCCGTACGGGATACGAGCGCAGCAGCAAGCATATTCCGGTACAATATTTTTGAACGTTAGTTATTTCTTTTTTGTTTCAGGGAATAGAGAGGTTTGCTGCAGCCATACATGGTCTGAGGTCTCTAATGTTTCCTACAGATTGTCATATCTCTACTTTGTGGTAAAATAGTTATCAGAGTATCTGTGTGTTTTGTCATGTCTCAGAAAAGCCTTTTGTTTAATGGTTTTCCAAGTCATGTATTGTTGTGCTTTCAGACTTTGGTTATTTTCTATTTCAATAATGAAAGATTCAAGTATGCTTTTGGAATTGATAATAAATTTTCATGTTCGATGTTGAAGATATCAAAAATTGAAACCTGCAACGCAGTGAATCGCCATGAAGCAGCTGGCTAAGAGGATCTGTTCCGACACTTGAGATGCTCTATTTCATTGTCTTTGAAATAACAAAGTCATGCCCTGGCTAGGTTAGGTAATCAAATAATATCTCTCCACTACTAAACATAATAAACATTAAATAACAAAGTTGGCTTAAATTAGATGCCTTGGTTATGTTTCTAGACTACACTCACAATGAATTATTCGGCCGCAATGACTTGCTTCTTTAATTATTATTTACATTCTTACTTTACAACAAGGGACTGTAATTCTCGTGCAGTTAAAATTGTAACAGTCAAGAATTAAGGATGTGGGTTTATAAATGAACATTGGTGAGATGGGCAAAAAGGAAGATACTTATACTACCTCCAATTCCAATTATAAAATTCAATTTGTAGTGTAATTTGGACTTAGAATTCTTCTCTATTTTCAAAACAAACGCTATATTCCAATTTTTAATGCAACATTCCACTAAAGATTCCAAAATACTTAATTTTACTACTTGTTGTTATGTGAAATCTTTAAATTTATTAATTTTCCCTTGTAATATAATTGTCTCCTCTCTCTCTCTGTTTTTTTCCCCCAATTCTTCTTTATTTTGGAAATTTACATGCAATTTTTTTTGAAAAAAGAAGATGCAAACTTAAATTTTAGGCTACACTTAAAAATTTGCAAATTTTTTGTCCGCGTCTTACCTCCAAAAACTCTCAACGTAAAACAGACTTATGATGTAAAAATGAATATTTATTCCAATATAATATATATATATATATATATATATATATAAAATTGAACTCAAGATGTGTGCGCGCGCGCGCGCGTGTGTCAAATTGAACTCAAGATATAAAGAATACATTAATTTTCTCATTCAAAGCTTAAATAAAAAAAATTAATTTATGTGTGAATTATTTGCAAACATTCTCGTTTGAAATTAAAAACACCCCCAAAACGATGGTTTCAAAATTTATCTGATTATGTGCAGTTTCTCTGTAACACCACAAGATCATTAATGTTGTTATAATATCAACTGAACAGAAAAGGTCTAAATGATAATTTATAGGATATTTTTCTTATTTCAAAAGCTAAAAGTTGTATTCCTAGAAAACCTCTAATGGAATGAAAAAAAAATCCTTTAATTTATTGTTTAAGTGACTTTTATTTTTTGAAGCGTTTCAAACAATTTGGCTGTGTAAATTGAATAAGAATAAAAAATGATATGAAAATGAATGTATTAATATTCTAATTTTTCCTCAAAAAGATGAGAAGACTTGAAAGTATTAGAAGACTTGATCATAAAAAAATATATGGTTATAGATTTTTTTCGCCATTTAAGTGTTTGTGTGCTTTTTCCAATATTTCCTAATAACCACTTTATTTGTAATGATTTTCATTTTTCACCATTTATGTACACCGTGACCATGTAATCTAAATAAATCATGATGACAATTTCATTTTGAAAATTTCATTTTTTTTATTTTAACATATAATATAATTTGAATTTGAGAGGTATATAATTTTGTGGTATGTTTGGGGTAAAGATAATGAATGAATGCTTTCTACAATTTTTTTTTGGCCAACCTACATGATGTGTATATATATAATTTATTCGAAATAGAGTTGAAGAAAACATAAATGATTAAAATTATACGTCAGTTAAATATTTTGTATATAAGATCAATTTTCCTTTGGACCTATAAAAGCCTGACTCTATAGTAAATTTTGAAGGTAAGGTATTTAATTTTATTTATATATATATTTATATATATCCACCCACGTGTATTTGGAAGGCATGTGAATAGGAAAGGAAAGGAGGAATAATTAGCAATAAATAAGCTAAAAAGGAAAAAAGAAAATTGGGAGCTCAAAGAGCCATATGTAGTTTTATGGAATTTCACACGCAATTTTTATGATTTTTTGGTTTATATTAAATTTGATAAGAAATCGTATATAGGGTTTATTATTCTGGGGTTATACTAAAATTTTGTCCGACTTCTTATGTGTAAAAATCAAACTTCAAAGCACAAATATTTATTCCAATTTCGATGATCTGAATTAAGTTATTCATTTCTGGAGTAAAAAAAAAAAAGAAATGAAATAACTTGAACCTTAGGAGTATAATCAAAATATATGTATGTATACGCTGCAAGCTAATTTATGTTTTAAAAGATAACTAAATCTGAGAGATGAGAGCGGTGAAGGCGAAGGCGAGAATGGTGTCCGGAGGCCGGGGGAGAGGTAAGGGAACGGGAGTGGCAGATCAGTGTGGGGACGGTGACATAAGTAATGATCGGGAACATGACAAAGATGGTGACCGGGGGTTGCTCCCCACGACCTTCGTGTTTGGGAGAGATGATCAAGGGAAGGAGGGGCTGTCTAGAGGATCTAAGGGAGTGCCGGTGATGGCTCGCGAGGTACCCCTTTCTTGTAAGGATAAACTTCTTGCACCAGGTTGCTTGGGGCTCTTGGTACGACATGAGGAGCAAGAAGATATAGTCAACGGATGGAAGGCATGCTTTGCTCAAAAGAATGTGAACACAGGCATCGTTGGAACCAGGGGGTTTGGGCGAGGAGGATATAGCGACGGCAAAGGGGAATAGTACACTGCGGACAGTACACTGCTTGGTGCCAACCGTGGCTAAATTCCCTGATTATCAAAGTCTCAGTGGCATGGGTGCCGAAGAATATCCTCTTGGATAGGGTGAAGCGGATATGGAAACCCCAAGAACCAATGAAAATTGTACCCCTGAGCAATGATTCTTACATTGTGTCGTTCACAAGTTGGGAGGATCGGGATTACGCCTATCAGGAAGGGCCGTGGATGATTGACGACCACTATCTTTTGGTTCAACACTGGCGTCCAAATTTTAACCCATGGAAGGCAGAACATGCAAAAGAAGATAGCGGCATGGGTACGACATCCGGATCTGCCAGTGGAGTTTTATAATGTGGAATCATTGTGGATGATCGATAATATGATAGGTAAAACATTGAAGGTGGATCGCTCTACTTCCATATATGATAAGGCTGGCTTTGCTCGAATTTGTGTTGAACTTGACCTCCAGCAACCCCTGCTCCCCGCATATACGGCATTTGGCGAAGACTGGCAGATTGTCTATGAAGGTCTCCATCAGGTCTGCTTTGAGTGTGGGCTATATGGCCATGAGAAAAATAATTATCCATTGTTCCAGGACAAACAGAGGGCGTCGAGTGAAGGGTCGATACAGGAGAATAGAGAAGTGGCATCAAAGCATGATGATGTCAATCAAGAGCCACATAGAATGGTGAACACTGTAGATGATAGGAGTAAGGAAACAAAGGCCGGAAGTACAACGCCAGTGGCAAACAAGCACCTTGGGCCTCAGATGTTGGTTAAGCAAGATTTTAGCAGGGGAATAATGAGTGCGGATTTGAAGGGCTCAAGATTTGGAGAATCACCTAAAAATCAACACGAGATAAAGAATGGGATAGATAATAAAGGTATACCAGCCGTCCAAATTATGGGGAAATCAGAAATAGCAGAAAAATCGGCTTACTCACAGGATAGTCGAGGATTTGGCAAAGAAGTAAATCTGGATGGTAACAATTGGATAAGTGTGGGCTCCAAATGAAAGCAAGATAACAAGCCCATAAAGAAGGGCAAAGAGAATATGGGCTTTAACAAATTGAAATACAAAAGAAAGGAGCCTACTGTCACTTTTAAGGAACCCGTAAACATGAGCAACTCTTTCAACGCTCTCTTAGTGGGCCCCTCCAAGGCTCATAAGCCCAATCATCAGGAAGGAGGGCGAGGTTTGGAGACTGACGCGATGGAGTTAACCCACATGCAGGATATTCATGCACACAATTTAGAGCCACCTGTCTCTCTATCGGGCTTAGAGGGTGCGAGGGAGAGAAGCTTGTTGCAGGACCTGAATATACATGAGCAAGCATCTGAGAAAGAATCTTTGACTTCGGATAATGTCTAGCTAGGGAACACTGAACACACATCAGCAACCGAGATTGTTTCCCAATGAATTTCATGATATGGAATTCAAGGGGCACCAGGTCGAAGGCTTTTCCAAACCTGGTACAAGAACTATGCCGTCACTATAACCTGGATTTCCTTGCTCTACTCAAAACTCAGGCAGATAAGCAAAAGTCTAAGCAAAGAATCTCTAGACTGGGTTTTCAAGAGTTTTCTTTTACTGAAGCAGTGGGATTCAGCGGTGGTATATGGTGCTTGTGGGGTGTAGGCATTAGGAGAGCGGAAGTGTTGGAATGACATAAACAATTTATACACCTTAGAATTGAGAATAGTAGATTTGACTCTTGGTGCATAATGATAGTGTACGCGTCACCAAATCGAGCTGCTAGAAGAAGCCTGTGGGCAGATTTATCGAGATTGGGAGAACAGATGCATGAGCCTTAGGTGCTTGGGGGAGATTTTAACACTACGTTACTTGACTCTGAACGCAGGTCTATCGCACCTAACCCTCTTTCCTCTGACCGTGACTTTGGTTCATGGTTCGAAACACACTCTATGGAAGATCTAGGATTCGTGGGTTTATGGTTTTCGTGGAAGAGAGGAAATACAGAAGCAAGACTTGATCGCTTCATCATGAATGACAGGTGGCACATTCTCTTCCCAACAGCTTCAGTTGCCCATCTACCATTTTACAAGTCAGATCACCACCTCGTGTTCCTACGGATAGAAAGGGGGTACCACAAACGAGATGCCACAGCGGCCGTTCCGCTTCATAGCCTCATGGGTTCTCCATGATGATTTTGGTAATATGGTGCGAAACAAATGGGATGAGACTTTACCATGGAATGATAACCTTGCCCAATTCACTAGCGCTTGTAAACACTGGAACAAAAATGTCTTCGGTCACATTGAGGGTCGGAACCCAGCGAATGGGCAGTGGCGACCAATCCGTCTCACTAAACATGGGCCCCTGATATTCCACTTATTCTTTGCATATGACATAATATTATTCACAGAGGCATCAGTTACCCAGGCCGAACTCATTAAATCTTGCCTTGATAGATTCTGCCAAAGTTCTGGGTTAAAAGTGAGTGCAGCAAAAACGCGAGTCCTTTATTCCGATAACATTCACCATGCCCGAAGAAGTGAGCTTAACTCCATATTGGGATTCACACAAACATCAGACTTGGGCAAATACTTAGGAGTCCCGTTACACAACCAGCAAGTTACCAAGGATACTTTCTGTTCGGTGGTTGATAAAGTTAAATTGAGGCTGTCACAGTGGAAGGCTAGGTCCCTGTCCCTAGCCGGTCGAGCCATTCTAATCTCATCTGTCGCCTCTGCTATTCCCAGCTATGTCATGCAAACCTCTTCCTTGCCAGCTAACTCATACGACATGCTTGACAGAAGCAACCGACGATTCTTATGGGGATCCTCTGACACACAGCAGAAGGTGCCGCTTGTTGCTTGGGATGTAGTATGTAGAGATAAAAATAGAGGAGGGCTTGGTTTGCGCCATGCCCGACTGCAGAACCAGTCACTCTTAATGAAGCTGGGATGGAGAATGGTCAAAAATAAAGATGATTTCTGGGTTCGGGTCGTATGCGATAAGTATAGATGTAGTGAGGACCTCATACCACGGATTGATATACAAAGACAGGGGTCGAACGTTTGGAAGGGCATCAAGTCTATATGGAATAAGGTTGAATCTGGAATTGAGGTTAATGCTAAGCGTACTACCGCCAGATGGAAATGGGAAAGGCACGGCCATTTTTCTGTTAAACCGGCCTATACAATGCTGTCTAGTGGAGGGGAGGAAATAAATAACATCTGGGACCGAGTTTGGAAACTGCAGATCCCGTAACGGCATCGACTGTTTTTATGGTTGGCCCTACGAAAGAGCCTACTCATGAATGTGACGCGGCATAAGCGTGGAATTGGAAATAGTGAAGTCTGTTCAGTTTGCAAACAGGGAGCCAGAAGATATAATACATGTGTTACGTGACTGCAGTTATACCAAAGCCCTCTGGCGTAATCCAATCCCTACTCATAATTGGCGACACTTTAACTCGTTGCCCCTTCAGAATTGGCTTTGGTGGAATATAAATCGAAAGGGAAGCAGGAATGACGAGTGGTTTAGAATCTTCGCGATACTTTGCTGGCAAATATGGACACGACGAAACCTGTATATCTTCGAAAGCAAACGAGTTTCGAATGAGTGCATCCTTTTTGATGCTCGTGCTCTGGTCTCTAGCATATCCAATGCCCGATAGAAACTCAAGGGGGTTAGAGTAAAAGGAATCCATGTAGAGAGTGCTCAGGCAACTTGGAGTCCACTGCCAGCGGGATGGACTAAAGTGAACACTGATGGTGCCTTTTCTCCCAGCGTGTCCGCTGTCGCTTGTGGTGGGGTTATTCGAGATGACCAAGGCAGATACCTAAGGGGCTTTACACATCGTTTTGACAATGGAGATGTACTTACCGCAGAGCTGTTGGGTTGCCTTCTCGGCTTAAAATTAGCTTAGGATGATGGCCACCGCAAGGTGATACTGGAGACAGACTCGACAATGGCCTTAGAACTGCTCCGAAGTGCACCAGATGAGTGTCATGCGGATCACGATCTCCTAGTGGAACTTCAGCAAGTATTGACAATAACTGGGAATTACGAATCACGCAAGTTCGAAGGACCGGTAATGGACCAGCAGACTACCTGGCTAAAATGGGTTTGAGAGCGTTGCATGGCTTCCAAGTAATAGTGAACACGCCAGATGAGCTACGTAACTTGCTTGAACAGGGTACAACGCGTACGAGCCACACATACGACAAGACTCAGATGAGGCTTCTCTTTTATGTATCAAAAAAAAAAAAAAGAAATGAAATTAATTTACTTTGCCTACGTGGGTGAGTGTGTCTGTGTATACTCCTTCAATGATTAACAATGATATAAAATAAATTACAATAAGTTACTCCTTTAGTCCTTAATACAAGACCTATTTAATTAATTTGATTAGATTAAGAAAGTTAATTAACTTGGTTGATTATAAAATATATAACATGTTTCTCCTAAAACACCATAATCATCTTCCTTAATATCCCCTCTTCCTTTCTACTTGATTATGATTAAAAGAGTATTCATAAGCATAATTTAGAAAAAATTAATAAATATGATAAATAGGTCTTATATTTAAGATTGAAATCAATTCAACAATTAGGTCCTATATTAAGGACAAGAGGAGTATTTTATTCTTAAGTCATAGCATAGGATTTGATTTTTTTGCGAAAACATTTTTAAAATAAAAAAAAATCACTGAGCAATTGGCCTTCAATATTTTATACATAATTGCCTCCAGTTTTTCCCTCACGTACCAAATTTAAAAGGAACCAAGCATATAACAGATTATATCGCTGGTATTTTCTTATTCACAATGTTAAAAGAAAAGATGTAGTTAAAAATATCCAGTAATTCAACGTGGTTTTTGAAATTGAAAAAGATAAGAACATAAGGCAGGTAACATGATGTGGAGAAATTGGATCCATGACAGATTTCTATTGAAAAGACGGGAAGATTTGGAATATTAGTGGTAGACTTGACAATAAGAAATATCATGTGTGGTTGTCAATTTTCCAAGGCATTTAAAGTTTTGCTTGCTTCAGAGATCAACGTATGATATATAATTGATAATTTATAAGATATTTTTCTTAATTTAAATTGCACCCAGAAAACATCTAATTGAATGAAAAAAAAAATCCTCTGATTTATTCCTTGCAATTTGGTTGTAGAAATTGGAAAAGAAGATAAGAATGGGAAATGATATGAAAATGAATTTATTAATATTCCAATTTTTCTTTTAAAAGATGGGAAGACGTGGAAGTATTAAAAAACTTGACCATAAAAAAAATACATGGTTATAATTTTTTTAGACATTTAAATGTTTGTGTAATGGAAAATGATATGAAAATAAATACATTAATATTCCAATTTTTCCTCTAACAAATGGGAAGACTTGGAAGTATTAAAAGACTTGACCATTAAAAAAAATGGTTATATATTTTTTAGATATTTAAATGTTTGTGTAATGGAAAATGATATGAAAATGAAAGCATTAATATTCCATTTTTTTTCTGAAAAAGATGGGAAGATTTGGAAGTATTAGAAGTCCTGACCATAAAAAAAAATATATGGTTATAGATTTTTTTTAGACATTTAAATATTTGTGTACTTTTTGTTTTTCCAATATTTTCTAGTAAACACTTTATTTGTGATGATTTTCATTTTTGTTTTTCTATTTGCCAACAATGATTTTGATTTTTCACAACTTATGTACATCGTGACAATGTAATCTAAATAATAAAGACTTGATTTCTCCTTAAATAAATCGTGATGACAGTTTCATTTTGAAAATTTCATTTGTTTCGTTATTTCAAATTATAATATAATTTGAATTTGAGAGGGGGTATGATTTTGTGGTGTGTTTGGAGTAAATATAGCGAATGAATGCCAACTTTCTACAATAGTTGTTTTTGCCAACCTATAATGTGTGTGTGTGTGTAAAATTTGTTAGAATTAGATAGAGTTGAAGAAAACATAAATAATTAAATTTATATGTTAATTAAATATTTTGTATATAAAATCAATTTTCCCTTTGAATCTATAAAAGCCTGAATGTATAGTAATTCTTTTTTAATGTATAGTAAACTTTAAGGGTAAGGGATTTAATTTTGTTACACACACACATATTTATCCACTCACGTATATTTGGAAGGCATGCGAATGGGAAAGGAAAGAAGCAGTTAGCAATAAAGTTTTTTTTTTTTTGGGTTATATTCAATTTGATAAGAAATCGTATATAGGGTTTATTATTTTCGGCTCATAGTAAAATTTTGTCCAATTTCTTATGCCTAAAAATCAAACTTCAAACGACAAATATTTATTCAAACTTCAATGATCTGAATTAATTTATTCATTTCTGGACTAAAACAAAAATAAATAACATTAATTCACTTTGATTTCAATACGTGATGAGTGTGTCTGTGTATATTCCTTGTATAGTTTACAATAATATAAAATATAAAATTTATAATAATTTATTTTAATACGATTCATAAAATAGTGTTGATTATTCTTTAAGCTCACCATGCCATTCATAGGGCCCATATATAGGATTTGTTATGTTTTCAAACATGTTTAAAATTTAAAAAAAAAAATCACTGAGCTATAGGCCTTCAATAATATTTTTATACATAATTGTTTCCAGCTTTTACCAACCACATCCTAATTTTAAAAGTATCTAAATATATAATATATTGTATTATATCTGTGGTATTTTCTTATTCATAATATTTAAAAAAAGATGTAGTTAAAAATATACAGTATTCAATTTGGTTTTGGAAATTGAAAAGGATAAGAATACAAGTAAACATGTTGTGGAGTAATTGGAGTACGTTGGATGCATTCGTGACACGATTTCCATTGAAAAGACGGGAAGATTTAAAAATATTAGTAGTAGACTTGACAATAAGAAATATCATGTGTGGTTATCAATTTCTCAAGGCATTTAAATTTTTGCTTGCTTCAGATATCAACATATGATATATAATTTATAGCAACTTAGCAAGTCATGTTATTCTCATGTTAAGAACACAGCAGTTCTTTTCTTGTTTATTATATCATATGGTGCAGGCTGTGATATAATTTTGATACCAAAGGAGCCAACAAAAAATATGTGTGTCTCTTGCTATTTATCTACTTCTCCTTTTTCCCCCTTTGGCAATTGTTATCGGGTTTCATAAATCATTTATAGAAGAGGTAAGTTTAAATCTGCAAATCTACTGTAATTTGAGTCTCTCTCAATGAAACGAGGACGTTTTGTCTTTGAGGCTTTCAAGGTTTTTGTATGCTTGGAGCCTTGGACAACCCTTGGACCTCTGGTGTTACCAGTGGAGCAACTTAACATTGCCTTCCTAAGACAACCCGTGACGATAGTTTTTTGCCTTCAAAATTTCTTTAATTTACTCATATATTAACCCTTTTCTTCTTTTTTGGTTTTTTTTAGCCACGCATAATTATCCTCTTATTAGAAATATTGCTAGGCACTAAATGTAAGTACTTTTTTTAGTGGAGATTTAAATTTTAGTTTATCACATTGTGAGAGACTTTTTTTTTTTTTGTAATCTCGTTGATTTTTCCATCTTTTCTGTTTGGTGTGAAAGCATCAAGAACCAACATACATGGGCGCTGAAAGGCCCACTCTTGTTCTACAACGTACAGAAGTATAAATGACGGCCTCACCGCTATTTAAAAAAAAAAGAACACACACACACACAACCCCAGAAGAAAAGATCGCACAACAAAGTAGAATTTTGAATTGGGCATTTGGCCAAAACAAAAAATAAATTGTGCAGAGTTTTGATTTAGTGCCTCTTTCAAAAGGTGTGAATGATTTTTTTTTCTGAAAAAAATATCCCACACAGGTTTCGCCAACGGGCCTTTATAATAAGAGACATTTGGTTACGTGCATGATAGAAAAATCATCATAAAATAATTAAAATGTGTTGTTCATCGAGAATCTGTTGTTTCAATTAATGCCACAGTATATTACATTACTTCCCCTCCTTTCTATTTCCGTTATTATCATTAAGTATCTGTGTTTTAACTGGTAAATTGCACCAGTACCAATTTAACTAGAGGTGAGAATCTCTTTTACCATGAAATTGAAAGAGATGATAAGAATGGAAGGCTTATGGTGGGTTCCATTAATGAGTAGAAAGATGGAAATTGAGTATAGCTTGGGACAAAGACTTTACAAGCGTCATAAATGGGGCAATGTTTTCAATAAGTTTAGCTGTAGGATTTTGCCATTAAAGATATTGTTTGCGCTTAATATTTGGTCGCAACACAAAGATTTTTTTTTTATCGCTGCTAGAAGTCGTCGCCTAAAGTCTTTTTTTTTTTGTAATGTATCGTATACCATCCCACTAAAATAATGAATTAATTTTTTTTTCCACCAGCGTGTAATTTACTTTCCTTCTCTTTTTCCCCAGTGAATTGTTCATTAAGAAAATTAAAACAAATCACCTATAGAGCATAATATTTATTGTTATAAAAAAGAGCATAATATTTCTTGAGAATGACCATAAAAATTATAATTATTTACAAAAACTAAATTAAAATATAAATTTAAAAATACTAAATTGCTACCCATCAATCTTCCTGTGTTATTCTTCCTTACCTTCAGAATTTTTTTTAATAAAATAAATTAAAACTGCCCATTACATACGTAACTATAATTTTTTTAAAAAAAAAAGTTCTTATTTTCCACGGTGGACGTCATTCTTGCTGATAGCAACTCTTTCGTTGCGTTTTTCCCTCCATTTTGGGAGGGCATGTCTACTTCTACATATCCCGACTTTGTTATTTTCGAAAGTTATGTGCAATTTTTCTTTGAAAAAGTATATCAATTAAACTTAATTTTTAGGCCGCGGTAAAAGATTTGCAATTTGTTTTTATCCTCATAATAATTATCTCCAGGAAGTTTCCATATAAATCAAACTTATGATGCAAAAATGAATATATATTCCAAGATTATATACAAAATTGATTAATTTTTTCATTTCCTAGCTACAGTAAAAAATAATTATATTTATTTCAATGAATAAATCGTTGATTTACGTTTGAATAACTTACAAACATTCTTGTTTTGAAATTAAAAAAAAAATCCCCCCAAACTATTGAATTTCAAGATTTATATGATCGTGCGTCGTATCCCTGTCACACCTTGTCCCTGATGTTGTTAATATGAACTGAACATAAAAATTCTAACCTTCAGTGAATGGTTGTATTATACGTCATGGAAAAATAAAATGTTTAACTTCTTGTTTAAGAAACTTTTACTTTTTGAAGCGTTCAAATGATTTGACTGTGGAAATTTAAAAACACGATGAGTTGTTAAAATGAATTTATTAATGTTTCAAATTTTCTTTGAAAAGATGGAAAGACTTGGAAGTATTAGAAGAGCTAAGACCATCGAAAAGAAATGGTTACAAGAAAAATAAACAAAATGAATTCACTTTCACTTCAATATGTATCTGCATATATGCTCCTTCAATAAATAATAAAAACATAGTAATAATTAAACTCCATGCCATTCGTGAAGCCCATATGGGACTTGTTTTCTTTGCAAGCATTTTTAAAATTAAAAAAAAAAAAATCACTAGGCTATCGGCCTTCACAATGAATATCATGTGGTTATAAAGTTTTAAGCATTTAAACTTTTGTTTACTTCAGATTTTCCAGTATATATACACACATATATATCATGTAAAGGCTTCATTAGGCCATTATACTCAAACTTGCCACAATGGCCAGCATCGCTTCACGAATTTCTTTTGTTTTGTTGTTTCTGCTATTTGCAACAACATTCAACAGAAAGATGGCTATGTCAAACAGGTTCATGCGTTGCAATGAAAATGACAAAAGGCTACTTTTAATCTTCAAACAAGGAGTGGTTGATCCAGACAACAAACTCTCTTCTTGGACAGTTGAAGAAGATTGCTGTGTATGGGAGGGAGTTCACTGCGATCACATCACTGGAAGAGTCACAAAGCTTTCTCTTTCCACCACTTACACATTAGGAGGTGACATTAATCTGTGTGCGCTTCAACTTGAATTTCTCAACAGCTTGGACTTGAGCAAAAATGACTTCAAAACTGTGAGTATGCCACCATGCCAAATCTCCAAATCTCTCTTTGATGCTCACAAATTTCACAACCAATCACTCGCTACTCTTTCCAATCACTCAGCAAATTTCTCTGTTGCTCTTCGTTATCTTGACATTTCATATAATGATGATTTATTCATAAATGACCTTCATTGGCTTTCTCAACTTTCTTTCTTGAAATATCTTGACCTCAGTGGCATTCGTATTGAAAATGATACCAAATAGCTCCAGCATATAGCCATGCTTCCTTCACTCTCTGAGTTAGCCTTGGCGTCTTGTGGACTCACAAATTTTCCGTCTGGTGATTATGTCAATTTTACGTCACTTACAGTTCTTGTTCTTTCTTTTAATCATATGGTGAAGTTACCTGATTCATTGTTTAATATCACCCATCACATCTATCATCTTGACCTTAGGGGCTGCAATTTCCATGGCCAATTACCAAAGTCCTTGTTCAATCTTCAGAACCTCAAGTATTTAGATTTTAGTTCTAATAATCTTGAAGGATCAATTCCAGATTGGTTTGGCCAATATGAACAGTTGCAATTGTTGGATATCGGTCAGAATTTGTTCCATGGCGTAATTCCATCATCTCTTGGAAATATTTCTTCCTTGTCCGTCTTAGACTTGTCCTGCAATCAATTGAATGGCAATCTTTCTGAAAAGAACTTGGCCAATCTTTCAAGTTTAACATTTTTGGACTTAAGTTCAACAAGTTTCAAACTTCACTTTGATCCTAAATGGGTCCCACCATTTCAACTTGAGACATTGGTGGTGAGTAACACAAGCATAGGTCCTAATATTCCACCATGGCTATAGACACAGCGGTCTTTACGTTGTTTGGATATTTCCGCATTAGGAATTTCAAACATTGATGCAGATGTGTTTTGGAGCTTTATATCAAGAATTGATAGTGTTGATATTTCAAAAAACGTGATTGGTGGTCATAACATATCCAAGATCATACTGTCAGCAAATATCTCCCACTTTGTTGCATCTTACAACTCTTTGTCAGGATCTATTTTCTCATTACACTACAAAAAAACAGACTTTAGGCGACGACTTTCGGCGGCGACAAAAAAAGTCGCCGCTGAAAGTCCACTTTCAGCGGCGACACCAAAAAGTCGCCGCTGAAACTAAGACTTTCAGCGGCGACAAAAGTGTCGCCGCTGAAAGTGGACCTTCAGCGGCGACTTTTTTTGTCGCCGCCGAAAGTGGACTTTCAGCGGCGACATTTTTAGTCGCCGCTGAAAGTTCGCCATTGAAACCAAGACTTTCAGCGGCGACAAAGGTGTCGCCGCTGAAAGTGGACCTTTAGCGGCGACTTTTTTTGTCGCCGCCGAAAGTGGACCTTCAGCGGCGACTTTTTTTGTCGCCGCCGAAAGTGGACCTTCAGCGGCGACTTTTTTAGTCGCCGCTGAAAGTTCGCCATTGAAACCAAGACTTTCAGCGGCGACTTTTTTTGTTGCCGCCGAAAGGGGACCTTCAGCGGCGACTTTTTTTGTCGCCGCCGAAAGTGGACCTTCAGCGGCGACTTTTTTAGTCGCCGCTGAAAGTTCGCCATTGAAACCAAGACTTTCAGCGGCGACTTTTTTTGTCGCCGCCGAAAGTGGACCTTTAGCGGCGACTTTTTTGGTCGCCGCTGAAAGTGGACCTTCAGCGGCGACTTTTTTTGTCGCCGCTGAAAGTATAATATAATAATATATATTTTATTTTACAATATTAATAAACAAATTCAATCTGGCTCAGCGGCAAGAAGGTTGGACACGAAAGGAGGCGGTCACGAGTTCGAACCTGGAAGAAGACACATTTAAGGTGAAAATATTTGGACGATGACGTGGCGAGGAGGAGTGATGTGGCAATGACGTGGAGGTGGCTAGTGATGATGTGGCGGTCGGCGGTGATGATGTGGCCGCCGATGGCGATGACGTGGAGGTCGACGGTGATGACGTGGCGGCCGGAGATGATGACGTGGCACCGACAGCGATGACGTGGCATTGGTAAAGCCAATTCTTCTTAGGCATTACTTTCAGCGGCGACAAAAAAGTCGCCGCAGAAAACACTTTCGGCGGCGACATTTGTCGCCGCCCAAAAGTCTTTTAGCGGCGACAAGAGTGTCGCCGCCGAAAGTGTTTTCTGCGGCGACTTTTTTGTTGCCGCTGAAAGACTTTTCGGCGGCGACAAATGTCGCCGCTGAAAGTGTTTTCGGCGGCGACATTAGTCGCCGCCGAAACTTCTAAAAGTCGCCGCTGAAAGTATCTTTTAGCGGCGACCTTTTTAGTCGCCACTGAAAGTTTTCAGCCACAGCTGCTACGGCAACGACTTTTCAGCGGCGACTTGTCGCCGCAAAAAACTTTCGGCGGCGACTTTTGTACTTTCAGCGGCGACTTTTGTCGCCGCTGAAAGTCAATTTTTTTGTAGTGTTATTGTGCCATTAAGAGAGTGAAAACTTGGAGGTGTTGGATTTATCATAAAATAATTTGAGTGGAACACTTCCTGATTGTTGGGACAATTGGAAAAGATTAAGATACCTTAGTTTGGGGAGTAACAAGCTAACAGGTAAAGTCCCTCCCTCATTGACTTCATTGAATCTTGAAATGTTGGATTTAAGTGACAATGGTTTCTTTGGAAAATTTTCATTAGACAATCTAACTTGGACAAATTTGGAATACTTGCTTTTAGAGCGAAATAAGTTTTCTGGAAGTTTGCCAATTCCCATGGCGGAGCATTTGGTAGTTATTAAATTGTGGACCAATCAATTTAGTGGCAATATTCCAACAATCTTGTGTAAATTTTCTTATTTGAGTATACTCGATCTTGCTGAAAATAAGCTTTCTGGATCCATACCTCACTGCCTACACAACATCGCAGATTCAACTTATATGATAGGTGCGTCTGCTGACATAGTGCACATATCTACTAAAGGAAAAAAATTAGACTATCGAGTTGATAGTTTTCTAAGTTTTGAACGAGGCATTGTTGATCTTTCTGCTAATAGCTTCTCTGGAGAAATTCCTGAAGAACTGGTTAGTATGACTAAAATATTATCCTTGAACTTGTCTCGAAACTATTTGACTGGAAAAATTCCCAAAGAAATTGGAGGCATGAAAAACTTAGAATCTCTTGATCTCAGCTACAATAAACTTCTCAGAGAAATTCCTTCAACCATCTCTAATGTGTCATTTCCTGCTTATTTGAACCTCTCATACAACAATTTCATTGGACAAATTCCATCGGGAACCCAAATTCAAAGTTTTGATTCTTGGTGTTTTCTTGGCAATCCCAAACTTTGTGGAGATCCTCTTCCAAAGAAGTGTAACAAAAAGGAAGAAACTCATGGCTCAAAGGTAGCTGAAGAAGATGAAAATGACAGCTTTCTAAAGTCATTGTATCTTGGTATGGGGGTTGGATTTGCAGTGGGCTTTTGGGGAGTTTGTGGTTCTCTCTTCCTGGTTAGAGCATGGAGGCACAAATTTTTCCGATGGATTGGTCACTTGGCAGATCAACTTTATGTTGCCTTGGCCCTCTATTTAAAAAGCTTTGGTTGAATATCTATAACAAGTTTCCCTTGAGGTAATAAATTAAACTAGCTGCCTTAATTTTTCAAGTATTATATTGTTGTCATTCAGATTAGGTTTTACTTTTCTTTTGCTTATATCTTCTTCTACTCGCTAAAAATTTTTGTTCTTAGCTGATTATGTTTTATCTCGTTTATTTTTCAGTATGGGATGCAAGTGAAATAGCTATCACTACTCTGATCATTCCTCTCATTCAAATATTGAGTTTTGCCTCAAGGAATAAGGAGTTTTGCTGCTGTTACGCATGTTCAAGGACTCAGATGTTGCCTATTGATCAATGTCCTTTTGTTATCTTAAATATAATGAATTGTAAGAATGGAACATGTTGTAATAGTGTTTCATATTAAGAAACTTTTGATAAATAGTGTTTCATGTGATTACTCTATTCCACATACTGGAGATGCTCTGTTTCATTTTGGGTTATCCTGTATGAAATAACAGAGTCATTAACAAATAATAGGGTTTAAGAGATCCCTTACTTACACTTGAACTGTTGTATTAATTAGTTTTTGGACTTAGCCATTCCCTATTTTGATTTGTAGAATTTTCGAGAAATCCCCTTTACAAGGGAGATTTTGTCAAAATTTCTACAAAAAGCTAGTGACTTTATTTTATGAAATATTTTCCAAGACTTTATATTTTGTATTGTAAGTCAGTCTAGATATACGAATCAAGAAGTTTATTCATATCAGGCCTAAAGAATATGGTCTTCTCATATTTCAGCCGGTCACACCTTATCTTTTGAATTGTGAGTGTGACATCTATCTTGGTTTGTTCAGTGTTTTTTCAAAAAAATGCTGCTATAGCAAGAAACGAGTAACAAAATTCATACGTAATAATAAGATTATATGGGATATTATTTGTAAAACTGTCCGGCCAAAAAAAGAAAAATTATTGGTAAAACTGTTGCTTGGTTCCTCTAATTGACATTATTGAGGCAAAATGATTGGTGGGCCAGCACAGCATTAATATAAATATAAAATACTACCTTCTATTTTAAATATATGAGGTTTTATATTTAGGACCGAACATAATAATGTAAGCATTATAATCAGTCCCACTATTAAACAATGTTGAATAACAGTGCATTTTTTTTGGGGTAACAGTAATTAATTTTGTAGTTAACAAGCAGACGCATGATGGTCAGCTGCACTTCAAAAACTTCATTTGTTTTCTTGTTTCTTTTGCTTGCAATAACGTTCGATAGAGGCATATGTAAAACAAACAATGTGATTCGTTGCAACGAGAATGATCGAGGACCACTCCTGATCTTCAAACAAGAAGTGGTGGATCCTTTAAACAAACTCTTCATGGACTAGTCATGAAGATTGTTGTTTGTGGTCTGGAGTTCTGTGTGATATCAATGGCAGAGTTGCAGAGCTTGATCACTTCTCATTCACTTGGACTTGAGCCATAATCGATTTAAATCTGTGAGTATTCCGCAACGCCAAGTCTCCAAATCTTCTCCTCTGCTTCACCTAGATTGTTCACATAATTATCATTTGCGAATAAATGATCCTCATTGGATTTCTCAACTTTCTTTCTTAAAATATTTGGACCTCAGTTACTCTAATGTTGGAAATGAAACCAACAGGCTCCAATATATCTCCTTGATGCTTTCACTTTTTGAGTTACACCTGAGCAGTTATGACTTGAGACATTTTCCATCCCTCAACTACGTCAATTTTACATCATTGGTAACTCTTGATCTTTCTCACTACATACTCAACTCAGAATTACATAGTTCACTCTTTGATTTCACCCAAAAACTATCTCATCTTGATCTTTGTGACAACGATTTCTATGGTCAAGTACCAAAGAACCTGTTGAAGCTTCCAAATCTTAAAAGTTTAAGGCTGAGCTTTAACAACCTTAGAGGTTCAATTCCTGATTGGTTTTGCCGACATGAACAGATGCAGTATTTTGAAATCTATGGTAATTTGTTCAACGGCTCTATTCCATCATGTCTTGGAAATATTTCTTCCTTGATTTCCTTAGATTTGTCCCATAATCATTTCAGTGGAAATCTTCCCAAAACCTTGGAGAGCTCCATAACTTAGAATCTTTCGGCATTGGTGGCAATCATCAAGTGGGAGTTATTTCAAAAAGAAATTTTACCAGACTCTCAAAATTAACATGGTTAGACTTGAGTTCAAGTGGTTTCAAATTTAACTTTGATCCTAAATAGGTCCCACCATTCCGACTTGCGCATTTGAATTTGAGTAACACAAATACAGGGCCGAATATTCTAACATGGCTATATACACAGTAGTCTCTAGAATATCAGACATTTCTAAATGAGGAATTTCAATAATTGATGCTGATGTATTTTGGAGCTTTGTAGCAGGAATTCATTATGTTGATTTGTCAAACAACATGATTAGTGATGACATATCCAATGTCACACTGTCAACAAATATCTCTTACTTTGATGTATCTCACAATTCTTTGTCAGGCTCTATTTTCTTGTTATTGTGCCAACTAGACAGTGACAAGGAAAGCATACTGTCTTATTTGGACTTATCACATAGTCATTCAAGTGGAGTAATTCCTGACTGTTGGGTTAATCGGAAACGATTAGAATACCTTAATTTGAGGGGTAATGAGCTCGAGGGTAAAGTTCCTGCTTCCATGGCCTCATTGAATCCTTGGATATTGGATTTACCTGATAACAATTTCTTTGGCTAATTTTCATTAGACATATCAGATTAGACAAATTTGCAATACCGTCTTTTGGAGGGAAAGGAATTCTCTGGAACCTTGCCAACTACAATGCCTCCACGTGTGGTAGTTTTCAAGTTGAGGGCCAACCCATATATTGGCGAGATTCCATTACAATTGTGCAATCTCACTTCTCTTATTATACTAGATCTCAATGATAACAAGCTTTTTGGATCCATACCTCATTGCCTATATAACATCGTGGATTCAACTCATCAGTTTTTGTGGGCAGAAACGGAAGAGAAGCAGATTATGCTGACATTTTGCTTTTGTGAATAATCGATCTTTCCTCTAACAATTTGTCTAGAGAAATTCCTATGGAACTGTTTAGTATGATCAAATGCAGTCCTTAAACTTGTCTTAAACCATTTGAGTGCAAAGATTCCCAAAGAAATTGGAGGTATGAAAAACTTGGAATCTCTTGATCTCAGCCACAATAGACTTTATGGAGAAATTCCTTCAACCATCTCTAATATATCTTTTCCTGCTTACTTGAGCCTCTCATACAACAATTTCACTGGACAAATGCCTTTAGGGACTCATTCAGAGTTTCGATTCTTGGTGTTTTGTTGGCAATCTTTAACTTTGTGGAGACCCTCTTCCAGATAAGTGTAACAAGGAAGAAGTTCACAACTTGAAGCCGGCTGAAGAAAATGAAGACGATGTCTTTCTCGAGTCATTGTATCTTGGAATGGGAGTTGGATTCGTAGCAGGCTTTTGGGGAGCTTGTGGTTCTCTCTTTCTCATTAGATTAGAGCATGGAGACATAGATTTTTCCGATTATTTGACAGTGTGGTTGATCAACTTTATGTCAACGTGGCCCTCATGCTTAAACATTTCGGTCTAGTATTTGGAACAAATTAAGTTGCCATTGAGGTAATGGATTAACTATCATATATTTCAAAAAAAAGTCGTATCTCTCCTTTATTTGCATGAAAGTTTTTCTTCTTTTTTCTTCTTTTAGTTAAACAATTTAGTTCTTTACTGGTTTTTTCTTATGTCGTATATTATTCAGCATGCTTTGTCTACGGGACGCAAGAGCAGCAGATGAGGCAGTGGGTGCAGCCTCTTTGAATAGAGGTGAATTGTGAGAAGAGAACATGTAATAATGGTCACTAGTGTGCGTGTGTGCCCCATGTCATTAGGAAACTTTTTGATCTGATTTTGATGAATAGTGTTCCACGTGATTGCTCTCTGTTCCATTTTGGTTTATACTGTTTGGAATAGCAGAGTCAAGTCTTGGTTATTAAATAACGAAGTTTGCTCATTTGATTGATCCAATTACATTATTGAGGCACAATCATTTGCATGTTTCTGCACTGTAGGGGGCATTAATATCACTATAGAATAGTATAAAAAGCTTATATTCCCTACCTATTCTTTCCATGAAAAAAAAAAAAAAAAAGTATCAGCAGCCACATTGAATTATTGATGATTCACATTATATCCACACCGATCTTAAATAATCCCCGTCTTTTTTATGCGTCTTCCTTGGCTGCCTTTTTCTGTCCAAACTACCTTGTTTTCGGTGGAAAGAATGGAGCATTCAATGGGTTTTTAGAAGCACCCAGTATCCTAATAATTTTTAATATACTTAGTACCCTAAATTATTTCTCTAATAGCACTCAGCATCTTATCCTAAAATATAGTCGGCACCCAAAAATACTTTTTTTAAGAGCATCTACTATTCTAAAATAATTTTTGACAACACCAATAAAATATTATTTCAGTAGCACCCAATATTCTAAAAATATACTCAACACTCTTAATATATTTTTTTCAAGAGCACCCAATATCTTAAAATAACTTTTGGTGCAGCACTTTGAAATGTTTTTTCAGAAAACATATAGTATCCAAAAATAATTTTAGGTTTGGGTAACACTGTGTTGCTAAGTGTATTTTTAAGGTATACTATTAAATTTAATATAATTTAAAGACAATTATACGTATCATATAGTATCCAAAAATAATTTTAGGTTTGGGTAACACTGTGTGCTAAGTGTATTTTTAAGGTATACTATTAAAATTAATATAATTTAAAGACAATTATACGTATGGTTACACCAGAAAAAGTTATGTATCTTTACAATACTAGTATTTACTACCCCCCGCAATGCATGAGATGCATTAACATTACTGAAAGAAAAAGTCTAAAACACTTTCAAAGCAACTTCAACAGAACAAAACGGCATAATACATATATGCTATCATTACAATCAGAATTTATACACAATTAATGATATTCACCATATCATGAAATATTAATCTTCGGGAATTACCAACTAATTATAAGCACTGAAATATATTTTCAAACAATCAAAATCAGACAAGTAAAGCACTCATCGTGGAAACTAAATTAGTAATGACTCGGCTAACTTTGATAATTAAATTTACATGTTGCACGAAAACTTTTAGAATAAAATAACCATCATTACAATCTATTTACATATGGACCACAGAAAATAAAGGACTCATTTTGGCATCACAGTGAGGATGAAAAAATCATAGAAAGCATGATTTTCCAAACATTCCATTTTAACACGTAATTGAAGTACAAAATTTTGCAACACGCAATGAAAAATTCTTAGAAAACATTCACGATGGAAAAATGATTTCACTTCTCTGTAATCAATTGTTTTATTTCATTGCAATAATCATCACCAAAAAGTAAAAAGAAGTAGATATTTACACAATAGAATAGGTCTTGTATCCTCCGATTAGTAAGAAGAGCTTTGATATCCTGCTTGAATAACAACATAATAGAAAAAATGAACAGACAAATTTTGCTTGAATAGCTAGAGTGACTTAGCCAGCCAGATGCCATCTCATGCAAAATTAAGTTGGAAGACTATTTCTTTCCAGCATTTTAATTGTGTACCTCTTTAATTAGCCAAAAAAGTAGTGCAAGACTGGTTTAAAGCAACATGTACTATTGCAATTTGCATACATCAGATCCCTGAATACAGCCGCACGGCTGGGATTGAAGGAACGAACTTACTACGTTTACTTGGAAACAAAGATCCCTATAATTTTTTTCCAGCAAAATAGATCCCTATAATTTGCTGTGGGCAATTTATGAGGAATTAAATCTCGACTTAGCCTTTTGATATTTTTCCCCTATAAATTAATTAACGCTTTATTTACTGGGATATTGCGATAGTTTCTCAATTGTTATAACTTGATCGTGATCTGAATTGCAAAACAATTATAGAAAAAAAGGAAGTATCACTATATAAAAAACGTATTAAATCATGGGAAAATTAAAAATTTGAAACATGACAAAAATGATGAAAAAAATCGAATATGAACGGGCCCAAAAAAAAGAGGAATAATCACGAAAAAATGAATCTAACATGTATCAATAATTGATATCCTTCCAGGGAATTCGTGGTTCTCTCTTCCTCATCAGAGCATGAGGACACAGATTTTTCCGATGGTTTGATCATCTGGCAGATCAACTTTATGTTGCCTGGGCCCTCCGTTTCAAAAGCTTAGCTGAGTATCAGTGACAAATATCCCTTTGGGTAATAGATTAGCTTCCTTGATTTTTCACGCACTGGTATCATTTAAATTAGCCGCCTTTATTTAAAAACTACTCTGATCGTTATTCAAATACTGAGTTCTGCTTCAAGGAATAAGGAGTTCTGCCGCTGTTACGCGCGGTCAAGGACTCTATTGTTGTCTATTTAATGTCCTTTAGTTATCTTAAATTTAGTGAATTGTGAGAAGAGCACATGTTCCGATAATAGCTATTACTGTGCATGTGTCCCTTTTGTGAAGAAACCTTTTATGAATGGTGTTCCATGTGATGTGTGATTTTACTTTAAACTTTGATCATGTGTTATGAGTTACAACCAAGTAAAAATGAAAACGAAAGGGCATATGAATGTTGTAATCTGTAAGATTACTAGGCTTGGTGGCTTACTGGATGTCAATTTGGATGTTGAAGACATCAAAATTTGGAGCTTGCAACACAGTGAATGGCCATAAAGCTGGTCGCTTAGAGCATATAATAATAACATTCTGTTTGAACACTTGAGATGCTCTGTTCCACTGTGGTTTATATATAACTATATACATAAATACATATAAAGAATGAAGGAAATTATACGACTAAATATAGTCTTTAAAATGATTAAAGATATGAGACTAAAAGAACGAAGTACATTTCACGCTGAGGGGAAAATTCATCTTATTGGGTTAGTGTTTGATGACTACCTTTAAAAAAAAATCACATAATCCCAGAAGAGAAAATCACATAACAAAGTAGAATTTTGAATTGTGTTTGTGCAGAATCACAAAATATTGAGCAACTTGATTTAGTGCCTCTTTTAGAAGGTGTGAATGATGTTTTTTCCTGTTAAAAAAAAAATCTCCCAGACAAGTTTCGCCAATGGGTCGTTATAATAAGAGACATTTAATTTGGTGATGTGCATGTTAGAAAAATCATCATAAAAGAATTAAAATGTGTCATTCTACATAAAATATTTTTCCAAAGTTTCTCTAATGAGCTATGACGAATTGGTGGTGCGCTTAGAGAATCTCATGTTTCAATTACTTTCATGATATATTACATTACTCCCCTTCCTTGCAAAGTAGTTGCAAGCTACGGATGAGTAAAATGACTTGATTTATCATCACTTATTATCATTGACCACCTCTTTTAAGCGGCAAAAGGGTTGTATCAGTTTAACTAGAGGTCACTTGCAGTTGAGGATCTCTTTTATCAAAGAAAATTGAAAGAGATGATAAGAATGGAAGCTTTATGTTGGGTTCCATTAATGAGCAAAAAGATTGAAATTGAGTATAGTTTGGGACAAAGACTTTACAAGCATCGTGGATGGGGCAATATCTTCAATATGTTACATTCTTTCTCGCATGATCCAAATCAGTATTGGCCCCAATAAATTCTACAATTGAAAGTTGTGAAGCTTCTTGGAAAAGAACTAAAGACTTTACAAGCATCATGAATGGGGTACTGTTTGGAAGATAACAATGGAAGCTCCTTGGTGGGTTTCATTAATAAGCAGAGACTAAACTTGAGTACAGTTTGGGACGAATACTTTACAAGCGTTCTGAATGGGACAATGTCTTGATGAATATGTCAAATTTGGCTTGATCTCATTTAGTCTAGATTCTAGTAACATTTGAAGTTTCTTGGGAAAGAACTATAAAAGACTAGGAACATCATTGTATTATGTGTGAATTATTTGCAAACGTTCTCGTTTGAAATTAAAAACATCCCACAAGCAATCATTTCAACATTTATATGATTGTGTGTAGTTTCTCTGTAACGCCACAAGTCATTGATGCTGTTATAATATGAACTGAACCAAAAAGGTCTAAATGATAATTTAAAGAATATTTTTCTTATTTCAAAAGCTAAAAGTTGTATTCCTAGAAAACCTGTAATTGAATGGGGAAAAAACCCTTTAATTTGTTACTTTAGCGACTTTTATCTTTTTGAATTTGACCGTGGAAATTGAATAAGAATGAAAAATCATATGAAAATGAATATATTAATATTCCAGTTTTTCCTCGAAAAGATGGGAAGACTTAGAAGTATTAGAAGACTTGACCAAAAAAATATGGTTATAGATTTTTTTGGCCATTTAAATGTTTGTGTGCTTTTTCCAATATTTTCTAATAACCACTTTATTTGTAATGATTTTCATTTTTCAAAATTTATGTACATCGGGACCATGTAATCTAAATAAATCATGATGACGGTTTCATTTCGAAAGTTCATTTGTTTTGTTATTTGAACATATAATATAATTTGAATTTGAGAGGCATATAATTTTGTTGTGTGTTTGGACTAGAGATCATGAATGAATGCTTTCTACAGTATTTTTTTTGGCCAACCTACATTATGTGTATATATATAATTTATTTGAAATAGACTTGAAGAAAACATAAATGATTAAACTTATACGTCAATTAAATATTTTGTATATAAGATCAATTTTCCTTTGGAACTATAAAAGCCTGAATTTATAGTAAATTTTAAAGGTAAGGTATTTAATTTTATTTATATATATCCACTCACGTGTATTTGGAAGGCACGTGAATAGGAGAGGAAAGGAGAAATAACTAGCAATAAATAAGCTAAAAAGGAAAAAAAGAAAAGAAAAGAAAGAAAGAGTACAATACTTATCTCAAGTTACTTATATTCATTATGTCAAGTGCCCAAATCATATATAGTCATATGTCTTATTTTTAAAACATTAGTATTTAATAATATTTAATTATAAATTCACAGGAAACAAAAATAGACGCATGTCCATGTATAATTGGAGAATTTCATAAAATGGATATAAATAACTTGACCTAGTTTTTTACAAATAGGACAAAATATGGAGTTCGAAGAGCCATATGTAATTAATTTTACGGATTTCACACGGAATTTTTGTGATTTTTTTGGTCTATATTAAATGTGATAAAAAATCATATATAGGGTTTATTATTTCGGGTCATACTAAAATTTTATCCAATTTCTTATGCGTAAAAATCAAATTTCAGAGCACAAATATTTATTCAAACTTCAATGATCTGAATTAATTTTATTCATTTCTGGACTAAATAAATGAATAAAATTAATTTACTTTGACTTCAATGCGTGAGTAAGTGTGTCTATACTCCTTCAATAATTAACGATGATATAAAATAAATTAATAATATTTATTTTATTTATAAGTCATAATATAGAGTTTGGGTTGTTTGCAAAAACACTTTTAAAATAAAAAATCACTGAGCTATTGGCCTTCAATATTTTTATACGTAATTACCTCCCAGTTTTTCCCTAACACCTACCAAATTTAAAAGGATCCAGCATATAACAGATATATCGGTGGTATTTTCTTATGCACAATGTTAAAAGAAAAGACGTAATTAAAATATCCACTAATTCAACTTGGTTTTGGAAATTGAAAATAAGAATATAAGGCCGGCAACATGCTGTGGAGAAATTGGATTCATGACTCGATTTCTATTGAAGAAATCACGTGTTGTCCCCCCGCCTCCCGGGGCCAGGGGCGCGGGGAGCGAAACACGTGGGACGGAGGAGGGAGCCTGTGGGAAAGGGAGGACCAAAGACAAACGCGCGGCTAAGCCGATCAGTCCCCCTTTCCCACTTGCAATACGCCACCCATTGCACAACAGACGGGAAGACTTGGAATATTATTAGTAGACTTGAGAATAAGAAAGCAAATTACACGCCGGTGGAAAACATTTGAAAATTAAACGAAGGACCCATGGAGTATGGAACGTAGAGCATTTATTTTTATAAAAAAGAATATATTATTACTTGAGAAGTATCATACAAATTATAATTATTTAGAAGAGCTAAAAATTAAAATATAAATTTAAAAATGCTAAATTGCTACTAGCCAATCTTCCTATGTTCTCTTCTACCTTCAGAATTTTTTTAACAGAATAAAACTAAAAAACTAAATTGCCCATAACGTAACTATATCCTTTTTTTTTAAAAAAAGATTTTATTTTTCACAGTGGACGTTATTCTTGCTGATATCAACTCTTTCCTTATGAGAAATTCTTTTCTCCATTTTGGGAGGCCATATGTACTTCTAGTGAATTTTTATATCCAGACTTTGTTGTTTTCTAAAGGTGAATGGTCTATTTATATTATATGTCATGGAAAAAATCTTTAATTTGTTGTTTAAGCAACTTTTACTTTAGTTGTGAAAAATGAATTTATTAATGTTTCAACTTTTCTTTGAAAAGATGGGAAGATTTAGAAGTATTAGAAGACCTGACTAAAAAAAAGATGTGGTTACAGAATTCTTTCTAGGTATTTAAATATTTGTTTATTTTGATTTTCCAATATTTTTTAAGCGGCAATTTGTTTGCAATAATTTTCACAACTTATAAACATCCTGACCAATAAAGGCTTAATTGAGTGCATTCTACTCAAGCAACAATCAGGTGACAGTTTCGTTTTGCAACTTTCATTTGTTTTGTTATTTCAACATATAATATGACTTGAATTAGAGAGGTACTACCTCCAGTCCTTAATATAAGAACCTGTTTGGCTTTTATTTTGGTCCTAAATATAAGACCCAAATCCACTTTATCTCTCATATTTACTCAACTTACTTCCTTAATCTCCTCAAATTAGTCAACTGGCTCTTATAATTAGGACCAGAGGTAGCATGACTTTAATTTGTGGCGTGTTTGGGGCAAAATTTTGTCCAATTTCTTATACAAAAAAAAATCAAACTATAGCACATATATATAGTCATTCAAATTTCAATTCAATGATCTCAATTAATTTATTCATTTCTGGAGTAAAACGAAAATGAATACGATTATTTCACTTTCACTTCAATATGTGTCTGTATATATGCTCCTATCAGTAATTAATAAAAGTATAAAATATAATAATTAAGCTCCATGCCATTCATGGAGCCCATACAGGATTTGTTTTGTTTGCAAGCATTTTTAAAATTAAAAAATCACTAAGCTATTGGACTTCACAATGAAAATCATGCGGTTATAAATTTTTTAAGCATTGAAATTTTTGTTTATTACTTCAGATTTTCCTGTATATATAGGTATACCATATATTGGTTTCATTAGGTCATTATACTCAAACTTACCACAATGGCGGCAGCTTCGCTTCACAAATATCTTTTCTTCTGTTGTTTCTGTTATTTGCAACAACATTAAACAGGGTAATCAGTTGCTATGAAAATGATCAAAGTCTGCTTTTCATCTTCAAACAAGGAGTGGTCGATCCAACCAACCAACTCTCATCTTGGAGTGTTGAAGAAGACTGCTGTTTATGGGAGGGAGTTCACTGCCACAACATCACCGGAAGAGTCACAGAGCTTTCTCTCTTCAATCATTCATTAGGAGGTTAGATTAATCTGTGTGCTTCAACTTAAATTTCTCAACCACGTGGACTTGAGCAACAATGACTTTGAAACTGGGAGTATGCCACCATGCCAAATCTCCAAATCTCCCTTTGATGCTCACAATTTTCACAACCAATCACTTGCTACTCCTTCCAACCACTCTGCAAGTTTCTCTGTTGCTCTGCGTTATCTGAACTTTTCATATAATGATCCTTTAGCCATAAATGACCTTCATTGGCTTTCTCAACTTTCTTCCTTAAAATATCTTGACCTTAGTGACAATGATATTGGAGATGATACCAAATGGCTCCAGCATATAGCCATGCTTCCTTCACTCTCTGAGTTACACTTGAGATATTGTGGATTAAGAGATTTTCCTTCCCTCGATTATGCCAATTTTACGTCACTTGAAGTTCTTGATCTTTCTTTGAACTATCACATGATGAATCAAAATTACCTGATTCATTCTTTAATATCACCAATCACATCTATCATCTTGACCTTTGTGTATGCAATTTCTATGGACAATTGCCGAAGTCTTTGCTCAATCTTCAAAATCTCAAATATTTAGATTTAGGGCACAATAATTTCGAAGGATCAATTCCAGATTGGTTAGGCCAATTTGGACAGTTGCAATACTTGGACATCAGCCATAATTTGTTCCATGGCATTAGGAGGTTAGATTAATCTGTGTGCTTCAACTTAAATTTCTAAACACGTGGACTTGAGCAACAATGACTTTGAAACTGGGAGTATGCCACCATGCCAAATCTCCAAATCTCTCCTTTGATGCTCACAATTTTCACAACCAATCACTTGCTACTCCTTCCAACCACTCTGCAAGTTTCTCTGTTGCTCTGCGTTATCTGAACTTTTCATATAATGATCCTTTAGCCATAAATGACCTTCATTGGCTTTCTCAACTTTCTTCCTTAAAATATCTTGACCTTAGTGACAATGATATTGGAGATGATACCAAATGGCTCCAGCATATAGCCATGCTTCCTTCACTCTCTGAGTTACACTTGAGATATTGTGGATTAAGAGATTTTCCTTCCCTCGATTATGCCAATTTTACGTCACTTGAAGTTCTTGATCTTTCTTTGAACTATCACATGATGAAATCAAAATTACCTGATTCATTCTTTAATATCACCAATCACATCTATCATCTTGACCTTTGTGTATGCAATTTCTATGGACAATTGCCGAAGTCTTTGCTCAATCTTCAAAATCTCAAATATTTAGATTTAGGGCACAATAATTTCGAAGGATCAATTCCAGATTGGTTAGGCCAATTTGGACAGTTGCAATACTTGGACATCAGCCATAATTTGTTCCATGGCATAATTCCATCATCTCTTGGAAATATTTCTTCCTTGTTCCACTTAGAATTGTCCCACAATCAATTGAACGGGGATCTTCCAGAAAACTTGGGACAACTCCATCAATTATATTATTTAGGCATCAGTGGCAATCTGTGGATAGGTGTTCTTTCTGAAATGAATTTTACCAATTTCTCAAATTTAACATCATTGGACTTAAGCTCAACAAGTTTTGAATTTGACTTTGATTCTAAATGGGTCCCACCATTTCAACTTGAGACGTTGCGTTTGAGGAACACAAGCATAGGTCCTAATGTTCCATCATGGCTATATACACAACGGTCTTTAAGACATCTAGATATTTCGAGATCTGGGATTTCAAAAATTGATGCAGATATATTTTGGAGCTTTGTAGTAGGAATAGATGAAGTTGATATCTCAAACAACTGGATTAGTGATGACATATCCAACGTCTCACTATCAGTAAATATCTCTTACTTTGACACATCTCACAACTTTTTGTCAGGATTTATTTTCTCATTATCGTGCCAACTAGAGAGCAAGGGAGAGAGCGTGTTGCAATACTTAGACTTATCATATAATCATTTGGGTGGAGCACTTCCTGATTGCTTGGCCAATTGGAAACAATTGGCTTACCTTAATTTAGGGAGTAATAAGCTGATAGGTGAAGTTCCTCCCTCACTGGCTTCATTGAATCTTCATTTGTTGGATTTGGGTAATAATAGTTTCTTCGGCAAATTTTCGTTAGACATGCTGAATTGGACCTATATGAATTACCTCATTTTAGAACAAAATAAATTTTCTGGAAGTTTGCCAAATCCCATGGCGCAATATTTGGCAGTTATTAAATTGAGGGCCAATCAATTCGTAGGCAATATTCCAGTCCAATTATGCAACCTTTCTTATTTGGAGATACTTGAGCTGGCTGAAAATAAGCTTTCAGGATCCATACCTCATTGCCTAGTCAACATGACGTTACATACTTTGATGTTTCCATCGTTGCCTAATGAAATCATGAAAATATTTATGAAAGGAAGAGAACTTGACTACCCATCATTTGACCGTCTTGCATATTCTACGAGTGGCGTTATTGATTTTTCTGCTAATAGTTTGAGTGGAGAAATTCCTGAAAAACTAATTAGTAATAGTCAAATACAGGTCCTGAACTTGTCTCGAAACTATTTGACCAGGGAAATTCCCAAAGAAATTGGAGGCATGAAAGTGGAATCTCTTGATCTTAGCTACAACCTTTCTGGAAAAATTCCTTCAACAATATCCAATTTGTCTTTTCTTGATTATTTGAACCTCTCATACAACAATTTCGTTGGACAAATTCCATTGGGAACCCAAATTCAAAGTTTTGATTCTTGGAGTTTTGTTGGCAATCCTGAACTTTGTGGAGATCCTCTTCCAAATAGGTGCAATAATAAAGAAGAAACTCATGACTCAAAGCTAGCTGAAGGAGATGAAGATGACGGCTTTCTAAAGTCATTGTATCGTGGTATGGGGGTTGGATTTGCAGCAGGTTTTTGGGGAGCTTGTGCTTCTGAGCATGGAGATACAAATTTTTCCGATGGTATGATCACTTGGCGGATCAACTTTATGTTGCCTGGGCTCTCTTCTTCAAAGTTTCAGCTGAGTATTAGTAACAGATATCCCTTGAGGTAATAAATGAGCTTTTTTTATTTTTCAAGTGTTGTTATTATTTAAATTAGCTTCCTTTACTTAAAAAATATTGTTCTTTAGCTGATTATGTTATATCTTGTTTACTTTTCAATATGGTTTGCCTATCGGATGCAAGTGGAATAGCTATCACCACTCTGATTGTTGTTCAAATACTAAGTTCTGCTTCAAAGAATAAGGAGTTCTACTGCAGCGAAGCATGATCAAACCTATCAGTTGCCCTTCTGTTATCTGAAATTTAGTGAATTGTGAGAAGAGAACATGTTGTAATAACAATTATGTGTGTCTCGTGTTGTTAAGAAACCTGTTGATGAATGGTGTTCCACGTGATATGTGAATGTACAAAGTAAAAAGATATTATATGCCTCTTTATTGAAAGATTTCAGCATCGAAACTTGAAACTTGCAACACAGTGAATCAAATCAAATATCAAATATCAAATAATCTAATAATAACATTCTGTTTTGGCACTTGAGATGCTCTGCTCCGTTGTGGTCTATACTGTTTGACATTAACAGAGTCATGCCTTGGTAGGTTACGTAATCAAATAATATAATCTCTCAGCTATTAAACATAATAAACATTAAGTAACAAACTTGGCTCAAATCATATGCACCGCAACACGCGAGTATGACGAATTGGTGAGACATTTGGTGATGTGCATCTTAGAAAAATAATCATAAAATAATTAGAATGTGCTGTTCTACATAAAAATTGGAAGGAGGAGATTGAGAGGGCATGCTCGTCCGCGTTCTTTGTCCTCAGGACAGGTACGTGTAGTGTTGTGAGAGTCGCCAAAGTGTCAGTGGAAAGGGACGAGATTGTTGCTAATGTGGCTACGGCAATCAATGATATGTGGAGCTCATGCCAAAAGGGTGAGGTTCTGTGCGGTCTTTTCATCCTAATATGGAATTGAAGATGGAGGGAGCTAAGAGAAAAGAGGAAGCTAAGGAAGAGGATAAGGATGTGCAAGATAAGAAGAAGGATGTGGCTAAGAAGGATCTTAAAATTGGTAAGAAGAAGGGGAGGATCCATGAGGTTCGGTACATGGATGATAATATAGGTCACGAACTCAGTCAAGATGAGTCAGATGTTGAGGAAGATGGGGATGTAGAAGAAGATAATGAAAATGATGAAATGACTATTGAACCAGTGCTAGATAAGAAGAAAAGGATAGGATCAATAACTAACAAAGAGGTTCTTAGTGAGCTGAATAGTGAGGAAAAAATTGAAGAAGGCAGCCAAGAACAAGGATAAAAGTAAGAAAGATGGCTTGACTCCTAAGAGAAAGAAGGAAAATGATTTAAGTACTAAGGATGAAGTTTCTGGCAAGAAGAAGAAGAAGGAAAGTGGAGAAGTGAAAGTAAAAGCCAAAAGAGTTAAGAAGGCTGCTTCTGCTGAGTAGAGAAGTGTCCTTGGTTCCATATTGTATGTTTTTCTTCTCGTGTCCTCCAGCAGATTTTGTTTTAAGTATATCATGAAGGTTCCTATTTTTTGGTCTACCTCTTTTTGCTCGTTAGCTGTTATAAAATTTAGTTACACTGCTTATGATTAACTTTGTAATGCTACTCAATGGAAGATTGTGTTTCTGGCTTCTGATTTATTGAAGCATGATTGGTATAGAATTTACAAAAGGAACACATTCTAACGTAATTATGATTGGCGTTCATATTGTTATAAAGTATAAACCACCGCGTCTATGCTGAAGTTAATCCTACAATTGGTAAGAGAATGTTGAGAACAGAATTCAATATTATTTACCAACGAGCAGTTGGTCGAGCTGGTAAGTGGGCTCGCCCCCCATAAGGATGAGAACATGTGTTCAAATCCCGAGAAGCGCTCTTGTTGGGAGAGGGGACAACCACCACTGGAAAATCGCGGCACTCCTACCCCTCAAGTCCGGATTAGTCGATTGCCAATAAGCGCCGGATTACCGGGCGGTGTATAACCAAAAAAAGAATTCAATATTCTTTTAGTTGAGAGTTTGGTCCTACATGCACTTGAAACTTACATTTTGTGTTTGTTGGTTTCGACCTAACCACTTCAATTGCTTCTTTGACATGTTATTTAAGTGCTATGTTCTACTTTTGGTTTGATTTATCAATTAGACAATTACTCTTCTTGATAAAAAGACGTTGGCACGGGAATGATCTGGGGGGCAATTTGGTGCGCTAAAATCTTTCATTTTCGGTGTTCTAGATAATACCTTGGGAGATGATGCCCAGGCACTTAAGATTTAGTTATTCCATCTGACAAAGAAACGGCCCAAGTTGGCAACAACTTATGGAAGTTGCTTGAGGCTTTTACTCAAATACAACTCTATTTCCTACATTTAGAATGCTTGTAATTGATTACAATTCTATTTTTGTAGGAATCTTGGATCTCACTTCTCCTTATGTATGTTTGTGACATTTAAGGCGGTCAAGCACTCTAACAGTTTACCTCTATAAAGCGCCTCCCTAGAAAAAGATCATATTTCGCTAAGCCGATGGTTAATCTTGTAGAATGACAGGCTCTCTATTTCTGTATTTCCCAGTTGTCACTGAACAAAGTCTTATAGAATTATAGGATTGGAAAGGGTTTCCGATTTTAAATAGATTATTGGATTTATTGTACAATTGTCATCACTCTAACATTTTAGTTGCTCTGTTCCATTTTGCCATATCGGAAAAAGTGAAAAACAGAGACATTGGCATATTATATCATACATATCTTATTTATTCTGTACAACCTATTTGAAATCTGTTTACAATAATCTCAAAGATCAACATACATATAATTTACAGCAACTTAGCAAATCATGTTTTTCACATGTTATGAACACAGAAGTTCATCTTCTTGACTATGTTTGATGTCTAGAAAAATCTGTCCATTTGTGTTGGAATCTTTACTGGAGTCACCTGGAGAAGAGTTATTGGGTTTGACAATGGGGCTTGTACTTTTTTGGGGTGGTGTATCCTTTTTGTTTTTATTGAATTCTGTCATTTTTACGATCTGTTTTCTTTGGTGCAGAACTCGGATGGCTTTTTTTCAATAATCATGAGAGTTTCATTGAACCTTATTTTTTGGCATGAAAATTCCCTGAAGAAACCACTTGGTTTACATGTTGAGTGGATGTTGGTTCTAGTTATCTGATTTTTTTTTTTTTTTGCCTCTGCGGACCCCTAAGATGTGTGAGCTGATGCCGTTATGATGTAGTTTTGATACTACAAGAGTGGATACTATCTTGATACCAAAGGACGCAATTTGCTACTTAATATTTATCTCGTTTTCTTTTTCCTGTTTCCTTTCATAATGGTTATCGGCTTTTATAAATAATTCCTAGAGTAGGTAACTTGAAGTCTGGAAATTTACTCTAATTTGGTCTCTTGCATGAAACGAGGACATTGTAAGGTTTTTAAGGTTTTCAAGGTTTTTGAATGCTCGGACAACCCCTGGGCCTCCAGCATTAACAGTGGTGCAACTTAGTTAACATTGCCTTCGTGAGACAGAATCCATTAGTTTCTGTCCCCTCAAGATTTCCTTTTTTTCAGCCAACCCCTTAAAATTTCCTTAATTTGCTCATATATTAACTTTTTCCCTCTTTTCTGTTTGTGTAAAGGCATCAAGATGTTTGATTCTTTATAGAAAATGATTTTAGAGAACCAACATTCCGGACCCGCTTTTGTTCTCCCGCTACCAAAAAAAAACAAATCACCTAACCCCAGAAGAGAAAATCACATAGCAAAGTAGAATTTTGAATTGTGTTTGTGCAGAATCGCCAAATATTGAGTAACTTGATTCAGTGCTTCTGCCGAGGGTTAATCTTGTAGAATGACACTACTCTCTATTTCCCCGTTGTCACCGAACAAAATCTCATGGAATGACAGGATTGCAAAGGGTTTCTGATTTTAAGCAGATTATCGGATTTATTGTACAAGTGTCATCTCTCTGACATTTTAGTCGCTCTATTCCAATTTGCCATATGCTGTTCGGAAGAACAGAGACATTGATGTATCATATCATACATATCTTAGTTATTCTATACAACCCATTTAAAATCTGTTTACAATAATCTCAAAGATCACCATATGATATATGGTTTCTAGCAACTTAGCAAGTCATGTTGTGAACAAAAAAAATATGTTTGTCTTTTGCTATTTATCTAGTTTTCGTTCCCCCCCGGGACAATGGTTATCGGGTCTTATAAATCATTTGTAGAGTAGGTAAGTTTAAATATTGAAATTTACTGTAATTTTAGTCTTTTGCGATGAAACGAGGAAGCTCTGTCTTTGAGGTTTACAAGTTAGACCTTCAGCGTTACCAGTGGAGTAACTTAACATTGCCTTTCTAAGACAGGACCTGTTAGTTTTCCCCCTTCAAAATTTCTTTAATTTGCTCGTGTATTAACTTTTTCCCTCTTCTCTTTGTTTTTTTTTTTTTTGGCTCAGCAATTATATTGGAGGCATTGTCAAATTTTAAATGTGAATAGGAACTTAAATCTTGGTTTGTCATGTAAGAGAGGCTCAACTAATATTGGTTTCTTCCTCTTTTCTGTTTGTGTCAAGAGCCAACATACATGGGCTCTAAATCACATAACAAAATAGAATTTTGAATTGTGATTTTGGATCACCAAATATTAGGTAACTTGATGTAGTGCCTCTTTCAAAAGGTGTGAATGATTTTTTTTCTTAAAAAAAAAAACTCCCAGACGATTTTTGCCAATGGGTCTTTAAATCAGAGACATTTGGCGATGTGCTTGTTAGATAAATCATCATAAAATAATTCAAATGTATCGTTAAATATTTTCCAAAGTTGCTCCAATGAGCTATGATGAATTGGTGATGTACTTAGAGAATCTGATGTTTCAATTACTATCACAATATATTACATTACTCCCCTTCCCTATAAAGTAGTTGCACGCTATGGATGAGTAAAATAACTTGATTTATTATCACTTATTATCACTGAGCACCTGTTTTAACTGGTAAAAGGGTTGCATCATTTTAATTAGGGGTTACCTGCAGTTGAGAATCTTGGTTGAGAATCTCTTCTACCAAAGGAAATTGAAAGAGATGATAAGAATGGAAGCTTTATGTTGGGTTCCATTAATGAGCTAAAAGATTGAAATACTATCAATAACAATGCAACTAGATTGAATACTCATCAAAGTACTTTAAGAATTAGTTAAAAATTATATTAAAATATAAAAACCTAATATACTTTATCTCTAGTATTTATTCATTTTGCTTTCAAATAACCTTATAATCATTGCACATCTAAGGAATTTCTATCATGTTATAGTTTCAATATATATATGATTAGTAATAGTATTTTTGCAAAGACAACATTTATTTATTACAAATAACTAAACTAATTTTCTTAATATTTATAAATTAATTATCTAACTTTTATATTAAGAATATGAGGTAGTGTATTGATTTGATCATTCCAAAGCTAAAATAAAAATATATATATATATGATTTATGTGTGAATTATTTGCAAACATTCTCGTTTGGAATTAAAAACATCACCAAAATTATTTTCAAAAAAAAGAGAGAGAGAAGAAAAATCATCACCAAAACGATCGTTTCAAGATTTATCACTTATGTGCAGTTTCTCTGTAAAACGTCATTGATGTTGTGACAATATGAACAGAATATAAAAAGTCTAAATAATAATTTATAAGATATTTTTCTTATTTTAAAAGCTAAAAGTTGTATTCACAAAAAACCTCTTATTGAATGGGGAAAAAAAATTTATTGCTTATGTGTCTGGTATCTTTTGAAGGTGTTTGAATGATTTGCTTGTGGCTAGAAATTGGAAAATGATATGAAAATGAATATATTAACATTCCAAATTTTTCTCGATCAAAAAGATGGGAAGACTTTGGAAGTATTAGAAGACTTGTTTATATATGGTTAGAGATTTTTTAGCCGTATAAATGTTTATGTACGGTTGATTTTTCCAATATTTTCATTAATTACTGGAGACTGAACTTGAATATATTTTGGGAGAAGACTTTACATTAGCGTTTTGAATGGAGCAATGTCTTTATCAATATTGCTGGTCATGAGGGGTGCACAAAGACCAGACTGGATCGGGTTAAGCATTAGTCTGAAGTCTGGTCTGAAAAAGCATCGGTTTGGACATTTTGGTCTGCAGTTTGGTCCAGTCTGGTTATGTCTGGGACCAAGACCGGGTTGGACTTGGTCCACCGGGTTACCAGACTAGTCTAGGTTGTTGTTCTTTTTTTAAAAAAAAAAAAACTTCATTTCATATGTGCTTTGATGCTTTTTTTCTATAAAAAAATATTTTTACAGCATATTTTGCTACTTTGTTCTAAAGTATATTGAGCTTTTCTATTAAATAAATAGAGCTTTCTATTCTTTTTATTTATCTAAAATTAAATAAACATAGCTATTCCCGGGAAGATGAGATTCTTACATGATCTACATATCATAAAATAAATAAGATCATATTTAATATTGACAACATTCAGTGCAAAAAAATAAAATAACAAAAAAAATCAAATAACCCAATTTTAATACTAAACTTTCCTTTAAATCGTCATTAGTCATTGAAGCTACAAACTAAAAGGGAAAAGTATGTTAAGCTCAAGAAGTTGATTGCTTGTTGGGTTGGGCTCAAATTTAATATATCCATTAAATGATTAATCACATATAGATGTTTAAAAGAAAAAAAATGTTACCTGGACCGGGTTAGACCACATGGTCTGACACATCAGTCTTAATCTGGTCTGACCCGGTATTTTAGTCTGATTTGATTGGTCTTGTCTCCTCTTCGGACTGCTTTTTCGGAATGGGTCGGATCGAGTTTGTACGGGTCGGACCGGGTTGACCGGGTTTTAGACTTTTTTGTACAGCCCTACTCGTCACCATAAAACATCACATGTCGTTTCAAGATTATTTGCACACTAAACATTTTAAAATGGGATGTTTGGATGAAATCAAACCAGATTTTAAGAATAATTTTATAGTATACGAAATAAATAGGTGAAGAAATTTATCTCAATTTATGAAAATATGCTTTTAGAAAGCACTTTTAAGCATGTTGAAACACCTCGTTGTTATAATATGAACTGAACACAAAAGGTTTAAATGATAATTTGTAGGATTTTTTTCTTAATTTAAAAAATAAAAGTTGCATTCCCAGAGAACATCTAATTGAATGAAAAAAAAACATCCTCTAATTTATTCCTTACAATTTGGTTGTGGAAATTGGAAAAGAAGATAAGAATGGAAAATGATATGAAAATGAATGCATTAATATTCCAATTTTTCTTCTAAAAGATGCGAAGACTTGGAAGTATTAGAAGACTCGACCATAAAAAAAATATATGGCTATAGATTTTTTAGACATTTAAATGTTTGGGTAATGGAAAACTAAAAGTTGCATTCCGAGAGAACATCTAATTGAATGAAAAAAAAATCCTCTAATTTATTCCTTATAATTTGGTTGTGGAAATTGGAAAAGAAGATAAGAATGGAAAATGATATGAAAATGAATGCATTAATATTCCAATTTTTCTTCTAAAAGATGCGAAGACTTGGAAGTATCAGAAGACTCGACGATAAAAAAAAAATATGGCTATAGATTTTTTAGACATTTAAATGTTTGGGTAATGGAAAATGATATAAAAATGAATGCATTAATATTTTAATTTTTCTGCTAAAAGATGGGAAGACTTACAAGTATTAGAAAAATTGACCATAAAAAAATGGTTATAGATTTTTTAGACATTTAAATGTTTGTGTAATGAAAAATGATATGAAAATGAATGCATTAATATTCCAAATTTTCCTCTAAAAGATGGGAAAACTTGTAAGTATTAGAAGACTTGACCATAAAAAAAATGGCTATAGATTTTTTAGACATTTAAATATTTGTGTAATGGAAAATGATATGAAAATAAATACATTAATATTCCAATTTTTCCTCTAAAAGAAGGGAAGACTTGGAAGTATTAGAAGACTTGATCATAAAAAAAAAATATGGCTATAGATTTTTTAGATATTTAAATATTTTTGGAAAATGATATGAAAATGAATACATTAATATTCTAATTTTTCCTCTAAAAGAAGAGAAGACTTGGAAGTATTAGAAGACTTGATTATAAATATATATATATATATATATATATGGTTATAGATTTTTTAGACATTTAAATGTTTGTGTACTTTTTGTTTTTCCAATATTTTCTAATAAACACTTTACTGGTAATGATTTTTTTTTTATTTGCCAACAATGATTTTCATTTTTCACAACTTATGTACATCGTGGCCATGTAATCTAAATAATAAAGACTTGATTTCCCCTCAAACAAATCGTGATGATGGTTTCATTTTGAAAATTTCATTTGTTTTGTTATATCAAATTATAATATAATTTGAATTTGAGGGGAGGTATGATTTTGTGGTGTGTTTGGAGTAAATATAGTGAATGAATGGGAGTAAAATAACTTCATTTATTATCACTTATTATCATTAAGCACCTATTTTAACTAGTAAAAGGGTTGCATCAGTTTAACTAGAAGTCACTATCAATTGAGAATCTCTTCTACCAATGAAAATTGAAAGAGACGATAAGGGTGGAAGCTTTATGTTGGGTTCCATTAATAAGCTAAAAGATTGAAATATTGTCAATAACAGTGCAACTAGTTTAAGTACTCATCAAAGTAGCCTAAGAATTAGTTAAAAATTTGATTTAATTTAAAATATAAGACCCTAGTATACTTTATCTCTAGTATTTATTTATTTTGCTCTCAAATAACCTTATAATCATTGCACGTTTAAAGAATTTCTATCAAATTATAGTTCCAATGCATATATGATTAGTAATGATATTTTAAGAAAAATAACATTTATTTATTATAAATAACTAAAATAATTTTTTAATATTTATAAATTAATTATCTAACTCTTATCTTAAGAATATGAGGTAGTGCATTGATTTGACAATTTCAAAGCTAAAATAAAAAATATATATTTGTTTTATGTGTGAATTATTTGCAAACATTCTCGTTTGAAATTAAAAACATCACCAAAACTTTAAAAAAAAAGAGAGAGACAATATCATCATCAAATTGATCATTTTTCAAGATTTATATGATTGCGTGTAGTTTTTCTGGAACACCACATGTCATTGATGTTGTCACAAATATATGAACTGAACATAAAGCTGAACATAAAAGGTCTAAATAATAATTTATAGGATATTTCTCTTATTTTAAAAGCTAAAAGTTGTATTCACAAAAACCTATTATTGAATGGGAAAAAAAATAATTTATTGCTTATGCGTTTAGTGTCTTTTGAAGATGCTTAAACGATTTGGTTGTGGCTAGAAATTAGAAAATGATATGAAAATGAATATATTAATATTCCAAATTTTTCTCAATTAAAAAGATGGGAAGACTTTGGAAGTATTATAGATTTTTTAGCCATATAAATGTTTGTGTACGTTTGATTTTTCCAATAATTTCATTAATTAGTGGAGACTGAACTTGAGTATATTTTGGAAGAAGACTTTACATTAGCGTTTTGAATGGGGCAATGTCTTTATCAATATTGCTGGTCATTATAAAACATCACATGTCGTTTCAAGATTATTTGCAAATTAAAACATCCTAAAATGGAATATTTGACGAAATCAAACTATGATTTTAAGAGTGATTTTATAGTATATGAAATAAATAGGCGGAAAAGTTTATCTTAATTTATGAAAATGTGCTTTTAGAAAGCACTTTTAAACATGTTGAAACACCCCATTGTTATAATATGAGCTGAACACAAAAAGTCTAAATGATAATTTATAGGATATTTTTCTTAATTTAAAAGTTAAAAGTTGCATTCCCAGAAAGCATCTAGTTGAATGGAAAAAAAAAACCTCTAATTTATTCCTTACAATTTGGTTGTGGAAATTGGAAAAGAAGATAAGAATGGAAAATGATATGAAAATGAATGCATTAATATTTCAATTTTTCCGCTAAAAGATTGGAAGACTTGCAAGTATTAGAAAACTTACCATAAAAACAATACAGTTATAGATTTTTTAGACATTTAAATATTTGTGTAATGAAAAATGATATGAAAATGAATATATTAATATTCCAATTTTTCCTCTAAAAGATAGGAAGAGTTGGAAGTATCAGAAGACTTGACCATAAAAAAAATATATGACTATAGATTTTTTAGACATTTAAATGTTTGTGTAATGAAAAATGATATGAAAATGAATGCCTTAATATTCATTCCTCTAAAAGATGGGAAGTGTTGGAAGTATTAGAAGACTTGACCATAAAAAAAAAAATGGTTATAGATTTTTTAGACATTTAAATGTTTGTGTAATGAAAAATGATATGAAAATGAATGCTTAAATGGGTTTTCAATGGGTGCAGGCTAGCCCATACCCATTTAAAGTTAAATGGGCGGGCTACGGGTTGACTCCCAGGCTGCCCAACCCGCCTGTTACTCACCTCTACTAAAATTTTATCCAAATTTTTATGTAAAGAAGTCAAACTTCAGAGCACAAATATTTATTCAAATTTCAATGATATGAATTAATTTATTCATTTCCGGACCAAAACAAAATTGAATAAAACTAATTCCCTCTGACTTAATACCTAAGTAAGTGTACTCCTTCATTAATTAAAAATAAAATTTACAATAATTTATTTTATTTTTAAGTCATAAAATAGTATTGATTATTCTATTAAGTTGCATGCCACTCATGGAGCCCATATAGGATTTGTTTTGTTTGCAAACATTTTTAAAATAAAAAAAAAATCACCGAGCCATTGGCCTTCAATATTTTCGTACGTAATTGTGTCCAGTTTTTTTCCTAACACCTACTAACTTTAGAAGGATCTGAATATATGATAGATGATAAAAAAATCTTTTGCCAAAGAAAATTGAAAGAGATGATAAGAGTGAAAGCTCCGGTGAAATTATTAATGAGTAAAGGACTGAAACTGAGTATAATTTGAAGCGAAGACTTTTAAAAGCGTTATGTGAACAAGGCAATCTCTTCAACATGTCACATACATTTTTTTTTAATTTAATTTTTCAATCACCTTTTTACCGGAAAAAAAGTTAAATAAAGTAAAATACAATGCCATCACCAACAAGCTGTTGGTTGAGGTGGTAGCGGCCTCACCTCCGTAAGGAGGAGAACACAAATTCAAATCTTAGGAAGCATACTTGTTGAGAGGGCTATTCCTTAACCGCTCTAGGCCCGGAAAGAATTAGTCTCAAGTCCAATATAACTTAGGGATATCCTTGTTTCATCCAAAAAGAAAAATACAATGACATCCTTTCTCTAATTTACTCTATTTTCAAAAGAAACACTCTATAGTCCAATTTTTAATACCGTGAAGAATATTTCATTAAAGATTCCAAGATACTTAATTTTACCATTTGTCATTATGTAAACATTTTAAATTTATTAATCTGAACCTACAATCTGTTTTTTTTTTAACGCATAAGTATCCTCTTATTAGAGATAATCCTATTTGTAGCTTTGCACTTGTTATAAAAAAAAAAGATAATCCTATTTGAGGCACTGTCTGGCACTAAATATAGACCTTCTCTCAGTGGAGATTTGAACATTAGTTTGTCACATTATGAAGGACTAGTCTCTTCCACTAAACCCGACCTTATTGGTTGACCTTATAATCTAATTGTGTCTTCTTTGTTGTATTTTTTAAAATCTTTGATGTTTTGAAAAGTTATATGCAATTTTTTTTTTTGAAAAGTAGATGTAAACTTAAATTTTAGGTCACACTCAAAGATTTGCAAATTTTCTATCTTAGCTCCAAAAACTTTCTACTTAAAACAGACTTTATGATGCAAAAATGAATATTTATTTCAAGATATTATATATATATATAGCTGAAATCAAGATATAGAGAATACATTAATTTGATCATTTTATAGCTAAAATAAAAAAAAAAATTGCTTTATGTGTGAATTATTTGCAAACACTCTAGTTCGAAATTAAAAACATCCCCAAAACAATCGTTTCAAGATTTATATGATTGTGTGCAGTTTCTCTGTAACGCCATATGTCATGTTGTTATGGTATGAATTGAACATAAAAGGTCTAAATAATAATTCATAGGATATTTTTCTTATTTTAAAGGCTCAAAGTTGTATTCGATGAAAACCCCTAATTGAATGGAAAAAAAATCATTTAATTTATTGCTTAAGAGACTTTTATCTTTGAAGTGTTCAAACAATTTGGTTGTGGAAATTGAATACAAAGGGAAAATGATATGAAAATAGATGTATTAATATTCCAATTTTTTTTTGGGAAAGATGGGAATACTTAGAATTATTAGAAAACTTGACCATAAAAAATATATAGTTATAGAATTTTTTATCCATTTTTTATTTTTTCAGTTTTTCTCATAAACAATTTATTTGTAATTATTTTCATTTTTCACAACTTATATATGTACGTCGTGATCGTGTAATCCAACAAAAGATTTAATTGAATTAATTCAGCTCAAATAAATCATGATGACAGGTTCATTTTGAAAATTTCATTTGCTTTGTTATTTCAACGTACAATGTAATTTGAATTTTAGAGCTCTGATTTTGTGGTGTGCTTGGAGTAAGGATAATGAATGAATGCAAACTTTCTACAGTAATTTTTCATGCAAACCTACATTATACTCCTCTGGTCTTTAATATAAGGGAAAACCATATTGGAGGTACCTATACTTTTTTTTAACTTTCAATTTGGTACCTATGTGTTTTTTGTTTTTAACTAAATCTTTATTTTTCCTCTATTAACATCATTAATCCTTATGTAGAGACTAAAAAAATCAATAGAACAAAGTTACAAGAGTTAATGTTGCTAAAAAGATAAAATTAAATGTTTAATTAAAGAGAAAAAAACACATAGGTACCAAATTAAAATTGAGAGAAAGTATAGGGACCTTCAATATGGTTTTCCCTTAATATAAAACCCATTTAACTAATTTAATTGGATTGAGGAAGTTAAGTATGTTAGTTAATTATAAAAAATATAATATGTTTTTTTTCTAAAACACCATAATTATCTTTCTTAATATCTTTCTTTTTTTTACCTGATTATGGTTGAAGGAGTATCCATAAGGATAAATATGAAAAAGAAGTCTTATATTTAAAATCAAAATGAACTCAACAATTAAGTTTTGTATTAAGGACCAGACGAGTATAATGTATTCAAATTAAACACAGTTCAAGAAAACATAAATGATATAATCTAGACGCCAGTCAAATATTTTGCATGTAGGATCAATTTTTCTTTGAACCTGTTAAAGCCTGAATTTATATTAAATTTTAGCTAAGGTATTTAGTTTTGTTATGAATGTACGTGTCGTGTATTTGGAAGGCATGTGAACAGGAAGGAAAGGAGTAATCCGCAAGCAATAAATAAGCTAAATAGAATTACGGCAAAAAAAGAAAAGGAAGCTAAAAGGAATAAAAAGGAAAAGTTGGAGTCCGAACGGAATTATTTTGATTTTTTTGGGTTATATTAAATTTTATAAGAAAAGGTTTATTATTTTCCGGTCATACTAAAATTTTGTCCAATTTCTTATCCAAGAAAATAAAACTTCAGAGCAAAATATTTATTCAAATTTCGATTATCTGAATTAATTCATTCACTTCTGGACTAAAACAAAAATAAATAAAATTAATTCGCTTTGAGTTCATTACGTGAGTGCGTGTTTGTATACTCCTTGTACTCCTTTTATAATTAATAACAATATAAAATATAAAATTTGTCATAAGTTATTTTATTTATAAGTCATAAAATAGTGATGATTATTCTTTGAGCTCCATGCCATTCATGAAGCCCATATAGGATTTGTTTTGTTTGCAAACATTTTAAAAATAAAATGAAATCGCTGAGCTATTAGCCTTCAATATTTTTACACATAATTGTCTCCAGTTTTTCCCTAACACCTGCTAACTTTAAAAGGATCTAAATATATAATATATTGTATCTGTGGTATTTTCTTATTCATGACACGATTTTCTATTGAACAGACGGGAAGGCTTGGAAATATTAGTAGACATGACAATAAGAAATATCATGTGGTTATCAATTTTTTAAGGCATTTAAGTTTTTGTTTACTTTAGATTTTCCAATATATTTGTGCGCGTCTATATACATTCACACACACACACACACATATAATGTAAAGACTTCATTAAGGCCATCATACTCGAACTCACTTACCACAATGGCTAGATTCACTTCATAGATTTCCTCTGTTTTGTTGTTTCTGGTATTTACAACAACATTAAACAGGGTGATGAGTTGCAATGAAAATGATGAAAGGTTGCTTTTAATCTTCAAACAAGGAGTGGTTGATCCAGACAACAAACTCTCTTCTTGGACTGCTGAAGAAGATTGCTGTTTATGGGAGGGAGTTCACTGTGACATCACCACAGGAAAAGCCACAGAGCTTTCTCTTTTCAATCACACATTGCGAGGTGACATTAATTTGTATGTGCTTCAACTTGAATTCCTCAATTACTTGGACTTGAGCCTCAATGACTTCAACACTGTGAGTATGCCACCATGTCAAATCTCCAAATCTCCCTTTGATGCTCACAAATTTCCCAACCAATCACTTGCTGCTCCTTCCAATCACTCAGCAAGTTTCTCTGTCGCTCTGCGTTATCTTAATTTTTCATGTACTGGTGTTTTAGTAAAAGACCTTCATTGGCTTTCTCAACTTTCTTACTTAAAATATCTTGACCTTAGTTTAACTGATATTGGAGATGATATCAAATGGCTCCAGCATATAGCCATGCTTCCTGCACTCTCTGAGTTACACTTAACTTATTGTGGACTTGGAGATTTTCCATCCCTTGATTATATCAATCTTACCTCACTTGAAGTTCTTGATCTTTTTTTGAATGATTATATGAACTCAAAGTTACCTAATTCATTTTTTAATATCATCCATCACATCCATCATCTTTAGCTTAGTGATTGCAATTTCCATGGCCAATTACCAAAGTCCTTGCTCAATCTAAAGAACCTCAAGTTTTTAGATTTTTATCATAATCATCTTGAAGGATTAATTCCAGATTGGTTCGGTCAATATGAACAGTTGCAATACTTGGACATCGGAAGTAATTTGTTCCATGGTGTAATTCCATCATCTCTTGGAAATATTTCTTCCTTGTTCCGCTTAGACTTGCACAACAATCAATTGAAAGGCAATCTTCCAGAAACCTTGGGACAACTCCATAACTTAATTCAATTAGACATTATGCAAAATTTCCTGGTTGGTGTTCTAATAGAAAATTTTTTTGCTAGTCTCTCAAGTTTAAAATCATTGGGCTTAAGTTCAAATAGTTTCAAATATGACTTTGATCCTAAATGGGTACCACCATTTGAACTTGAGACATTGTATATGGGTAACACAAGCATAGGTCCTAATGTTCCACCATGGCTATATACACAACAGTCTTTAAGGATACTAGATATTTATGGATCAGGGATTTCAACAATTGATAAAGATATATTTTGGAACTTTGTAGTAGGAATAGAAGATGTTGATATCTCAAATAACTTAATTAGTGATGACATATCCGGTGTCACACTATCAGCAAATGTCTCTCATTTTCATGCGTCCGACAACTTGTTATCGGGATCTATTTTGTCATTATTGTGCCAATTAGAGGGTAACGGAGAAAGCAAGTTGGTTCAATTGGACTTGTCATATAATCATTTGAGTGGAGCACTTCCTCATTGTTGGACCAATCGAAAATCATTGGAATTCCTTAGTTTGGGGAGTAACAAGCTAATAGGTAAAGTTCCTCCCTCGTTTGCTTCATTGGGACTCCAACTGTTGGATTTGAGTGATAATAGTTTCTCTAGTGAATTTTCATCAAGCATGCTTAATTGGACAAATTTAAAATTCCTCATTTTAGAGAAAAATAATTTTTCTGGAAGTTTGCCAAATCTGTATATGGCACGACATTTGGAAGTTCTTAAATTAAGGACCAACCAATTTATGGGTAACATTCCACTAGGAATATGCATGCTCTTTTCTTTGCGGATACTAGAGCTTGCTGATAATAAGCTTTTTAGATCTATACCTTCTTGCTTATGCAACATCACAAATCCAAATAACATCGACGCACAATTGGATCTTGGTGAAATGATGCGCATATTTACAAAGGGAAGGGAGTTAGACCACCAACCTTATGCATATTTTAGAAGTGGTGTTATTGATCTTTCTGCTAATAGCTTATCTGGAGAAATTCCTAAAGAATTGTTCAGTATTACTCTACTGTGGTCCTTAAACATCTCTCGAAACCATTTGACTGGAAAGATTCCTAAAGAAATTGGAGCCCTGAAAAACTTGGAATCTCTAGATCTCAGCCACAACAGATTTTCTGGAGAAATTCCTTCTACCATATCTAATTTGTCTTTTCTTGCTTGTTTGAACCTCTCATACAACAATCTCATCAGACAAATTCCACTAGGAACCCAAATTCAAGGTTTTGATTCCTGGAGTTCTGTTGGCAATCGTGAACTTTGTGGAGATCCTCTTCCAAAGAAGTGCAACAAAAAAGAAGAAACTCATGACGACTCAAAGCCAGTTGAAGGAGATGAAGACGACGGCTTTCTGAAGTCATTGTATCTGGGTATGGGAGTTGGATTTGCGGCGGGCTTCTGGGGAATTTGTGGTTCTCTCTTCCTCATCAGAGCATGGAGACACAGATTTTTCCGATGGTTTGATCACTTGACAAATTAATTTTATGTTGCCTTCACCCTCTGGTTCAAAAGATTCGGTCGAATATAAAAAACATATCTCTCTTGAGGTAATAAATTAGCCACGCCTTAATATTTCAAGTATTGTTAGTATTTTCCTCTTTCCTTAATTTCTTCTATTTCCTGAAAAAATTCTGTTCTTAGCTGATTATGTTTTATCTTGTTTGTTTTTCAATATGGGATGCAAGTGAAACAGCTATCACTACTCTGTTTGTTCCTCTGATTCAGATACTGAGTTCTGCCTCAAGGAATAAGCAGCTTTGCTGCTGTTTCGCATGGTCAAGGACTCTAATAATGTAGCCTACTGAACGTCCTTTTGTTATGTTAAATTTAGTGAATTATGGGAAGAGAACATTTTATAATAATAGTTATTTGTGTGTCTGTGTGTCTCATGTTGTTGAGGAACCTTTGACGAATAGTCTTGAATGTGATATTAGGCGTCTATATTTAAGATTTCAGGTGTGAATGTAGCAATCAAAACGAGAAGGCATGTGAGTGTTGTAACCTGTAAGATAAGATTTATATGTATGTTAACATGTTGGATATTAATCTGTAACTTGCTACAGTGAGTAGCTATTAGTTTGTGGAAGATAAGAGGATCTTATAACATTCTGATTTGAAGCTTCAGATGCTATGTTCCATTGTGGTTTATACGAGTAGCTCGAAATAACAGAGTCATGCCTTGTTCAGGCTAGATATTCAAATAACATCTCAGTTGCTCCTCTGCTATATTTTATTTTGTAGTGTAATTTACACTATAAAATGAGTTTTATATTTAACTTTTCCTCATCAGAGCATGGAGACACAAATTTTTTGAACTGTTTCATCTTCTGGTGGATCGACTTTATGTTATCGTGGCCCTCAAGTTGAAAAAAGCTTCCAATGGATATTAAAATTACATGCACGTTGCTGTTGAGGCAATTAACCGATCTGAGATCACACACACACACACACACACACACACACATATATATTAGCATGGTTTTATTTTCGTTTTCGCCTTGTTCTTGCCGCAAACAAATTCAGTTCTTATCTGCTTCGTAGTAGATTCCAATGACTTCCTCTTAAATTCATTCAAATCTCATATTTTGTTTGGGGGAATAGAGAGGTTTGCTGCAGCTATACATGGCCCAAGGTCTCCAACGTTTCCTACAGATTGTCATATCTCCACTTTATAGTAAAGTAGTTATCAGGGTATGTTTGTGTTGTCATGTCTCAGAAAAGCCTTTTGTTGAGTGGTTTTCCGAGTCATGTATTGTTGTGCTTTAAGACTTTGATCATTTTCTATTTCAATAATGAAAGATTCAAGTATGCTTTTGGAATTGATAATAAATTTTTATTTTCGATGTTGAAGACATCAAAAACTGAATCTTGCAACGCACTGAATCGGCATGAAGCAGCTGGCCAAGAGGATCTGTCTCGACACTTGAGATGCTCTGTTCCATTGTGTTTGAAATAACAGAGTCATGCTTTGGTTAGGTTACATAATCAAATAATATAATCTCTCCACTACTAAACATAATAAACATTAAATAGCAAAGTTGGCTCAAATCAGATGCCTTCGTTATGTTTCTAAACTACACTCACAATGAATTATTGGGGCGCAATGCCTTGCTTCTTCAATAATTATTTATATTCTTACCTTACACCAAGCGGCTAAAATTGCCATGCAGTTAAAATTGTAACAGTCAAGAATGAAGGATGTGGGTTTGTAAATGAACATTGGTGAGATGGGCAAAAAAGAAGATGCTTATCTTACCTCCGATTCTAATTATAAAATTCACTTTGTAGTGTAAGTTCGACTACAAAAAGAATCTTATAATTAGAAAATGAGAAAGTAGTTAAGAAGCTCCTCCATGTGGGTTCCATCCATTGATTTGTTATGAAGAGGGAATTCATTCGTGTAATATCAAAATTGCATCATTCAGAGGTTCTTTAGCTTTTTTCCCCTTAATAATTAGATCAGTTACATACGCATATAGAATGAAGGAAATTATACTAATAAAGAGTTGGTCTAGTAATAAGGTCTTTCTAGATCTCTTTGGATTCGAGTCATAAAGGAGACACTTCTATAAATAGGGGAAGCCTACTTATAAATTACTAATGGTAATGAATGAAACATCGTATTGTTTGGTTGTTGGGTGTTCCATGGTTTAATTAAATTTTTAGGATTTTCCAGCAATTATCTTCATCAATGCAACCTTTGAATGACTTTTCTCAAGAGTCAGGAGCTGCCATTGCTTTTCAATTATTTTACAGTTTTGTTTTTCAGTGTAGGTTTTTGTTATTAAAGAAGGGACCCGAAGAGGATTTTACATCATGAACCATATAGCATGTGAGGCATTTTTTTCCTCCCGTATTTTAAGTCGGTCCTCTTCTATGTTCAGAAAAAAAATTACAATATGAAAAGAAAAGCATGAAAATATAAATTCCATCAATGACTGTGTTGATTAGGATAATTAATATATCCAATTTTAATATAAAAACTACTTAACTAATTTGATTTAATTAAAAAAGTCAAATAAATTAGTTTATCATAATAACAAATATCCTGTAAAATATCGAATTATAAGTTAGAAAAATTAATTGGAAGAATAATAATAAATATAAGAGATAAAATAGATTAAGATCTATAGTCGACCTCCAAACTAGTTTTTATGCTAATGTAAAAATTCTCTTTAATCTAAAATTAATGTAAGCTTAACAATCAACATTAATGTGGCCAAACAAGGGGCGATACTGCAGTGATTTTGACTCTTAATTAGCAGGCAATATAAAAGTTATTTGATTTATTTGAATATATTAAAGAAGTTAGTTGAGTTAGTTATTTATAATAAAAAGGTGTTATTTTTTTAAAATATATTTGCTAATCAAATGTATTAGTTAGAACTATTATCATCATAAGGACTATCTTAAAAAAATAGATAAATATAAGAGACAAAGTAGATTAAGATTTTAGATTTGTAACCAAACTAAAAGTCAAATTAGGACTACCTTAAAAAAATGGATAAATATGATAAATAAAGTGGATTGAGATTTTATATTTATAACCAGAATAAAAGTCAAATAAACTCCTATATTAAGGATCGAAAATATTAATTTGTACTAATAATTAGTGCTACTCCCGAAATAGTCGAAAGGCAAATGCCCTTTCATCCTTAAAATAATTAGAGAGGACATGAAAGAAAAAAACAGAAGTAAATTACGCGCCGAGGGGAAAAATTCATGTTATTGGGATAGTATAGTTGACTTCTTCCAGAACTTCCTTAATTAATTATTAATATTAATGAATGAAACATCGTATTCTTTGGTCATTGCGTGTTTTCGCAACCCACTGAAGCTAATTAACTTTCAAGACCTTCCTGGCAATTTTTAACATTAACTTTAGTTTAGCTTTGGAATTACTTTTCTCAAGTGATGGAAGCTGCCATTAAAAAAATTAGAAGACGATGAAAAAGAAATTAACAGTATTTGGGCACAGCACAAAGTGGAAGTCATCATATACCATCCCACTAAGATGATGAAATAATTTTTTTCCCACCAGCTTGAATTTATTTTCCATCTCTTTTTCCCTTTTCTTCTTATTGTCTTTTTTTAATGGATTGTTGAAAAACAACGGCAGCTCCGGTCTCCTGAGAAAAGCCATTAATTCAAAAGCTAAATTAATGCTAAAAATTATAGTGCTGAAAAAAATCCTAAAACTTAATTGACTTCACCAAACGGTGGGTTGGGGAAACACGCCACGGCCAAACAATATGATGTTTCGTTCATGAACTAATAATAATAATAATAATAATTAATCATTAATTAAGAATGTTCAGCTAAAAGGTTAAGGACGTCACCAAAAACAAATTAAAGTGAATGTCTAAAAATCTTTGAAAATTCTGGAAATACTTATTATAAGAGACAATTATGAATTATGTCATGGTCCTTTTTACAAGAGATTCTTAGAGGCTATCTCAAATTTTATTTGTTGATTTCTTATTTTACCTCCATTTAATTACTCATATTACTTACTCATCTGATCTTATTTATAAGGTACTTCCAACATATTTCACAAAGACCAAGAAAAACCTTAAACTGCATTAATTCTTCATTAAAATATAGTAACTTTTCAACTTTACTTATGTTTAACATATACTCCTTTGAAAAAGAACTATTTATACCATAATAAATGAAGGATAATATGATATATTAATGGTAAAAATTTAATAAAGTAACTTATAAATAAGAAGAAAAAAACTTCTCTCTCTGCCCTATAAAGAGCACCAGAAGAGTATACCATTACATTTAATACCCACACATTCCCTCTCCCACACATTATCTCTATTTCACATAAATAAGGGTATTTTTGACAAGAAGGTTACACTTTTTACATATTTATTATCTTCAGCTAATTTTAACTAACATTTTGAATTATATAATTGTCTCTTATAAAAAAGAATGGAAGGAGTAATGGAAAGCAAAGGGGGCGGTTAGGACGCTGGGTTTCAATCCACTCGCCCTTCCTTGTGCACGAATCAAATGCAAAATTGGGCACCTTTATTGAAAAATATCTATCCAATTAATATCTCATTTTATACAATTATGTCTCTTTAATGTTTGTAATCGAAGGTTTTGCTCATCCTAAATAATTATTAAACAAGTTAATGACTACTTAAAACTGACTATTTAATTGTGTTTATGATTGTCGTAATGTGCATTAAACTCGTTTAAGTGTGGCCATTACTAATGTGCGACTTACAAAAGAGGCATGAGACTAAAGTTCATGGGACCTGTTGTTTTGAGCTTTAGGCAACTCTTTTCCCTCTTTCGTGTTTTGTATTGCTAAGTTATTTTATCTTTTGTTATTCTATTTATTCTATTTTTATAAAAAGAATCCGTTTAATATTGAGAAGTACCGCTTCTTGCTTTGCCGATAATGACATGATAGCTCTTAATGATAGTGTTTATAAGACACGGTTTGAATTAACGAGTTATTTGTTGGCGTTGCCATTAAGAAGACATACATAGCATAATAAAGAAGTTGGAAGATCTGTTAAATTTTTGGAGAATGTAGCTGCTGACGCCTACAAGATAAAAATAGAAGGTTAGAAGAAAGAATGTTTGTATTCTATGAGTATTGATTCTAAGAGATGTTTGTATAGGTTTTAAAAATATGATCTATGTAATAAAAAAGATAAAAGGGCTCAACATATAAATATATGTATGAATATAAAGAATTTAATTGTGTAATGAATCCATCGTTGTAAGTTCGTTGCACATACATATAAGGCATGTGAAGACGAGAAATACTTACATGCACTCAGAGTACCAACTCATCCCAACTTTGTCCAATAAAAATGCTCCAGCTCAATTCATTTCACTCCACACGTCAGCCTATTCATTTATATTAGTTTGTTTTTTTTTTTAAAAAAAAAAATGCTTATGTTTTGCAATTTCCCTTAGTGCTCTCTTCCCTCTTCTCAGTCCCTCTCAGAGTACCAACTCATCCCAACTTTGTCCAATTAAAAGAAGCTTGAACTTCTATGAAAAGAAGGCGGATTATTTATTGGTTGGAATGAGCAATTTCTTTGGCACCTTATTTTATTTGCATACTAAAATAAACAACAATAGGTTTTACACTCCATTCCAAGAACCAGAGCAGCCATGCACATCGAAAAGCCCATAAATTTAATTACAACAAGAATGAAAATGATGAAAAAAGCAAATACAAATAAGAAACAATTTTCAGGCGTGATAAACATTCAAAAACCCAGAAAAATAAATAGGTTCAGATAAACATAATGAACATTCAAGAACCCAGAAAAATAGATGGGTTCATATCAACATCACAAGTGGCAGAGGAGACAATGAAGAAGCAGCAGCTTCTTCAATTCAGATCTACAGAGTGGAAGATCTCACCGTCGTCGGCTATCGTTGGTGGAGACTGAAAAGGTGTTTTTGCTGGTGGAAAATCTCACAGTCGTTGATTCAGCTTCGTTGTTCAGATCTGCAAAGTGGATTTTCATCCCCATCACTGGTCAAGAGTCCAAACACCATCACAGGTCAAACATCGCACGTCACTGGGGGAGAAGATGCCGCCTCCGTCACTGGTGGAAGACTCCGCCGCCGTCACCGGCATCCAAGAAGAGAATGAAAAGGTCGAGGGAGGGAAGAGATAGGGTTTGAGACGGGAGAAGGATAGAGAAATGAGAGAGAGAAGGGCAGTAAAGGAATCACGAGACCCCAGACATTTTCATTTTCTTCAAAAACACAATTAATGGAAATGAGTGGGATGACATGTAGATAAAAATTATTTGAAGTGGATTATTTTTATTGGATAGAGTTCAGATGAGCTGGCACACCGAGAGTACCTAAGAATTTCTCACATGTTCGATTCAAATTAATTGTGCTGAAATATTTTTATTAGACAGAGTTGAGATGAGGTGGTACTCTAGAAGCACCTAAGAATTGGCAAGAAACAAAGTTGAAAAAAAAAAACAGTGTTTGAGAGAATTTTTAAAAAAATACTGTTGAATTTCAAAATTCTAACTCAGTCTTATTTACCACATTTTTTAAACAAACTTATTTACTATACTTTAATAACAATTGATAATATTAAAAAAAGTAAATGACAATGTATTTTGAAATTTTCAAATTTTAAAGGTTTTTTTTTTATAGATTTTCTCATAGTATTTTGGAAGGCCACATCTAATTCTACTGGACTTTTATATGACAACGTAACTCAAGATACAAAAAGTACATCGCTAATATCATAGGTAAAAATTAAAAAAAAAATTCTATTTCATTGCGATAAATAAATACTTGATTTACGTTTGAATAATCTTCAGACATTCTCCTTTGAAATTAAAAACATCCCCCAAACTTTTACTTTCTTAAATGTTCAAACCATTTGGTTGTGGAAATTGAAAATGAAGATGAGATTGGAAAAATGACATGAAAATGAATGCATTGATGTTCTAATTTTACCTCCCAAAGATGGGAAGGCTTGACCGTTAAAAAATATGTGGTTGTCAATTTTATTACATATTTAAATGCTCATTTACCTTTTATTTTAGATTAATATAATTTTTATCTTTAAGATTTGTTTTCATTTTAGTCTTGGTCTCTTAAATTTTAAATCATAAGTTTTAATTTCTAAAATTTTTTTCTATTTAAAACATTAATCCATATTATTCCAAAAAAATAGACCATTTTGCTTTTTGAGGGATTAAAATTTATAATTTGAAACCTAGAGACTAAAAAGAGAATGAGAACAAACTTAGGAAACCAAAAATTATATAAACCTTTTTATTTTTCAATAATTTTTAAGCAATCGGTTATTGTCTTTTAAATTTTCGCTCACGAATTTGGAGAGTGGAACGCATGTGAATAGGCAAGGAGAGAAAGGAATTAGCAATTTCTTTTTATGGAAGTTATACGGAATTTTTTTTTTTGGTTATATTAATTATTATAAGAAATTGTACATACACTTTATTATTTTCAGGCCTTACTAAAATTTTGTCCGATTTCTTATTCATAAAAATCAAACTTCAGAACTCAAATATTTATTCAAATTTCAACGATCCGAATTAATTTATTCATTTCTGGATTAAAAAATAAATAAAATTAATTCACTTTGACTTCAATATATGAGTGAAGGTGTGTGTATAAGACTTCGATAATTGATAATATAAAATATAAAATTTATAATAAATTATTTTATTTGTGTCATAAACTAGTGTTGATTATTCTTTAAGCACTATGCCGTTCATGGAGCCCAGACAGGATTCGTTTTGTTTGCAAACATTAAAAAAAAAAAAATCACCGAGTATTGACCCTCTATTTTTATTTTATACATAATTGTCCCCAGTTTTTACCAAACATCTACTAACTTTAAAAGGATATAAATATATAATAGATTATATCTGTGGTATTTTCTTATTCATGATGTTGGGGGAAAAAAGATGCAGTTAAAAATATCCAGTAACTCAATTTGCTTTTGGAAATTGAAAACGGTAAGAATTGCATAAATTCAATTCATGACACGATTTTCTATTGTAAAGACGGGACGACTTGGAAACATTATTAGTAGAATTGACAATAAGAAATATCACGCGGTTATCCATTTTTTATGCCATTTATATAAAGAAAAGACTTCATGGAAGCCATCATACTGAAACTTACAGCACAATTGTCAAAAAAAAAAAGCACATAATCCCAGAAGAGAAAATCACGCAACAGAGTAGAATTTTGAATTGTGCATTTGGCCAAAAAAGAATAAATTGTGCAGAATTTTGATTTAGTGCCTCTTTCAAAGGGTGTGAATGACTTTTTTCTCTGAAAAAAAATATCCCAGACAAATTTCGCCAATGGGGATAGAAAAATCATCATAAAATAATTAAAATGTGTCGTTCATCACGATACATAAAATATTTTCCAAAGTTGCTCGAATGAGCTATGATGAATTGGCGATGGACTTAGAGAATTTGTTGTTTCAATTACTGCCACAGTATATTACATTACTCCCCTTCCTTTTGATTTCCGTTATTATCATTGAGCATCTGTTTTAACTGGTAAGTTGTACCAATAACAATTTAACTAGAGGTGAGAATCTCTTTTACCAAAGGAATTGAAAGAGATGATAAGAATGGAAGCCTTATGATGGGTTCCATTAATAAGTAGAAAGATCGAAATGGAGCATAGTTTGGGACAAAGACTTCACAAGCGTCATGAAGGGGCAGTGACTTCAATACGTTAAATCTTCTTTGGCATGATCCAAGTTAGTATGGGTCCCAATAAATTCCACAATTGAGAATTGTGAAGTTTCTTGGGAAAGGATTATAGACTTGAAAAAAACATATTGCAACATGGGTAATTGCTCTTGGACTAATTAATGCAATTTGGTAGAAAATGATTTTTGGAAAAATTGGCAAAATCTCTTCCACCGAAAGAAATCCAAAGGGATGATAACAACGGAAGCTACTTCTTGATGGGTTTCATTAATGACCAGAGACTCAAATTGAGTATAATTTGGGACGAAGACTTTACAAGCATTCTGGAAAGGGCATTAATGAAACCTAGTTAACTAATTTGAAAAAACTAAAGTACTAAAAACATCTAAAACAGTTTGTAGTTTACAAATAAGGTCTTATAATTAAAATTAGAGGTAGTATAATTGTTTGCAATTTCTCCATGGCACCGCATGTCATTGATGTTGTTGTCGATGATAATATGAACTGAACATAAAAGGTCTAAATAATAATTCATACGATATTTTTCTTATTTTGAAAGCTAAAAGTTTTATTTGCAGAAATCCTCTAATTGAATGGGAAAAAAAATTTTAATTTGTTGCTTAAGTGACTTTTATCTTTTGGAGCGTTCAAACGATTTGGTTATGGAAATAAAAAAGAGAGGATACGAATGGAAAATGGTATGAAAATGAATATATTAATATTCCAATTTTTTCTTGAAAAGATGGAAAGACTTGGGAGAATTAGAAGACTTGGTCATTAAAAAAAATGGTTATAGGTTTTTTATCCATTTTTTATTTTTTCAATATTTTCTTATAAACAATTTATCTGTAATGATTTTCATTTTTCACAACTTATATATGCACATCGTGACCATGTAATATAAATAAAAACTTAATTGATTAATTCTACTCGAATAAATCATGATGACAGGTTTATTTTGAAAATTTCATTTGCTTTGTTATTTCAACGTACAATGTAATTTGAATTTTAGAGCTTTGATTTTGTGGTGTGTTTGGAGTAACGATAATGAATTAATGCAAACTTTCTACAGTAATTTTTTCTTCCAACCTACATTAAATATATATAATGTATTCAAATTAAACGCAGTTCAAGAAAACATAAATGGCACTACTCCGATGCTAAATATAAGACCTACTTTGTAGTGTAAATTAGACTATAAAGTGGATATTATATTTAGAAACGAAGAAGTAAAATCTATACGCCAGTTAAATATTTTGTATATAGGATCAATTTTTCTTAGAACCTATTAAAGCCCGAATGTATATTAAATTTTAGCTCAGGTACTTAGTTTTGTTATGAATATGCGTGTCGTGTATTTGGAAGGCATGTGAATAGGAAGGAAATAAGTAATCAGCAAGCAATAAATAAATAAGCTAAATAGAATTACGGAAAAAAAAAAGCTAAAAAGAATAAAAAGGAAAAGTTGGAGTCCGAACGGAATTATTGTGATTTTTTTTTTGGGTTATATTAAATTTTATAAGAAACGATTTATTATTTTCGGGTCATACTAAAATTTTGTCCAATTTCTGATCCAAGAAAATCAAACTTCAGAGCAAGATATTTATTAGAATTTCGATTATCTGAATTAATTTATTCACTTCTGGACTAAAACAAAAATAAATAAAATTAATTCACTTTGAGTTCATTACGTGAGTGCGTGTTTGTGGACTCGTTTTATAATTGATAACAATATAAAATATAAAATTTGCCATAAGTTATTTTATTTATAAGTCATAAAATAGTGGTGATTATTCTTTAAGCTCCATGCCATTCATGGAGCCCATATAGGATTTGTTTTGTTTTCAAACATTTTAAAAATAAAATAAAATCACTGAGCTATTAGCCTTCAATATTTTTACACATAATTGTCTCCAGTTTTTTTATAAAACCCGCTAGCTTTAAAAAGATCTAAATATATATGATATTAATGTATTATATCTGTGGTGTTTTCTTATTCATGACGCGATTTTCTATTGAAAAGACGGGGAGACTTAGAAATATTACTAGACTTCACAACAAGAAATATTACGCTGTTATCAATTTTTTAAGGCATTTAAGTTTTTGTTTACTTTAGATTTTCCAATATATGTGTGTGTCTACATACATACACATACATATATATATATATATATATATGTAAAGACTTCATTGAGGCCATCATATTCAAACTCACTTACCACAATGGCTAGCTTCGCTTCACAGATTTCCCTTCTTTTGTTGTTTCTGTTATTTGCAACAACATTAAACAGGGTGATGAGTTGCAATGAAAATGATCAAAGGTTGCTTTTAATCTTCAAACAAGGAGTGGTTGATCCAACCAACCAACTCTCATCTTGGAGTGTTGAAGAAGACTGCTGTTTATGGGAGGGAGTTCACTGCCACAACATCACCGGAAGAGTCACAGAGCTTTCTCTCTTCAATCATTCATTAGGAGGTGAGATTAGTCTGTGTGTGCTTCAACTTAAATTTCTCAACCACGTGGACTTGAGCGACAATGACTTTGAAACTGTGAGTATGCCACCATGCCAAATCTCCAAATCTCCCTTTGATGCTCACAATTTTCACAACCAATCACTTGCTACTCCTTCCAATCACTCTGCAAGTTTCTCTGTTGCTCTGCGTTATCTGAACTTTTCATATAATCATGGTTTAGCCATAAATGACCTTTATTGGCTTTCTCAACTTTCTTCCTTAAAATATCTTGACCTTAGTGACAGTGATATTGGAGATGATACCAAATGGCTCCAGCATATAGCCATGCTTCCTTCACTCTTTAAGTTACACTTAAGTGGGTGTAGATTTAGAGATTTTCCATCCCTTGATTATATCAATCTTACCTCACTTGAAGTTCTTGATCTTTCTTATAATTATTATATGGTGGAGTCAAAGTTACCTGATTCATTTTTTAATATCACCCATCAAATCCATCATCTTGACCTTGGTTTTTGCAATTTCCATGGCCAATTACCAAAGTCCTTGCTCAATCTTCAGAACCTCAAGTATTTAGATTTTAGTTTTAATAATCTTGAAGGATTGATTTCAGATTGGTTAGGCCAATATGAACAGTTGCAATACTTGGATATCAGAGGTAATTTGTTTGATGGCGTAATTCCATCATTTCTTGGAAACATTTCTTCTTTGCTCTACTTAGACTTGTCCTGCAACCAATTGAGTGGCAACCTTTTAGAAACCCTTGGACAACTCCGTAACTTAAATCTATTACATGTTGGACACAATTCCTTGGTGGGTGCTCTTACTGAAAAGAATTTTGCTAATCTCTCAAATTTAATATCACTGGACTTAAGTTCAACAAGTTTTGAATTTGACATTGATCCTAAATGGGTCCCACCTTTTCAACTCAAGGCATTGTATTTGGGTAACACGAGCATAGGTTATAATGTTTCACGATGGCTATATACACAAAGGTCTTTAAGTGATTTGAATATTTCAGCATCAGGAATTTCAAACATTGATGCAGATGTATTTTGGAGCTTTATATCAAGAATTGGTAGAGTTGATATTTCAAACAACTTGATTGGTGGTGATAATATATCCAATGTCATTATATCAGCAAATATGTCCTACTTTGATGCATCTCACAACTCTTTGTCAGGATCTATCTTCTCATTATTGTGCCATCAAGAGAGTGAAAAGGAAACCAACTTGGAGGTGTTGGATTTATCACATAATAATTTGAGTGGAACACTTCCCGATTGTTGGAACAACTGGAAAAAATTAAAATACCTTAATTTGGGGAGTAACAAGCTAACAGGTAAAGTCCCTGCTTCATTGACTTCATTGAATCTTTATAAGTTGGATTTGAGTGACAATGGTTTCTTTGGAAAATTTTCATTAGACAAGCTAAATTGGACAAATTTGGAGTACTTGCTTTTAGACCGAAATAAGTTTTCTGGAAGTTTGCCAATTCCAATGGCGGAGAATTTGGGAATTATTAAATTGAGGACCAATCAATTTACTGGCAATATTCCAACAATCTTGTGCGAACTTTCTTATTTGAACATAATCGATCTTGCTGAAAATAAGCTTTCTGGATCTATACCTCACTGCCTACGCATCATCGAACATCTATCTGATCTTCCTTTTTGGGCCAAATATCTACCTTATATCATAGATCAGTCTATTGCAATAGTGCACATATTTACTAAAGGAAGTAAATTAGCCTATCAAGTTGATAGTTTTCTAAGTTTTGGACGTGGCATTATTGATCTTTCTGCTAATAGCTTGTCTGGAGAAATTCCTGAAGAACTGGTTAGTATGAGTAAAATATTATCCTTGAACTTGTCTCGAAACTATTTGACTGGAAAAATTCCTAAAGAAATTGGAGGCATGAAATACTTAGAATCTCTTGATCTCAGCTACAATAAACTTCTCGGAGAAATTCCTTCAACCATCTCTAACTTGTCATTTCTTGCTTATTTGAACCTCTCATACAATAATTTCATTGGGCGAATTCCATCGGGAACCCAAATTCAAAGTTTTGATTCTTGGAGTTTTCTTGGCAATTCCGAACTTTGTGGAGATCCTCTTCCAAAGAAGTGTAACAAAAAGGAAGAAACTCATGGCTCAAAGTTAGCTGAAGAAGATGAAGATGACAGCTTTCTAAAGTCATTGTATCTTGGCATGGGGGTTGGATTTGCAGTGGGCTTTTGGGGAGTTTGTGGTTCTCTCTTCCTCATCAGAGCATGGAGACACAAATTTTTCCGATGGTTTGGTCACTTGGCAGATCAACTTTATGTTGCCTTGTTCCTCTGTCTCAAAAGCTTCCGTTGAATATCAATAACAAATTTTCCTCAAGGTAATAAATTACCTGCCCTGATTTTTTAAGTAATGTTATTATTTTAATGAGGTTTCATATTTTTTTTTCCATTGCATCTTCTTCTACTTGCTAAAACATTCTATTCTTAGCTGACTACGTTCTATCTTGTTTATTTTTCAATATGGGATGCAAGTGAAACAGCTATCACTACTCTGATCGTTCCCCTCCTTCAAATATTGAGTTTGCTTCAAGGAATAAGCTGAGGAGTGCTGTTACGCGTGGTCAAAGATTCAGATGTTGCCTATTGAATGCCCTTTTGTTATCTTAAATTTAGTGAATTTCGGGAAGAGAATATGTTATAATAATAGTGGTTAGTGCGTGTAGTATGGGTGTCTCGTATTGTTAAGAAACTTTTGATTAATAGTGTTTCATGTGATTGCTCTGTTCCACATACTTGAGATGATCTGTTTCATTTTGGGTTATCCTGTGCGAAATAACAGAGTCATTAACAAATAATAGGGTTTGGAAGATCCCTTAATTACACTTGAACTCCTGTATTAATTAGTTTTTGACTTAGCCCTTCTCCGTTTTTATTTGCAGAATTTTTGAGAAATCCAATTTTTGATGGAGATTTTGTCAAAATTTCTACAAAAAGCTGGTGACTTTATTCTATGAAATATTTTCCAAGGCTTTCTATTTAGTATTCTAAGTAAGTCTAGATATATGAATAAAAAAATTTTTGCTCATATGAAGCCTAAAGAATATGGTCTTCTCATATTTCAACTCGTCACCCCTTTTTTAAGGTGTAAGTGTGACGTCTATTTTGATTTGTTATGTATTGTTTTTTTTTCCCCAAAAATGCTGCTATAGGTAGAAACGAGACCCAACAAAATTAATATGTAATAATAAGATTATATGGGATATCATTAGTAAAACTGTCCTGCAAAAAAATTATTAGTAAAATTGTTGATTGATTCCTCCAATTACATTATTGAGGCAAAATGATTAGGGGGCCGGCACGGCATTAATCTCAGTATAAAACATAAAAATTATAATCAGTCCCACTATTAAACAATGTAGCATACTAGTGCTTTTTTCTTTTGGGTAAAATTAATTAATTTTGTAGTTAACAAGCAGACGTAGCTATTAACTGGTCAAATTGAAAAATACTACTAAAAACAAAGCTTGAGATATAATATTCCCTACCTAATCTACTCCTGAACGCGAAAATCGATAGAAACAATTACATTATTAACATTTCCTATATTACACTTTTATTATTGATTGGTCCAATTACATGGCGGTGCTCGTTTCGGAACTGTAAAGGACATTAATATCAATATAAAATAAATTTTTTTTATTTTACTTACCTAATCTCGCCTTGAAAACAAAGAATTTGTAATTACCATTGAATCGGTCAACCTTATTGCTTACGCGATCTGATGAGCACCGACTCACGATTTCACGTGAAGGTTCTAGAATGATGAATGGCTCCCCGAAATTTCACCAATTGGGCTATGAAATAGTATCCAAATTTTTTTAGTACTTTTATTTGCTTGAGAAGAAATTCTCTTCTCTCCTCCGAATTGAGCGTGGCTGTAAGAGGAGAATGACATTTTTATGGGATTATATTTACAACTGGTTCTTAGTGCAAATTTACAACTAAAATTTTATGGTTTACAATTTGACATGTCTAAATTTAGGCGTAAGTAGAGATTTTAAGATGGTATTTGCAATATAAAAATTAGCTCAAAAAAAAAAGAAATGGCTTTTTAGTTGATTGTTTTGTTCTTAACCTGTTACAAACTTTAAAAAACTAATTGTTCACACAAACACACACACCCACCCACACACCCCTCACATAAAGACAGGGCCTAGGCCCAGGGAAGGGAATGCTGTGATCTTTGTAACTAAATTGGCTCACACACGCACACACACATCTCACATAAAGACACGGCCTAGGGAAGGGAATGCTGTGATCTTTGTAATTAAATTGGCTCACACACGCACACACACATCTCACATAAAGACACGGCCTAGGGAAGGGAATGCTGTGATCTTTGTGATTAAATTGGCTCTTTCCGGTTACCTGGGATAGTATACTGTCGCCTCTGTTGTTTTTTAGGTCTGGAAGAATGAAGAAATTTGATGGCTTTCCTTGGACGTGGAATATCCAAGGCATTTGACGGCTTTCCATAATTTGAAATTTGATTGTCAAAGATATACTTTAGAAATGCTCCTTCAAAAATTGTTTCTCTGGCCAATTAAGGATGTAAAAATGAAATTCTGTTACTTCCGATTGAGAATAACTTTCACTGACCTATGACATACTAAGGAAACAAAATAAAGAAGAAAGGAATTGATTTTTGCAGGAATTGCATTGCCAGGTTGGGTTAGCCTATTTAAGGATAGATGTATATGCTATTGTTGGGCTGACTTGAATTTATAACTAAAATTATTATCAATAGTATGTTCCCGTCTCTGCTTCTCTAGATTCTTTCCCTCAGTCAGTTAGCTCTCCCCTAAATCTCTCTTTTTCTTGTACTGTGTGCATCACTCTATTAATCAGCTTTTTGATGATCTGCATATTATATACTTCATTATTAACATGTTTGATGTAGGTTGTTCCGTAAACACGTATTTGGGGCTGCAAATGAAATCGAATTGATGTTTATGAACAGGTGATTGTGCATTGGACCATTATCCATATACTCTAAAAGCTGAACTTTGTTGGCCATTTCAAATTTTGTTGGTAACTTGGATGCCCAATGTTTGTAATCTTCTTGACCAGGAGGGACCATGAGGATTTACATTAGTATGTCATAGGTCAGTGAAAGTTATTCCCAATCAGAAGTAACAGAATTTCATTTTTACATCCTTAATTGGCCAGAGAAACAACTTTTGAAGGAGTATTTCTAAAGTATATCTTTGACAATCAAAACTCAAATTATGGAAAGCCGTCAGATGCCTTGGATATTCCACGTCCAAGGAAAGCCATCAAATTTCTTCATTCTTCCAGACCTAAAAAACAACAGAGGCGACAGTATCCTATCCCGGGTGAGCGGAAAGAGCCAATTTAATTACAAAGATCACAGCATTCCCTTCCCTAGGCCATGTGACTTGTTCTTAACTGGTTTTTTTTTTTCCCCTTATGTTCTTTATTGTTCAACATGCTTTATCTATGGGACGCAAGTGCAGTAGATCAAGCAGTGGGTGCAACATCTTTGAAGATAGATTTGATCTATATATCTACAACTTTTCCCAATCCTTTGTCTCAAATTCACGTCTCATATTCTACTTCAGGGAATTATAGCGGGGATGCTTTGCTGCAGTTAGACTTGGCTAAGAGCTCCAATGTTTCCTTCTAATTAATGTTCTTTGTTTATCTTAAATTTAGTGAAATAGTGAAAAAATAAGAGTTTGTAATAATGGTTTATCAGAATATCTGTGTGTACTTATGCCAGTTTCTTTTTCGATGGAATATCCTTTAAGTAGTGATTGTAAAAGTCCCCATGTGGGCTTATATTAACAGAATAATGACTTGACAGTGTCAAACACATCATAATAATGGTGCCATGTATGATGGATCGAGAAAAACGATGGCTGAATCGTCATCGTCGACAATAACATCGTCGACTAATGTTGCCAAGCCTCTGTTATCAACACGCAAATGTGGCCTCTTGTTGAACATTAAAGTAGTCATTGCACTTTGATGGTCTTATAAACTGGCTTTGAAGGCGAAACAGGTCCTGCAAATGAGTTTCTGGAGAGAAGGAAAAGGCAGTGTATAAGAGGATCAAGTATAAGGATTATTTAACTTGTTTGATATTTGTTTCGGAACAAGCGGCATAGGAGTTTGTGGCAAAGAATAGCGTGAGAAAAGAATATGTTGTAATAATGGTCACTAGTGTGTGTGTCTCGAAGAAATTTTTGACTTTAAAATTAAGAAAGTTTTGGGGGGCTTTTCCCCTTTCCTTTCTCTCCTAGGGTTTACCCTTGTGGGAGCCTATTTCTCTCCGTGAGTGGGAGTATCTATTTCAGTACCTCTCCCCGGCAACTGCCGTGGGAGAGGACGTCCGGCAACGTGTGTGAGTGGAGGACGTGTGTGTGTGTTGATGTTGTGTGCCTGTGAGGCCGTTGGGAATAATGATTGAGGCAGGGGAGAGGCCATTTTGTGATGTGTATTGTGCGTATAGATCTGTGAAATTAAAGAAGGAAGATGATAGCCAAGGTGGAGCTAAATCAATTGAAGATATATCCCTAGCAGAACGAACACCTGAGCAATGGAGGTCGAGGGAACCTTGGATCATTGTGCAGAGATTGATAAAAAATGAGAATGATCGGACGATGCCTATGGAAGCTAAGGTCTCGCTAATAGAAGAAAATTTTCAGAGCAGCCTCTACTGGAATAACACCAACATCGGAGCTCTGTTTTTCCGAATTGACAATGCGAAACAATGTAAGGTTTGGTCGAATCTACCTCTATCGCAAATATGCTTACTAACTCCAGGAATGTGCTGTTATGTTGATGAAGAATATCAAAATCTAATGATCCTAAGGCATGATAATTTTTGCTTTGTCCGACTCTATTTGTTGAATATTTGGATCAATTTGATGCAATGGATCTGGTTGAAGAGAGCTTTTGGAATGTTGTTAACTATCCTTTATGTGGAAAAGTAATGGAAAGAAAGGAGGTTCACATAAGAATGAATTTGTCATGGTACGAAATTGTTCAACCGATTGTTATACTTCTATCTGAAAGTCTAATGTGGCCTCTGTGTGCTAATTATGAGGATGTTGAGTTAACAGAGATGAATATTGTTTTGAGTTCGTTCTCTCTTATTACCCGGAAGAGAAGATCTTTTGCAAACTCTGGTCAAGTTGTTTTAAAAAAGCAGGATGATTTGAGATGGGTTCCACCTGGAGGAGGGGATTGTCTTCTTATTTCTCTGGTTATAAAAAAAGTGTTGTGTTTATTTGTTGGTGCTCTTGGACAGAATGATGCAAGGTCTAGATTTCTTATGCTTGTTGTCCTGGAGGTTTTCTTTTTTTTGGCTTTCAGCAACACTCTTCCTCTCTTGATTCAAGGGAGCGGTTTAAAGCTGCCATTGTGGATGCAGCATTGGCGTCAAAGAAATTGGGCTCAGTTGTTGAGCAAGTCTTTGGGACTACCACCTTCTACAGCTGTTCTTGTTTGAAGTATTGGGATTTGGCTTGCATTGTTCAGTTGAAGAGTGTTCCTTTATGCTTGTATTTTTTTTTTTCCCTGGTGCTTGTGTTTTGTTTCTATATTTTGTTGGTTTTCATTCCAGTTATAACTTTTCTGGGTTGTACTTTGGTGTTTCGTTTGTTACTTTTAATGGATATGAATACAAATATTTCTGGCAACAAAAAAAAAAGGAAATTTTTTACTTTGATTTTGATGAATAGTGTCCCACGTGATTGCTCTCTCTTCTTTCTTTTTTTTGGCCAAAACTTTCATTTTGGTTTGGAATAATGGAGTCATGCCTTGGTTATTAAATAACGAAGTTTGCTCATTTGATTGATCCAATTACATTATTGAGGCACAATCATTTCCCTGTTTCTGCACTGTAGGGGGCATTAATATCACTATTGAATAGCATGAAAATTTTATATTCCCTACGTAATCCCTCCATGGAAAAAATGGCATTAGCAACCACGTTGAATTATTGATCATTCATATTATATGCATACTGATCCTAAATAATCCCCGTCTCTTTTACGCGTCTTCCTGTGGCTGCTCTCCTCTGTCCAAAACTACCTCGCTTTGGGTGGGAAAAAAAAAAAAAGGAGCTTTCAATGTTTTTTCCCCGCTAAATACCATCTGGTATCAATGTTCAGTATATTAAATATTTTTTAGTTGCATCTAATATCCTAAAATAATTTTTTGATAGACTTAGCATCATAAAATATTTTTTTCAGTAATGCTCAATATCCTAAAAGTGCACTCAGTACTCTGAAATATTTTTTCAGAGACACTGAATATTCTAAAATAGTTTTTAATATACTTAGTATCCTAAATTATGTTTCTTATAGCACTCATTATCCTATCCTAAAATATAGTCGGCACCCTAAAATATTTTTTCAAGAGCAGAGAGTATACTAAAATAATTTTTGACAACACCATAAGATATTTTTTCGGTTCCACCCAATATTTTAACAATACACTCAACACTCTCAAATTTTTTTTCAAGAGCACCCAGTATCTTAAAATAACTTTTGGTACAGTACTTTGAAATATTTTTTTTAGAAACATAAAGTATCCAAAAATAATTTTAGAGTTGAGTAACACTGTGTGCTAAGTGTATTTTTAAGATATACTATTGAAATTAATATAATTTAAAGAAAATTTTATGTATGTTTACACCGAAAAAATTATATATTTTTATAAAACGAGTATTTACTATCCCGTGCGATGCACAAAATGCATTAACATTACTAAAATCAAAAGTCTAAAACACTTTCAAAGCAACTTCAACAGAACAAGATGGCATAATACATATGCTATCATAATGATTAGAATTTATATACAATTAATAATATTCAACATATCATGAAATATTAATTTTCAGCAATTGCCGAATAATTATAAGCACCGAAATATATTTTCAAACAATCAAAATCAGGCAAGTAAAGCACTGATCCGCATAAACCACCAAAAGTCACATTAGCATTCAAACATATATTGCACAACTTATAAATATAGTCGTGCAAACTAAATTAGTAATGACTCGGCTAACTTTGATAATTAAATTTATATATTGCACGAAAACTTTTAGAATAAAATAAGCAACAATCTACTTACATATGGACCACAGCAAGTGAAGGACACATTTTAGCATCACAGTGAGAGTGAAAAATTCTTAGAAAGCATGATTTTCCCAACATTTCATTGAGCCACGTAATTGTAGTACAAAATTGTGCAACACACAATGAAAAATTCTTAGAAAACATTCACGATGGGGAAAATGATTTCACTTCTCTGTAATCAATTGTTTGATTTCATTGCAGTAATCATCACAAAAAAGTAAGTAGAAGTATATATTTACACAATAGAATAGATCTTGTATCCTCCAATTAGTAAGAAGAGCTTTAATCCTGCTTCAATAACAACATAATTGAAAAAATGAACAGAAAAATTTTGTTTGAATAGTTAGAGAAACTTAGCCAGCTAGATGCCATCTCATGGAAAATTAAGTTGGAAGATTATTTCTTTTCAGCATTTTAATTGTGTATCTCTTTAATTAGCCAAAAAAGTAGCGCATGTCTGGTTTAAAGCATATTTTGAGCCACATGGCGTTCATTCATTTTATTTCGCCATTTGTGGGATACTAATCTAGTACTATTGCAATTTGCATACATTAGATCCCTAAACACAGCTGCACGGTTGGGATTGAAGGAACGCAATTACTACGTTTACTTGGAAACAAAGACCCCTCTAATTCTTTTCCAGCAAAAAAGATCCCCATAATTTGATGTGGGCAATTTATGAGGAATTAAATGTCGACTTAATCTTTTGATATTTTTTCCCTATACATTAATTGACGTTTTGTTTACTGGGATACTGCTATAGTTCCTTAATTGTTATAGCTTGATCATGATCTGAATTGCAAAACAATTATGTAAAAAAAAAGGAAGTATTACTATATAAAACACGTATTAAATCATGGAAAAAAAATAAAAAAAATTAACTCCAAGATGTTGAACGTGCGGCCCAAAAAAAAAGTATAAATCAGGGGGAAAAAAAGAATCTAACATGTATCAAATAATTGATATCCTTTCGGGGAATTCGTGGTTTTCTCTTCCTTATCAAAGCATGGAGACACAGATTTTTCCGATGGTCTGATCATTAGATAAATCAACCTTATGTTGCCTGGGCCCTCTGTCCAAAAGCTTAGCTGAGTTAATAAATTAGCTTCCTTGATTTTCAAGTATTGTTATCATTTAAATTAGGTGCCTTTAATTTATTTAAAAACCACTCTGATTGTTATTCAAATACTGAGTTCTGCTTCAAGGAATAAGGAGTTCTGCTGCTATTACGCATTGTCAAGGACTCTATTGTTGTCTATTGAATTGTGAGAAGAGAACATGCTGCAATAATGGCTATTACTGTGCATGTGTAGAAACCTGTGATGAATAGTGTTCCATGTGATGTGTGATTTTACTTTAAACTTTGATCATGTGTTATGAGTTACAACCAAGTAAAAATGAAAACGAAAGGGCACATGAATGTTGTAATCTGTAAGATTTATAGGCATGTTGGCCTACTGAATATTAATTTGGATTATGTTGAAGATATCAAAATTTGGAGCTTTCAACACAATGAATCGCCATAAAGCTGGTGGCTTAGAGGATCTAATAATAACATTCTGTCTGGACACTTGAGATTCTCTGTTCCATTATGGTGTGTAATGAAGGAAAATACACAACTAAATTTAGTCTTCGAAATAATTAAAGATATGAGGCGAAAAGAACGAAGTAAATTAGACGCTGGTTGGTATAGTTGATGATTACCTTAACTTTTTTAACTGATTATTAATTATTAATGGTGATGAATAAAACATCATATTGTTTGGTTGATGCGTGTTCCATGGTTTAATTAATTTTTTAGGATTTTTCCGGCAATTTTTAACACTAGCTTCAATTTAACTTTTGAAGGACTTTTATCCGGAGTCAGGGGCAGCCATTGCTTTTCAATTGTTTTACAATTTTTGTGTCTAGGTGAAGGCTTTTGTTATTAAAGATTTTTTGTGTTTAATACTACTTTCAGTTCTTAATATAAAAGCTAGATAATTAATTTAGGAATATTAAGAAAATTAATTAAGTTGGTTATTTGTCACAAATGTGTGTTAGGCTCCCTAAACTATCATCTTTAATCATGTACATTGGATTATTGAAATTATCCCTTAGTGAAACCCTTTACAATTAATAGGGATATTTTGAGGGGGAAAAATAAAAGACTAAGTATATTGATATATTATATTTAAGATGAAATTCAACACGCCAATTAGCTATTATATTAAATAGTAGAGGCAGTATTTGGGCACCGCACTAAGAGAAAGTCATCAAATACCCGCTAAAATAAAAAAGTAAGTCACTTTCTTTAATTATAACTGTTGAGAAAAGTCATTCAAAATCTAAATTAACTTTTCTTATAAGAGTCTTAAGTTCCCATTGCTTTTAATTAATCACTTTTCTCAAGAAATATGTATATAGTATATATACCGACTACCAAGCGATAATTCTATAAAGCTTTGGAAACAAAGCCATTTAATCAACTTTAGGGACCTTCCCAGCAATTTTTAAGAATAATTTACCTTTTGAATGACTTTTTTCTCAAGAGAACGAAGCTGCCATTGCTTTTCAATAGCCGCGTAAAAAGGCTAGAAGATAAGGGAATAGAAAGAGAAGGAAAGTAAATTACACGCTCGTTAGTGGGATACAATTTGATGTCTTCCAAGTGCTAAGCAAAGGTATTGAGCATTAATAATATTGATACCACGTGATAAGAGGGGCCACAACATATGATAACTAGATGATGTGGCTCAATACTCATTACCAAAAAAAAATTAACTTTTAGTGGTGACAAAAAGTTGCAACTAAAGATATAAAAGTCGCTATTGAAAAGTTGCTGGTGTAGCAACTGTGGCTAAAAAATTTCAGTGACAACAAAAAGTCGATGCTAAAATATATGACACAAATTAGTTATTTAACTTTTATATCTCTCATAATTTGTTCGATGGCATAATTTCATCATCTCTTGGAAATATTTCTTCCTTGTTCCACTTAAACTTGGCCTGCAATCAATTGAGTGGCAATCTTTCAGGAATCTTTGGACAACTCCACAGCTTAGATCATTTAAGCATTGGACACAATTTCTTGGTTGGTGCTCTTATAGAAAGGAATTTTTCCAATCTCTCAAATTTAACATTTTTGAACTTAAGTTCAACAAATTTTGAATTTTATATTGATCCTAAATAGGTCTCAGCATTTCAACTTGAGATGTTGTGGATGGGTAATGCAGGCATTGGTCCTAATGGTCTAACATGGTTATATACACAACGGTCTTTAAGATATATCGATATTTCAACCGCAATAATTTCAAAAATTGTGCAGAAGTATTTTGGATTTTTGTAGTAGGAATGGATTATGTTGATCTCTTAAACAACTTGATCAATGATGACATATCTAATCACACATTACTAGCAAATATCTCTTACTTTGATGCATCTCACAACTCTTTGTTGGGATCTGTTTTCTCATTATTGTGCCATCAAGAGAGTGACAAAGAAAGCAACTTGGTAGTGTTGGATTTATCACATAATAATTTGAGTGGAGTAGTTCCTGATTGCTGGACCAATAGGAAAATATTAAAAGTCCTTGATTTGGGGGGTAATAAAATAGCAGGTAAAGTTCCTCTATAATGGCTTCATTAGTGAATCTTGTGCAGTTGGATTTGAGCCATAATAGTTTCTTCGGCAAATTTTCAATGGACTTGTCAAACTGCACAAATTTGGAGTACGTCTATTTAGAGGGAAATATATTTTCTGGAACTTTGCCAAATACCATGCAACAAAATTTATATGTCATCAAATTGAGGGGAAACCGATTGGTAGGCAATATTCCATCACAGTTATGTAACCTCACTTGGTTGACAATATTGGACCTTGCTGATAATAATCTTTCAGGAACTATACCACACTGCCTATATAAAATCATGCTTTGGATTAGGAGCTATTATATTATATTATAGATGAAATAGAAGTCTTTGCAAAAGGAAGAGGATTGGATTACAAGTACTTCACAAAGGTGCATAGCATTGATCTTTCCACTAACAATTTGTCCAGAGAAATTCCTAAAGAATTGTTTAACTTAGCTTAGCAGTGGCCCATAAATTTGTCTCGGAACCATTTGATTGGGAAGGTTTCCAAGGAAATTGGTGGCATGAAAAACTTGGAATCTCTTGATCTCAGCTACAATAAGCTTTCTGGAGAAATTCCTTCAACTATCTCTAGTTTGTCTTTTCTGGACTATTTGAACCTCTCATACAGCAATTGGACTGGACAAATCCCATTGGGAACCCAAATTCAGATTTTTGACCCATGGAGTTTTGTTGGCAATCATGAACTTTGTGGAGATCCTCTTCCAAAGAGGTGCTACGAGCGGGGAGCTTCTAATGACTCAAAGTCAGCTGAAGGAAACGAAGGTGATGACTTTCTGAAGTCATTATATCTTGGGATGGGAGTGGGATTTGCAGCAGGTTTTTGGGGGGTCTGTGGTTCTCTATTCCTCATCAGAGCATGGTGAGACAAATTTTTTCAACTGTTTCATCTTATGGTGGATCTACTTTATGTTATCACGGCTGTTGAGGTAATTAACCGATCTGAGATCATATACTTTTTTTAACAAGGTTTTATTTTCCTTTTCGCCTTGTTCTTGCCACCAACAAATTCAGTTCTTATCTGCTACGTAATAGATTCCAATGACTTCCTCTTAAATTCATTCAAATCTCATATTTTGTTTCAGGGAATAGAGACGTTTGCTGCAGCTATACATGGCCCAAGGTCTCTTAATGTTTCCTACAGATTGTCATATCTCTATTTTGCAGTAAAATAGTTATCGAAGTATGTGTATGCGTTGTCAGGCCCCACTGAAAAACTCAATTATTTTTATATATTTTAATATCTTTTATATGGGTTTTGTCAACTTATTAATTAGTCCGTTTAGCCTTAATTGATTGTTAATTGATTTAATATGTTTTATTTCGAATTATTATTTTATAGGGGTAAAATTGTCATATTTTGGTTTAATTGTGACTAATTGATTTTTGAGGATAATTAATGCTACTTTATTCTTAAATTTTATTTGCAGGTTTTTAGAAGATTTAAAGATAAAAATGAAAATTTAAAAAAAAAAAGGAAAAAAAGGAAAAAAATATAATAAAAAATTAAAAAAAGGGAGCAAAACGTTGCGTTTTGCTCCCCCACCCCCTAATTACCTATTATTTATCATCATCATCGGGAATGAGGAGGCACGAGCTGGCAACGAAAAAGAAAAGAGAAAGCGAGCAGAGCGTGAACGAAGAATAGAAGGAGGCTCGACGGCGAGAGGGAGAGTCTTCTATCACCACCACCATCTTCATCTTCTTATTCTTCTCCGCGTGGCAGAGTGATCATCGACAAAGAAGTGGCACCGTGAAACTGCAATCAGATCTAAATAACTCATTCTCACTGGTGTCTTTTCCTCTTCGGCGTTCCTCCATGGTAGCTTGTAGCAGAATGTTGATTGTGGCATTCATTATGACAAACCGTGGCTGACTTTGATGAGTCTATAGCACAATGTTTATAACTTGAACTTGAAGCTTCAAAGGGGAGTTTCAACTCTTCCAATCTTTACTTCCTCATTGTAATTGTGATTTCTAGGTCTTAGAATGAATTTTTTAATGTTTTAATGTGCTGTGATTATTTATATTTGTATTGAGATTAGTTGTAGTTGTTGGGATCTTTGATTAGCATTTGACATTATGTTGTGATTGGCTTTAATTTCTTTGCGTTGTACTCGGTCAGACTATATTTCGAAATTATTGCGAATATTTAGTGGTAATTCAAGGTGGCTTGATTATTGGATTGAAAAATGTTAATTGTTTTTCTTTGATTCTCTTTGGCCAATTGTGCTAAAACAGTTTAATTGTGAGTAATTAATATGCAAGGTGGCTTGATACTGATTATTTTAATTAAACCGAGTTTAAGGAGTGTTGATACTGATTATTCTAATTAAACTGAGTTTAAGGAGTGGCCCTTGGAGTCTTTTAAATTTAGCTAACTCCCAAATTAATTGAAGTAATGATAGCCTAAATCATTGTACTAGATGATTGCTTTTCCATTTGCTGTCACTTGTTAATTCTCTTTGCTTATTTCATTCATATCCATTTTATAAACTAAAAATCTAAAAATTATTTACTCATTTTGCATCCTTTTAAATTCTGCCAATTAGTTAGTTAAAAAAAAGTCAATCCATTTCCAAGTCAATTCTTTATTTTTGATACTTAGTTTGCTTAGGATTTCAAATAAAGGCTCTTCAAAGTAAAACGACCTAAGTTTTGCATTATATTGCATTGTTTGGATTTATTTTTGATTGAGAACCCCAAGACGAATGACAAAGGCTCTCATCAAATGACACTGTTGCCGGAGAGCCAAGAAATTGGTTTCCTAGTAACTATGCATCAAATTTTGGTTGACTTGATCCTCGAGCTTTTTAGTTTTTGTATTTAGTTAGTTTTTGCATTTTAAATAGTTTGCATTTGTTTTTGGCTTTTCATAGCATTTCTTTCATTTGCATAGAGAATTTTTCAAAAATACAACTAAATATCTTGATTTTTCATTCATTTGCATTCTAGTTAGTATTGTATAGTTTTAGCATTTGGCATCATGTAATTGCATCGAAAACTCAAACAAAGAAGCATACAAGTTCTTTCATTAATTGCATTTTTCATTTTCATTTTCATGTTCATTTTACCTCTTGCATTTTCTTAGTGATTCTTGGTTATCTTTGAAATTTTGAAAGTGATTTTGCTACTGCCATTTGGTTGATTTCTTCATCTTTGCATGCTTGAGCTTATCATTTTTGTGAATTTATTACTATCACAAGGTTGATTTTGTTTTTTTAAAAAAAAAATTTGATTTTCAAAATTGCTATCAAATTTTGGCCATTCTAAGCAAGACCAATAGCTTAGCTACTGGGTGTATTGAATTTTGGCCGAATTCCCTCATTTTTGGCAGTTTTTCAATTTTTCTTTATTTTCTGGAATTTTTCCAGATTTTTCTATTTGTGTGTTTTTGTGTTAGCCTTCTGATTTTTCTAGCTTTTTAGGATTGTTTTGAGTTTCTTTAGATTGCTTTTTGTTAGGAATTGATTGTGTGACTCATGGCTTGGTTTAATAACAATCCTGATCTATCCTACATTCTCACTTTTTTGCAAGAAATAGTACATGGAATGAAGCACCTTCTAATTCAACATGTTCTCAAGAGATTGAAGAGTTGTTACAACAATTGGACTCCTTCCAAGCTCAGCTAGAGTCTGATACACCTTCTAATTCAACATGTTCTCAAGAGATTGAAGAGTCGTTACAATAGTTAAACCCCTTTTAAGCTCAGCTAGAGTCTCAAATGCCTAATCACATCTATACCCATAACCCCTCTTGGATGAACCATCCTCTACATCAATCACCTAACCCATCACTCCAACCTCACCAACCATACTTTAGTCATATATCTCCACCATATACATACCACTAAGAGCCTCCATTCCAACCCCGTCATTCATACCTTACACCTACTTACCCTTCACATAACCATTTATCCTCATATCCTAGCCTTTTGTTCAGGAACCCTATGGACTTGATGCTTTCCTTACATTACCAAACATGGATGACCAAACTCGTGCTCTAAGATAGATATATGATAAAGCAAAGATTCAACATGATAAGTTATTCATGTATAAGGAAATGTACGGAAGCTCAAAGGACATAGAAGAACAATTAGAGGATATAGCGGGCTTCATCAAGGCATTTGTTGATCACATGCTATGGAAGAGAACAGGAGGAGAAGAAGGAGCTTTATGGCCTGAAAATGTACAAGTGGGATATTTAGAGAAAGAGTTAAGTGCTACCTCACCTGTGGATAATTTCCAAACTCCATTGCCTATATCCAGTGCAATCACACAAAGTTCTAAGATGAAGCAAAAGCATCTCCTACTTCCAGAGGAGTCGTTTCCTACTCTAGGTAATAGTACTCCTATTCTTGAGGAGATTAATCCTCCTCTCACTACTAATATGCCTTTGAACCTTTTAATAATATGAGTGATATTGAGGTGGATGAAAAAATTGTCTGTGTATCCCCTCATGTTTTTGAACATGCTAATACTCAACCTGTTGCTTTTAGTGGCAGTGATTTGGATGAAGATGCTGTTTTGTGTAATGATTTACATGCCAATCACGTTTCTCTTCATAGTGTTAGAAATGCTATTATTGATAAGTATGAGAATATTGAGATTGCTAAATCTTGTTTGAGTGCAATTATTGAAGACAATGTGAGAATGATCATTGCCTTGAGAACCAAATGCAAGATAGTTCCTTTGAGTCAGTAGCTTCTATTGTTGTTGAGAAAGACTTTGAAATTTTGACTGACAAAATTATGCATGTAGATGAGTCTTTCTAACAAGTTTTGTCTTGTGATTTGTCTCCTGATTTAGTTAGCTGTTTCAATAGCAGTATTCTGCATGAATCTTCTTCTGCTTTCATGCTTTTACCTCCCACTTCTTGTGGATGTGATGGTGATGTGCTGTGCTCTAATAACTGTCAGTTGAATTCTTCAGTTTCCACGTCACAAGAACCTAAGTGTTTTGAAACTTTAAATGATTGTTTAACTCCTACTGATTGGGAGTATCATTGACTTTCTTGGATGCCGTAGCTACTTGAAGAGCCTAGATCATAAAATATCTTTACTTTATTTGAAATCTCTTGAAGTCTTTATTGTTAGATTTGGTACTGCTGCTGGCTTGTTTTCTATGTAGGCACGTAATTGGAAGGGACCTCTTCGGCACCAAACTCCTCTAAAAGCTCTTGGACCTCTTTCAATTGATCCTAAGCCACCACCAAGAAAGTGCAATCATCAAGAGCAATCCTTTTTGCTAGATTTCATGTTTCTCATTATTGATGAGAATTTCCCTTTCAAGAGTCTAAGGTGTTTTAAGCGCAAGGTTGTCTCTTTCCTCACTTATTTTCTCTTAACTTTGCATTGATTAACTGTGCTTAATTGAATTATTGAAGAGAATAAGTGTGGGGGAGCTAGTCTAGTAGAAAAGATAGCCTTGTTTTTGTTTACTGCCCTATTGAGCCTCTTTTTTCTCTCGTCATTACCTTGCCCTTGGGTTTTGCATTGAAGACAATACAAAATTTAAGTGTGGGGGAGGGACCATTGTTGAGTTGAGCTAAAAAAAAAATTTTTTTAAAAAGTTTGCATTTGTACTTGCTCCTGTTTCATAAGTATTGCTGCTATACTTGCTCTCTTCTTTACCCTATTGGTTGATTTTTGAATCACATCGCATGATTTGAGAGTAATTTTGCTTAGGAATTTTGCTGTTGGTTTATGTGTCCTCCTGTTTTCATTCGTCTCAGTATTCTACATTACTGTATGGGCGAGTTGCTGTTTTCTCTATTGCTAACTTTTGACTTTTGTAATCCTTGGACATCTCTTTTAAAATCCTTTTGCACAATACTTGTGAATGTTGCACGGCTGAGTTTGATTGCATTTGATTTGAGTGATCTTTGTTCTTAGTTGATTAGCATAGTAGAATACCTGTGGTGTAGTATTATTAACCTTGTTTCATAGCTTGATCCTTAAGGAAGAAACATCTTGGAGAAAACCTTGATGGAAGGATTGTTAAGCCGTGTGTTCTTTCTCATCTTGTGTGATTTTCATCTAGTTTTGGTTAACCTCTAGAATTTGTCTAGATTCTTTTTTAAAGCTGCATTAATACCTAGATTTGTGAGCATAATAGGGGTATTCATTTCTAAACCCTTTACCTAAATACAAGCTATTTCATTTAACCTTTGCTCATCTCTTTGAGCCTTCATTTTTATTTCACTCATTGCTTTTTAGCAAGTATTTTGCATGAGTTATATTTGGTTTTTCATTTTGAAAAGTACATCATTAAAGTCTATATATTTGCCTTCTTGGATTTGGATGCCCAAAGAAAAAAAAAAGAATACAAAAGAAGAAAAAGAAATAGAAAAAGGCAATAAAGAGAAGAAAATGTTAAAAAAAAAAGCCAAAGAAAGAAAGTTGAAGAAAAAAATAAGTTGCAACAAAAGAATAAAATTTGAAATAAGGCATTCGATGGTGGTTTGAAGAGCAAGGATTTCTATTTTAAAAATTTAAAATCTGCACATTGGTGTTCTTTTATGATTGTACTTTAGCTCACCTTGAATTGATACTTTACTACTCATGCATTTCACTTGTTAGTTTATTTCATTCATTTGGCCTTGCTTTCCGACATTACAACCCTTCAAGTCCCCTTGATCATGAGTCTAAGGTATGCCAGTGGTGGAGATATTAGAATCTCTACAAGCTTATAGTAGGTGCTAATCTACGTAGATTGAGTGAAATTTTTCCCATTTGAGAGATGAGTGAAACACCTGTACCCTATAAGTGAGCTCTATTATGTTTCTCTTCCTTTATCCTACTATGTTGTTGTGTTAATTTCTCTACACTGAAGTATTCTATGATTGTTGATTGATTAGGAATAAAGGTTGCTTGAGTTAATTGCACATTCATGCTTAGTAGGTTTTATGTTTGCTAGCATTGAGTGTCTCTGTTGGATTCTCCTTTACTGATGTTTTGCCTAGGAGTGCAAAAGGCTAAGTGTGGGGGAGTTGACAAACTCAATTATTTTTATATATTTTGATATCTTTTATATGAGTTTTGTCAACTTAATTAGTCTTTTTAGCCTTAATTGATTGTTAAATGATTTAATATGTTTTATTTTGAATTATTATTTTATAGGGGCAAAATTGCTATATTTTGGTTTAATTGTGACTAATTGATTTTTGAGGACAATTAATGCTATCTTATTCTTGAATTTTGTTTGCAGGTTTTTGGAATATTTAAAAATAAAAATAAAAATTTAAAAAAAAAGAAAAAAATATTATAAAAAAATTAAAAAAGGGGAGCAAAACATTGCGTTGCTCCCCTACCCCCCTAATAACCTATTATTCAGATCATCATCATCGGGAACAAGGAGGCACGAGCTAGCGGCGAAAAAGAAAAGAGAAAGTGAGCGGAGCGTGAACGAAGAATAGAAGGAGGCTCGACGGCGAGAGGGAGAGGCTTCCATCACCACCATTACCTTCATCTTCTTATTCTTCTCTGCGTGGCAGAGTGATCATCGACGAAGCAGTGGCGCTGTGAAACTTCAACCAGATCTAAATAACTCATTCTCACTGATGTCTTTTCCTCTTTGGTGTTCCTCCATGGTAGCTTGTAGCAGAATCACTACAAAAAAACAGCTGATTAGCGATAGAATTTGTGACGGAAAAAATCCGTCGCAAATTAGCGACGAAATTTGTAACGGAAACAAATTCCGTGGCTAATTTCTGACGGAATTGCGACAGAAATTCCGTCGCTAATTTTTTTGACGGATTAGTGACGGAATTTCTGTCCGTCGCTAAATTCCATCACTAATCCGTCAGAAAATCTGTCAATAAATATTTAGCAACGAAATCTTTTTCTGTTAGAAAATTCCATCGATAATTCCGTCGCTAATCCATCAAAAAAATTAGCGACAGAAATTGCGTCACAATTCTGTCAGAAATTAGCGACGAAATTTGTTTCCGTCTCAAATTTTAAGAAATAAATTACATAGGATATATATACAAATAGAAAAATACAGTTTATCATAATCTATTTAAATCATCTAATTTTTTATATAGAATAATTTATTAGATTTTATTATAGTAGTTATTTTTTGAATAACAAGATTTTTTGACTAATTGTAAATGATTTTCTTCAAATATATAAAACATATATACATAATATAATATAATGTAATATAATATATATAATTAAATTGTATATCTTATCAATGTTAATTAAAAATAAATTTAATAAATATTTATAAAAAATTATTTATGATTTAAAATTCAAAATTAGTGTCGTTAGAAATTAAAATTATATTAAAAATATTTTTAAAAAATAAAACATTATAAAAATAGTAAAACAAATATTTAAAAATTATTTTTTCATTAAAATAGTTATGATTAAAATTATCATATAGTATATTTTTAGTTTTTAATAATATATATGTATATATAATTGTTTGTGTAAAATAATATAATATATATATTTAATTTTACATAATAAGTCAACAAGTTCATTGCAGCTCAATTGGTAAAGCCGCACATGCACACGGAGGAGGTCCTAGGTTCAAGCCATGGAGAAGTCACTTTAAGAAGGGAATTATGTGGTGGTAACACGTGGTGCACACGTGGTAGGCAAAGGTGTGACACGTGGCGCACACGTGGCAGCGAAGGTGAGGTGGCAGCACACGTGGTAGTAGACGTGAGTTGGCAGCGACATGTGGAGGTGGTCGTCGCTAATTCCATCTTTAAATAAAAAATTTTGTCGCTAAATTTCGTCGCTAAAAGCATGTTTTTTTGTAGTGAATGTTGATTGTGGCATTCATTATAACAAATCGTGGCTGACTTTCATGATTCTCTAGCACAATGTTTATGACTTGAACTTGGAGCTTCAAATGGGAGTTTCAACTCTTCCAATCTTTATTTCTTCATTGTAATTGTGATTTCTAGGTCTTAGAATGAATTTTACAATGCTTTAACGTGCCATAATGATTTATATTTGTATTGAGATTACTTGTAGTTGTTGGGATCTTTGATTAGCATTTGACATTATGCTATGATTAGCTTTAATTTCATTATGTTGTACTGGGTCAGACTATGTTTTGAAATTATTGCGAATGGTAATTCAAGATGGCTTGGTTATTAGACTAAAAATGTTAGTTGTTTTTCTTTGATTCTCTTTGGCTAATTGTACTGAAACAGTTTAATTGTGAGTAATTAATATGCAAGGTGGCTTGGTGTTGATTATTCTAATTAAACCGAGTCTAAGGGGTGGCCCTTGGAGTCTTTTGAATTTAGCTAACTCCTAAGTTAATTGAATTAATGATAGCCTAAATCATTGTGCTGGAGGATTGCTTTTTCATTTGTTGTCACTTGTTAATTCTCTTTGCTTATTTCACTCATATCCATTTTATAAACTAAAAATTCAAAAATTATTTACTCATTTTGCATCCTTTTAAATTCTGCCAATTAGTTAGTTAAAAAAAAAAATCAATCCCTTTTCAAGTTAATTCTTTATTTTTGATACTTAGTTTGCTTAGGATTTCAAATAATGGCACCTCAAAGTGAAACAACCCGAGTTTTGCACTGTGTTGCATTGCTTGGATTTATTTTTGATTGGGAACCCCAAGGCAAATGACAAAGGCTCACATCACTCGTAAAAGCCTTTTGTTGAGTGGTTTCCCAAGTCATGTATTGTTGTGCTTTAACAGAATCATGCCTTGGTTGGGTTACGTAATCAAATAATATAATCTCTCCACCACTAAATAATAAACATTAAATAACAAATTTGGCTCAAATCAGACGCACAACAACACTGGAGTATGTTTCTAAACTACACTCACAATGAATTATTAGGGCGCAATGACTTGCTTCTTTAATTATTATCTATATTCTTACTTTACAACAAGTAACTGTAATTCCCATGCAATTAAAATTGTAACAATCTAGAATTAAGGATGTGGGTTTATAAATGAACATTGGTGGGATGGGCAAGAAGGAAGATACATATGCTACATCCGACTTTAATTATAAAATGCACTTTGTAGTGTAATTTGGATTACAAAATGAATCTTATAATTAGAACCTGAAGAAGTAAGTAAGAAGCTCGTCCGTGTGGGTTCTATGCGTTAATGAGCACATATTATGATTGGATTTGATTTGGTATGAAGAGGGAAGTCATTCATGTAATATCAAAATTACATAATTCTTCAGAGGTTCTTTAGCCTTTTTTCTCTCTTACATTTAGATCAATTACATATATGTATAGAATGAAGGAAATTATACTAATAAAGAGTTGGTCTAGCATTGTAAGGTCTTGCTAGATTCCTTTGAGTTTCGAGTTCAAATCATAGAGAAGACACTTTTGTAAGGAATGGAAGCTTAACTATAAATTACTAATGGTAATGAATGAAAGATCTTTCTCAACAGTCAGGAGCTGCCATTGCTTTTAAATTATTTTAGAATTTTTGTGTTTTGGTGTAGGCTTTTGTTATTAAAGATGTGTTTAATATTTCACTCAAAAAAAAAAAGATGTGTTTAATATGAACTTGGGTTCTTGATATAAAAGCTAGATAACTAATTGGAGGATATTAAAAAATTAGTTAAGTTGGTTATTTATCACAAATATAAATTGGCCTTCCTAAACTATCCTCTTTAATCATGTACATTGAATGATTGGAATTATCTCTTCATGGAAACCTTTTACAATCAATAAGGATATTTTGAGAAAAAAATTGAAGGACAAAATGAATTGAGATATGACCAAATTTAATTCCCTAGTTAACTCTTATATTAAAGATGAGTGTAGCATTTGGACACGCCACAGAGGGAGTCATCAAATACTATCCTACTAAGATGATAAATTAAATTATTTTCCATCACTTTCCTTCATGTTTAACTTTTCTTAAGAGTGTTAGGTTCCCAATGCTTTGGATTAATCACGTTTCTCAACAAATCTATATACACTATATACCAAGCAATAATTTTGTAAAACTTTGGGGGAAAAAAGCCATGTTAATCACCTTCAAGGACCTCCCCAGCAATTTTTAACAATAACTTTAATTTAGCTTTTGAAAGACTTTTTCTCAAGGGAACGAAGCTGCCACTGCTTTTCAATAACCGCGTAAACAGTTAGAAGATGCGGGCATAAAAAGAGAAGGAAAGCAAATTACACACTGGTGGAAAACATTTGATGACTTCCACTTAGTGCTAAGCCAAAATATTAAGCATTAATAATATTAATACCATGTGATAAGAGGGGCCACAACATATGAGCACTTGATGACGTGGCTTAATACTGTGATGACATGTCATCACAGGTCCCATTGTTTATATATTTGTGTGCGTATATATGTACTGATAAAAGTGATTAATGGAAAGCAATGGGAACTCAAGACTCCTGAGAAAAGTTAATTCAATTATTTTATTATTTTTGTGTTTAGGTGTAGGTTTTTGTTACTAAGGATATTGTTTGCGTTTAATGTTTGGTCGTAGCACAAAGCGGAAGTCATCGTATACTTCCCACTAAAATGATGAATTAATTTTTTTTTTCCCATCAGCGTCTAATTTACTGTCCTTTTCTTTTTCCTTTGTCTTTTAATTTTTCAAAAAAATTAAAACCAAGGACGTATGGAACATAATATTTATTTTTATAAAAAAGAATATAATATTAATTGAGAAGGATCATACAAATTACAATTATTTCGAAGAGCTAAATGTTAAAATATAAATTTTAAAATACTAAATTGCTACTAACCAGTCTTCCTACTAAATTTAGCGTGACTATATCTTTAATATTTTTTTAAAAAAAAGATTTTATTTTCCACAGTGGACGTCATTCTTGCTGATATCAACTCTTTCCTTAACGAGAAATTTTTTTCTCCATTTTGGGATGGCGTATATACTTCTACAGAATTTTTATATCCAGACTTTGTTATTTTCTAAACTTATTGCAATTTTTTTTTGAAAGGTAGGGGTAATTAAACTCAAGTTTTAGGCCGTACTTAAAGATTTGCAATTTGTTTTTTTGTCGGCGAACTATAACTTCCAAAAAATTTCTGTATGAATCAAACATAGGATGCTTGACCGGGGGCAAAAAAAAAAAACGTATGAGGCAAAAGTAATGAATATTTCTTCCAAGAGCATATATAATTAGTTAATTTTTTTCATTTCATAGCTAAAATAAAAAAGAATACTCATTATTTTTCTTTAATGATAAAAAAGATTGAAATTGAGTGTAGTTTGGGACTTAGACTTTACAAGCGTCATGGATGGGGCAATATATTCAATATGTTACATCTTTTCTCGCATGATCCAAATTAGTATTGGTCCCAAAAAATTCTACAGTTCAAAGTTGTGAAGTTTGTTGGAAAAGAATTACAGACTTTACAATGTTCATGAATGGGGCAATCGCTTTTGGACTGGTTAATGCAATATGCTAGAGAATTAATGATGTTTGAAAAAATTGGCAAAATCTCTTTCACTAAAGGAAACCGAGAGAGATGATAACAGTGGAAGCTCCTTGATGGGTTTCACTTGAGTACAGTTTGGGATGGATACTTTACAAGCGTGCTGGATGGGGCAATGTCTCGATCAATATGTCAAATTCGGCGTGATCTCAATTAGTCTAGAATCTAGGAACTTTTGACATGAAAGTTGCGAAATTTCTTGAAAAAGAGCTAAAAGACTAGGAACATCATTGTGTTATGCGTGAATTATTTGCAAACATTCTCGTTTGAAATTAAAAACATCCCATAGAGAATCATTTCAGTTTAAAGATTTATATGATTGTGTTCATTTTCTCTGTAACAGCACAAGCCATTGATGTTGTTATAATATGAACTGAACATAAAAGGTCTACATGATAATTTATAGGATATTTTTCTTATTTCAAAAGCAAATGGTTGCATTCCAAGCTAAAAGTTTTATGGTGGGTTCCATTAATGAGCAAAAAGATTGAAATTGAGTATAGTTTTCGGCAAAGACTTTACAAGCGTCATGGATGGGGCAATATATTCAATATGTTACATCTTTTCTCACATGAACCAAATTAGTATTAGTTCCAATAAATCATACAGTTGAAAGTTGTGAAGTTTGTTGTAAAAGAACTACAGACTTTACAAGGGTCATAAATGGGGTAATCGCTTTTGGACTGGTTCCTGCAATTTGGTAGAAAATGATGTTCGAAAAAACTGGCAAAATCTCTTTCACTAAAGGAAATTGAGGGGGATGATAACGGTGGAAGCTTCTTGGTGGGTGTCATTAATGAGCGAAGATTGAACTTGAGAACAGTTTGGGATGATCACTATACAAGCGTGCTGGACGGGGTAATGTCCTGATCAATATGTCAAATTTGGCATGATCTCAATTAGTCTTGGTTCTAGGAACTTTTGACATGAAAGTTGTGAAGTTTCTTGAAAAAGAACTAAAAGACTAGGAACATCATTGTATTATGTGTGAATTATTTGCAAATATTCTCGTTTGAAATTAAAAACATCCCATCGAGAATCATTTCATTTTCAAGATTTATATGATTCTGTGCATTTTCTCGGTAGCACCACGAGTCATTGATGTTGTTATAATATGAACTGAACGTAAAAGGTCTATATGATAGTTTATTGGATATTTTTCTTATTTCAAAAGCTAAAGTTGTATTCCAAGCTAAAAGTTTTACAGTGGAATCCATTAATGAGCAAAAAGATTGAAATTGAGTATAGTTTTGGACAAAGACTTTACAAGCGTCATGGATGGGGCAATGTATTCAATATGTCACATCTTTTCTCGCATGATCCAAATTAGTATTGGTCCCAATAAATTCTACAGTTGAAAGTTTTGAAGTCTGTTGGAAAAGAACTACAGACTTTACAAGGGTCATGCATAGGGTAATCGCTTTTGGGCTGGTTAATGCAATTTCGTAGATAATAATGTTTGAAAAAAATTGGCAAAATCGCCTTTACTAAAGGAAATCAAGAGGGATGATAACAGTGGAAGCTCCTTGGTGTGTTTCATTAATGACCGAGACAGAACTTTAGTACAGTTTGGGATGAATACTTTACAAGCTCGCTAGCTGGGGCAATATCCTGATCAATATGTCAAATTTGGCGTGATCTCAATTAGTCTAGATTCTAGGAACTTTTGACATGAAAGTTGTGAAGTTTCTTGAAAAAGAACTAAAAGACTAGGAACATCATTGTATTATGTGTGAATTATTTGCAAACATTATCGTTTGAAATTAAAAACATCCCACAGAGAATCGTTTCATTTTCAAGATTTATATGATTCTGTGCATTTTCTCGGTAACACCACCAGTCATTGATGTTGTTATAATATGAACTGAACATAAAAAGTCTAAATGATAATTTATTGGATATTTTTCTTATTTAAAAAGGTAAAAGTTGTATTCCAAGCTAAAAGTTTTACAGTGGAATCCATTAATGAGCAAAAAGATTGAAATTGAGTATAGTTTTGGACAGTGAATTTACAAGCATCATGGATGGGGCAATATATTCAATATGTTAGATCTTTTCTCGCATGATCCAAATTAGTATTGGTCCCAATAAATTCTACAGTTGAAAGTTGTGAAGTTCGTTGGAAAAGAACTACAGACTTTACAAGGGTCATGGATGGGGTAATCGTTTTTGCATTGGTTAATGCAATTTGGTAGAAAATGATGTTTGAAAAAATTGGCAAAATCTCTTTCACTAAAGGAAATCAAGAGGGATGATAATAGTGGAACCTCCTTGGTGGGTTTCACTAAGAAGCGGAGACTGAACTTGAGTATAGTTTGGGATGGATACTTACAGGCTCGCTGGATCGGGCAATGTATTGATCAATATGTCAAATTTGCCGTAATCTCAATTAGTCTAGGTTCTAGGAACTTTTGACATGAAAATTGTGAAGTTTCTTGAGAAGGAACTAAAAGACTTGGAACATCATTGTATTCTGTGTGAATTATTTGCAAACATTCTGGTTTGAAATCAAAAACATCCTACAGAGAATCTTTTCAGGTTCAAGATTTATATGATCGTGTGCATTTTCTTGGTAACACCACATGTCACTGATGTTGTTATAATATGAACTGAACATAGAAGGTCTAAATGTTAATTTATAGGATATTTTTCTTGATTTAAAATTGCATTCCCAGAAAACATCTGATTGAATGAAAAAAAAAAATCCTCTGATTTATTCTTTACAATTTGGTTGTGGAAATGGGAAAAGAAGATAAGAGTGGAAAATGATATGAAAATGAATGCATTAATATTCCAATTTTTCCTATAAAAGATGGGAAGACTCAAAAGTATTAGAAGACTTGACTGGTTAATGCAATTTGGTAGAAAATGATGTTTGGAAAAATTGGCAAAATCTCTCCCACCAAAGGAAATCCAAAGGGATGATAACAACAGAAGCTACTCCTTGGTGGGTTTCATTAATGAGCGGAGACAAAAATTGAATATAATTTGGGGCGAAAACTTTATAAGCATTCTGAACAGGACATTAATGAAACCTAGTTAACTAATTGAGAAAACTAAAGTACTAAAAGCATCTAAGACCTTTGTTTCAAGATTTATATATGATTGTTTGCAGTTTCCCTGTAACACCACATGTCATTAATGTTGTTATAAATCATACATAAAAGGTCTGAATAACAATTCACATGATATTTTTCTTATTTTGAAAGCTAAAAGTATTATTCGCACAAATCCTCTAATTGAATTGAAAAAACCTTTAATTTGTTGCTTAAGTGACTTTTATCTTTTGAAGCGTTCAAATAATTTGCTTGTGAAAATAGAAAAAAAAGGATACAAAAGGAAAATGATATGAAAATGAATGTATTAATATTCTAATTTTTTCTCGAAAAGATGGGAAGGCTTGGAAGTACTAGAAGACATGACCATGAAAAATATATATGATTATAGATTTTTAGCCATTTAAATGTTTGTGTACTTTTGATTTTTCAATATTTTCTGATAAACACTTTCTTTGCAATGATTTTCATCTTTTGCAACTTTTGTACGTCGCCACCATGCATGTAATCTAAATAAAGACTTGATTGAGTTAATTATACTCAAATCATGATGACGGTTTCATTTTGAAAATTTCATTTGTTTTGTTATCTCAACATATATATAATGTAATCTGAGGTTGAGTGGTATGATTTTGTGGTATGTTAAATTTGGAATGAAGATAATGAATGAATGCCAACTTTCTACGATAATTTCTTTTATTGGCCAACCTACATTGATGTATTAGAATTAAAGATAGTTGAAGAAAACATAAAAGATTAAATTTAAACGTCAGTTAACTATTTTGTATATAAGATCAATTTTCCTTTGAACCTATAAAACCCTCAATGCATAGTAAATTTTAATTAAAGGTAATGTATTTAATTTTGTTATAGACACACCCAGAAACACACCAACTCAAGTTTATTTGGAAGGAATGAGAATAGGAAAGGAAAGGAGAAATTAGCAAGCAATAAATAAGCTAAAAATAAAAAAGAAAAGTTGGAGTTCGAAGAGCCACATGTAATTTTATGGAATTCACATGCAACTTTTATGATTTGTTTGGGTTAATATTAAATTTTATAAGAAATTGTACATAAGATTTATTAGTTCCGGGTCATACTAAGATTTTGTCCAAATCTATACATAAAAATCAAACTTCAGAGCACAAACATTTATTCAAATTTCAATGATATGAATTAATTTATTCATTTTTGGACCAAAACAAAAATGAATAAAATTAATTCACTGTGACTCAATACCTGAGTAAGTGTACTCCTTCAATAACTAAAAATAAAATTTATAATAATTTATTTTATTATTTAGTCATAAAACAGTATTGATTATTCTATTAAGTTGCATGCCACTTAGGGAGCCCATATAGGATTTGTTTTGTTTGCAAACATTTTTAAAATAAAAATCACCGAGCTACTGGCCTTCAATACTTTTATATATAATTGTCTCCAGTTTTTCCCTAACGCCCACTAACTTTAAAAGGATCTGAATATATGATAGATGATAAGAGATTATAAAAAAAAAATCTTTTACCAAAGAAAACTGAAAGAGATGATAAGCGTGAAAGTTCTGGTGAAATTATTAATGAGTAAAGGATTGAAACTGAGTATAATTGATAACAATATAAAAAAATAAAATTTGTCATAAGTTATTTTATTTATAAGTCATAAAATAGTGATGATGATTCTTTAAGCTCCATGCCATTCATGGAGCCCATGTAGGATTTGTTTTGATTGCAAACATTTTAAAAATAAAATAAAATCACTGAGCTATTAGCCTTCAATATTTTTACACATAATTGTCTCCAGTTTTTCCCTAACACCTGCTATCTTTAAAAGGATCTAAATATATCATATATTATATCTGTGGTACTTTCTTATTCATGACATGATTTTTTATTGAAAAGACGGGAAGACTTGGAAATATTAGTAGACTTGACAATAAGAAATATCATGCGGTTATCAATTTTTTAAGGCATTTAAAGTTTTTGTTTACTTTAGATTTTCCAATATATATATATATAATGTAAAGACTTCATTGAGGCCATCATACTCGAGCTCACTTACCACAATGGCTAGATTCGCTTCACAGATTTCCTCTGTTTTGTTGTTTCTGCTATTTACAACATCATTAAACAGGGTGATGAGTTGCAATGAAAATGATGAAAGGTTGCTTTTAATCTTCAAACAAGGAGTGGTTGATCCAGACAACAAACTCTCTTCTTGGACTTCTGAAGAAGATTGCTGTTTATGGGAGGGAGTTCACTGCGACATCACCACTGGCAGAGCCACGGAGCTTTCTCTCTTCACTCATTCATTAGAAGGTGACATTAATCTGTGTGTGCTTCAACTTGAATTTCTCAACCACTTGGACTTGAGCCTCAATTATTTCAAAACTGTGAGTATGCCACCATGCCAAATCTCCAAATCTCCCTTTGATGCTAAAAAATTTCACAACCAATCACTTGCTGCGCCTTCCAATCACTCAACAAGCTCTGTTGCTCTACGTTATCTTAATTTTTCATATAATGATGATTTAGTCATAAATGACCTTCATTGGCTTTCTCAACTTTCTTCCTTAAAATATCTTGATCTTAGTTACGGTCATATTAGAAATGATACCAAATGGCTCCAGCATATAGCCATGCTTCCTACACTCTCTGAGTTACACTTACGTGATTGTGGACTCGGAGATTTTCCATCCCTTAATTATATCAATCTTACATCACTTGAAGTTCTTGATCTTTCTTATAATTTTTATATGGTGAAGTCAAAGTTACCTGATTCATTTTTTAATATCACCCATCACATCCATCATCTTAACCTTCGTGCTTGCAATTTCTATGGCCAATTAACAAAGTCCTTGCTCAATCTAAAGAACCTCAAGTACTTAGATTTTCATTATAATAATCTTGAAGGATTAATTCCAGATTGGTTCGGCCAATATGAACAGTTGCAGTCCTTGTATATCTCTCAGAATTTGTTCCATGGTGCAATTCCATCATCTCTTGGAAATATTTCTTCCCTGTTCTGCTTAGACTTGTCCCACAATCAATTGAAAGGCAATCTTCCAGAAACCTTGGGACAACTCCATAACTTAATTCAATTAGAAATTACGCACAATTTCTTGGTTGGTGTTCTTACAGAAAAAAATTTTGCCGGTCTCTCCAGTTTAACAACATTGGGCTTAAGTTCAAATAGTTTCAAATCTGACTTTGATCCTAAATGGGTACCATCATTTCAACTTGAGACATTGTATATGGCTAACACAAGCATAGGTCCTAATGTTCCACCATGGCTATATACACAACAGTCTTTAAGGGAACTAAATATTTCTGGATCAGGGATTTCAACAATTGATAAGGATATATTTTGGAACCTTGTAGCAGGAATAGAATACGTTGATATCTCAAATAACTTAATTAGTGATGACATATCCGGTGTCACACTATCAGCAAATGTCTCTTATTTTTATGCATCTCACACCTCCTTATCGGGATCTGTTTTCTCATTATTGTGCCAATTAGAGGGTAATGGAGAAAGCAAGTTGGTTGAATTGGACTTGTCATATAATCATTTGAGTGGAGCACTTCCCGATTGTTGGACCAATCGGAAATCATTGGAATTCCTTAGTTTGGGGAGTAACAAGCTAATAGGTAAAGTTCCTCCCTCATTTGCTTCACTGGGACTTGAACAGTTAGATTTGAGTGATAATAGTTTCTCTGGTGAATTTTCATCAAGCATGCTTAATTGGACAAATTTGAGATTCCTCATTTTAGAGAAAAATAATTTTTCTGGAAGTTTGCCAAATCCGTATATGGCACGATCTTTGGAAGTTCTTAAATTAAGGACCAACCAATTTATGGGTAATATTCCACCAGGAATATGCATGCTCTCTTCTTTGCGGATACTAGAGCTTGCTAATAATAAGCTTTTTGGATCTATACCTTCTTGCTTATGCAACATCACAAATCCAAATAACATCAGCTCATATTTCGATCTTCGTGAAATGATGCGCATATTTACTAAGGGAAGGGAGTTAGACTACCAATTTGCTAGATATTTCAGAAGTAGTGTTATTGATCTTTCTGGTAATAGCTTATCTGGAGAAATTCCTAAAGAATTGTTTAGTATCACTCTAATGTGGTCATTAAACTTGTCTCGAAACCATTTGACTGGAAAGATTCCTAAAGAAATTGGAGCCCTGAAAAACTTAGAATCTCTGGATCTTAGCCACAACAGACTTTCTGGAGAAATTCCTTCTACCATATCTAATTTGTCCTTTCTTGCTTGTTTGAACCTCTCATATAACAATCTCATCGGACAAATTCCATTGGGAACCCAAATTCAAGGTTTTGATACCTGGAGTTTTGTTGGCAATCATGAACTTTGTGGAGATCCTCTTCCAAAGAAGTGCAACAAAAAAGACGAAACTCATGACGACTCAAAGCCACCTGAAGGAGATGAAGACGACGGCTTTCTGAAGTCAATGTATCTTGGTATGGGGGTTGGGTTTGCGGCGGCCTTCTGGGGAATTTGTGGTTCTCTCTTCCTTATCAGAGCATGGAGACACAGATTTTTCCGATGGTTTGATCACTTGACAAATCAACTTTATGTTGCCTTCACCCTCTGGTTCAACAGATTCGGTCAAATATCAAAAACAGATCTCCCTTGAGGTAATAAATTAGCCACGCCTTAAGTTTTCAAGTATTGTTAGTATTTTCTGTTTCCTTTTAATTTCTTCTATTTCCTAAAAAAATTCTGTTCTTAGCTGATTATGTTTTATCTTGTTTGTTTTTCAATATGGGATGCAAGTGAAATAGCTATCACTACTCTGATCATTCCTCTGATTCAAATACTGAGTTCTGCTTCAAGGAATAAAAGCTTTGCTGCTGTTTTGCATGGTCAAGGGCTCTAATAGCATAGCCTACTGAATGCCCTTTTGTTATCGTAGATTTAGTGAGTTATGAGAAGAGAACATTTTGTAATAATAGTTATTTGTGTGTCTGGGTGTCTCATGTTGTTAAGGAACCTTTGATGAATAGTCTTGAATGTGATATATGATTGTTACTCTAAAGTTCGATCATGAGTTATGATTTAGAACCAAATTAAAAGATATTATGCGTCTGTATTTGAGATTTCAAGTGTAAGTGTAACAATCAAAACAAAAAGGCATGTGAGTGTTGTAATCTTTAAGATAAGATTTATATGTATGTTAACATGTTGGATATTAATTTGTCACTTGCTACAGTGTGTAGCTATCAATTTGTGGAAGATTAGAGGATCTTATAACATTCTGTTTCGAAGCTTCAGATGCTCTGTTCCATTTTGGTTTATACGAGTAGCTTCAAATGACAGAGTCATGCCTTGTATTGAGAATTGGAGAAGTGTTAAATATAATGAACATTAAATAAAAAAGTCGGCTCAGATAATCAGGTGCATAGCAACACGAGCATGTTTCTAATGCCTACTTGAGATCTGCTTATTTCAAGTACTCCCTCCCATATTTTCTACGAAGTCATATTAACGACTATTCTAAGATGTTGAAATTGATTATAAATATTTAATTAAGGATTACTGAGTAGAGTTTTATGATCTGGACTGGACCCAATATTATTAGTGATACAAATTGAAGTTGGTTATTTTTTTCTTTTCGCCATGCATATGTATCCTCTTTTAGATGTAATTTTATTTGAAATATTGTCGAGCATTAAATGCGAGCATCTTTTTCAATGAGAATTCAAATTTAAGTTCACCATGTCGTGAGAGACTAGCTTCTTCTATTAGACTCAACTTCTATTAATAACCTCAGTCAATTTTGTGTTAATGCATGTACTGGTTTGTCTTCTGTGAATAAAATTTTCCCCCTTTCTTCATCCAATAAACAATCCACCATGACGTCCGATTATTAGTTGAAAAAGATGACTTCAATATTTAGACAATTATATATATATATATATATATATATATAAAGAGCAGATGATATAGATGGGAAATTTTGATGTTAAATCGTACAACTGAATGGATAGAATAAAAATTAATAAAAAAAATTGTTCCTAATGTTCCTAATGTTCTCAGAATAAATCTTGTCAAGTTGAAAAGGAGCAACCCGAAGAGGATTTTACGTCAAATCGAAAACTTGAACTATATAGCATGTGATGTGAGGTATTTTTTTCCCCCTTATTACAAGTCGGTCCTCCTCTATGTTCAGAAAAAAATTACAATATGAAAGAAAAGCATGAAAATATAAATCTTAGTATGATTCAATCTATGACTCTGTTGATTAGGATAATTAATATATCCGATCTTTAATATAAGAACTACTTGACTGATTTGATTTAATTAAAAAAGTCAAATAAATTAGTTAATTATAACAAATATTCTGTAAAACATTAAATTATAAGTAACAGAAATTAATTGGAAGAAAAATAATAAATATAAGATATAAAGTATATTAAGATCTTATACTTATGATCAAATTCAATCTCCAAACTAGCTTTTATATTAATGTAAAAATTCTCTTTAATCTAAAATTAATGTAAGATTAACAGTCAACATTAATGTGGTCAGACAAGGGGCGATACTGCAATGATTTTGACTCTTAAATGGGCAATATTGCTTTGCTAATAGTTCATGCTAATAATTAGTGCTGCCCGTGAAATAGTCCAAAGGCAAATGTCCTTTAATTCTTAAAATAATCAGAGAGGACATGTTTTTTTGGGGGGGAGGGTAAGAAGTAAATTACACGCTGGGGGGAAAAATTCATGTTATTGGGATAGTATAGTTGACGACTTCCATAACTTTCTTAATTAATTATTAATGTTAATGAATGAAACATCATATTGTTTGGTCATTGTGTGTTTCCCCAACCCACTATGGTGCGATTAATCAACTTGTAAGACCTTCCTGACAATTTTTGACATTGACTTCAGTTTAGCTTTCGGATTACATTTCTCAAGAGACAGAAGCTGCCAATAAAAAAAAATTAGAAGACCATGAAAAAGAAAAATTAACAATATTTGGGCACCGCACAGAGTGGAAGTCATCATATACCATCCCACTAAGATGATGAATTAATTTTTTTTCCACCAGCGTGTAATTTACCTTCCTTCTCTTTTATTCCCTTATCTTCTTATTGTTTTTTTTTTTTAATGGGTCGTTGAAAAGCAATGGCAGCTCCGGTCTCCTGAGAAAAGTCATTAATTCAAAAGCTAAATTAATATTAAAAATGATGAAAAAAATCTTAAAAGTTAATTAATTTCACCATGGTGGGTTAGGGAAACATGAAACGACCAAACAATAATTAATCATTAATTAAGAATGTTCAGTAAGAAAGTTAAGGAACTCATCAAAGACAAAATTAAAGTGAATGAAAATTCTTGAAAACGATCACAATTTTTTTTTTTTTAAATAAACCGACCATGACTGCGGGCAGAGGTGGAAATAGGCTAGCTCACATCAAGTTTCAGCCTTAACAGACAAGGCATGTTTGCTAACAAGCCGGCTTTGCCTGGCTTATAGCCTGTTATAGGCTTTTTTGGGCAAGTTAAACCTAGCCTAACCTGAAGCATGTTTAATTGATTTTTAATGCCTAACTTTGTTTGGAAATTGATTTTTAAAAAAGTACAAGATTGTACTGTTTTGTGACTGCAAAATATTGTAATGCCTCATTTTATCTACAAATTAATAATAATACAAGAAGACGTACCAAGCAAAAATCAAAGATGAACAGGAATTCATATTCTTATATTTCTTTGAACGAATTGAAAAATAATGATGGCCGAATAACACAGTCAAACACAAAGTTGAGTTTCCCTGCAACACTAATAATGTGAAAATACGAAACAAAATAATAATAGAAAGACGAAAATCTAGGAACTAAATCGTTCAATATGAAAGAAAATAGGAAACAGTGGTGTTCAGAATTCAAGGATCACCTAACAAAATAAAGTCGACATCTGTAAGGCAAGTGGAGATGGCTACATCAGAGAAAAAGAATGATATGAGTAATTAAATGGGGGTAAATGGGAGAGAGAATATGTGAGAATTAAATGTAATCATATAAGCAGACTTATTCATGAAAATTGGCAAATCTTATTAACTCATTTTATAAGATGAAGAAAAATATTTAAATTAGTTAAATATATAAATTGACAGTAAAAGAGATCAAAAGCAATTTTGAAATTAATTATAAATATTTCATTAAATCTAGTTAAGTATTAGTGAGTAGAGTGTTATGATACGGAGTGGACCCAATTTTGTTAGTGATACAAATTAAAGTTGGTTATTTTTTCTTTTCGGTATACATATGTATCCTCTTATTAGATGTAATTTTATTTGAAGTACTGTTAAACATTAAATGCGAGCATCTCTTTCGGTGAAGATTCAAACTTTAGTTCACCATGTTGTGAGGGATTAGCTCTATCTACTAGACTCAACTCCTATTAGTAACGTCAGTCAATTTTATGTTAATGCATATTCTGATTTGTCTTCTGTGAATAAAATTTACCCTCTTTCTTCACCCAATAAACAATCCACCATGACGTCTGATTATTAGTTGAAAAGATGACTTCAATATTTAGACAATTTTATATATATATATATATATATATATATATAAAGAGGAGATGATATAGATGGGAAATTCTGATGTTAAATTGTATAACTGAATGGATAGAATAAAAATTAATAAAAAAAAATTGTTCCTAATGTTCTCAGAGTAAATCTTGTCAAGTGGAAAAGGAGGGAGCCGAAGAGGATTTTACATCAAATGGAAAACTTGAACTATATAGCATGTGAGGTATTTTTTTCCCTTATTACAAGTCGGTCCTCCTCTATGTTCAGAAAAAAATTACAATATGAAAAAAAAGCATGAAACTATAAATCCTAGTATGATTCAATCTATGACTCTGTTGATTAGGATAATTAATACATCCAATATTTAATAAGAGCTACTTGACTAATTTGATTTAATTAAAAAAGTCAAATAAATTAGTTAATTATAACAAACATTCTGTAAAATGTTAAATTATAAGTTAGAAAAATTAATTGGAAGAAAAATAATAAATACAAGAGATAAAATATATTAGGATCTTATACTTATGATCAAATTCAAGATATTTACAATCAAATTCAATCTCCAAACTAGTTTTTATATTAATGTAAAAATTCTCTTTAATCTAAAATTAATGTAAGATCAACAGCCAACATTAATTTGGTCAGACAAGGGGTGATACTGCAATGATTTTGACTCTTAAATGGGCAATATTTCTGTTCTAATAATAGTTCATGCTAATAATTAGTGCTACCCGTGAAATAGTCCAAAGGCAAATGTCCTTCAATTCTTAAAATAATTAGAGAGGACGTGTTTTTTTTGGGGGGGGGGTAGAAGTAAATTACACGCTGAGGGGAAAAATTCATGTTATTGGGATAGTATAGTCGATGACTTCCATAATTTTCTTAATTAATTATTAATTTTAATAAATGAAACGTCATATTGTTTGGTCATTGCGTGTTTCCCCAACCCACTATGGTGAGGTTAATCAACTTCCATGACCTTCTTGACAATTTTTAACATTAACTTTAATTTAGCTTTCGGATTACATTTCCCAAGAGAGAGAAGCTGCCATTAAAAACAATTAGAAGACGATGAAAAAGAAAAACTAACAATATTTGGGCACCCCACAAAGTGGAAGTTATCATACACCAGCCCACTAAGATGATGAATTAATTTTTTTCCACCAGCGTGTAATTTAATTTCCTTCTCTTTTATTCCCTTATCTTCTTATTGTTTTTTTTAATGGGTCATTGAAAAGCAATAGCAGCTCCGGTCTCTTGAGAAATTCATTAATTCAAAAGCTAATTATTCGCAAACATTCTCGTTTGAAATTAAAAACATCCCACAAATGATCGTTTCAAGATTTATATGATTGTGTGCAGTTTCTTTTAACACCACAATTCATTGACGTTGTTATAATGTGAACTAAGCATAAAAAGTCTAAATGATAATTTAAAGGATATTTTTCTTATTTCAAAAGCTAAAAGTTGTATTTCTAGAAAACCTCTAATTGAATTGGAAAAAAATCCTTTAATTTGTTGCTTAAGCGACTTTTATCTTTTTGAAGCGTTTCAAATGATTTGGCCGTAGAAATTGAATAAGAATAAAAAATGATATGAAAATGAATGTATTAATATTCCAGTTTTTCCTTGAAAAGATGAGAAAACTTGAAAGTATTAGAAGACTTAGACCATTAAAAAAATGGTTATAGATTTTTTTAGCCATTTAAATGTTTGTGTGCTTTTTCCAATATTTTCTGATAACCACTTTATTTGTAATGATTTTCATTTTTCACAATTTATGTACATCGCGACCATGTAATCTAAATAAATCATGATGACGGTTTCAAATTTCATTTGTTTTGTTATCTTAACATATAATCTAATTTGAATTTGAGAGGTACATAGTTTTGTTGTGTGTTTGGACTAGAGATAATGAATGAATGCTTTCTACAACAGTTTTTTTGGGACAACCTACATTGTGTGTGTATATATAATTTATTTGAAATAGAGTTGAAGAAAACATAAATGATTAAATTTATACGTCAGTTAAATATTTTGTATATAAGATCAATTTTCCTTTGGACCTATAATAATGTACAGTAAATTTTAAAGGTAAGGTATTTAATTTTATTTATATATATCCACTCACGTGGATTTGGAAGGCATGTGAATGGGAAAGGAAAAGAGAAATAACTAGCAATAAATAAGCTAAAAAAAGAAGAAAGAGTACAATATTATCAAATTACTTATTATATTCATTATGTCAAGTGCTCAAATCATATATAGTCATATGTCTTATTTTTAAAATATTAACATTTAATAATATTTAATTATAAATTTATAGGAAATAAAAATAGACACATGTCCATGTATAATTTGAGAACTTTATATAATGGATATAAATAACTTGATCGAGTTTTTCACAAATAGCACAAAATATGGAGTTCAAAGAGCCATATGTAATTAATTTTATGGATTTCACATGGAATTTTTGTGATTTTTTTTTTTTTGCTTATATTAAATTTGATTAAAAAATGATATATAGGGTTTTATTATTTTCGGGTCATACTAAAATTTTGGCCAATTTCTTTTGCGTAAAAATCACACTTCAGAGCACAAATATTTATTCAAATTTCAATGATCTGAATTAAGTTACTCATTTCCGGAGTAAAATAAATAAATAAATATAAAATAGATGATAATAAGTTATTTTATTTATAAGTCATAATATAGGGTTTGGTTTGTTTACGAAAGCATTTTTACAATAAAAAATCACTGAGCTCTTGGCCCTCAATATTTTAATGCGTAATTTCCTCCAGTTTTTCCCTAACACCTACCAAATTTAAAAGGATCTAAGCATATAACAGATTATATTTTCTTATTGACAATGTTAAAAGAAAAGATGTAGTTAAAAATATCCACTAATTCAACTTGGTTTTGGAAATTGAAAAAAAAGAAAGAATATAAGGCAGGTAACATGGCGTGGAGAAATTGGATTCATGACACGATTTCTATGGAAAAGACGGGAAGACTTGGAAATATTATTAGTAGACTTGACAATAAGAAAGTAAATTGCACGCTGGTGGAAAACATTTGACAACTAAAACAAAGGACCTATGGAATATAATATTTATTTTTATAAAAAAGAATATATTATTACTTGAGACGGATCATACAAATTATAATTATTTAGAAGAACTAAATATTAAAATATAAATTTAAAAATACTAAATTGCTACTAACCAATCTTCCTAGGTTCTCTTCTACCTTCAGAATTTTTTTAACAAAATAAAACTAAAAAACTAAAATTGCCCATAACGCAACTATATCTTTTTTTTTTGGTTAAAAAAAAAAAGCTTTTATTTTCCACAGTGGACGTTATTCTTGCTAACATCAACTCTTTCCCGAGAAATTCTGTTCTCCATTTTGGGATGGCGTATGTGCTTCTAGTGAATTTTTATATCCAGACTTTGTTGTTTTCTGAAGTTATTACAATTTTCTTTTTGAAAAAGTAGATGTAATTAAACTTAATTTTTAGGCTGCACATTTGCAATTTGTTTTTTATCAATGTAAAGAAAATTTCCATATAAATCAAACTTATGATGCTTGACCCAAAAAAAAAACTCATGATGCAAAATGAATTTATATTATATGTCATGGAAAAAAAATCTTTAATTTGTTGTTTAAGAAACTTTTACTTTAGCTGTGAAAAATGAATTTATTAATGTTTCAACTTTTCTTTGAAAAGATGCAAAGACCTAGAAGTATTAGAAGACCTAACTAAAAAAAAGATTTGGTTACAGAATTTTTTTTGGCATATAAATATTTGTTTATTTTGATTTTCCAATATTTTTTAAGCTGCAGTTTGTTTGCAATACTTGTCACAACTTATAAACATCCTGACCTTCTAAATAAAGGCTTAATTGAGTTCATTCTACTGAAGCAAATCAGGATGACAGTTTCGTTTTGCAACTTTCATTTGTTTTGTTATTTCAACCTATAATATGACTTGAATTAGACTTTAATTTGCGGTGTTTTTGGCGCAAAATTTTGTCCAATTTCTTATAAAAAAAAATCAAACTACAGCGCATGTATAGTATTCAAATTTCAATGATCTCAATTAATTTATTCATTTCTGGAGTAAAACGAAAATAAATAAAATTAATTCACTTTCACTTCAATATGCGCCTGTATATATGCTTCTTTCAGTTATAATAATTAAGCTCCATGCCATTCATGGAGCCCATGCAGGATTTGTTTTGTTAGCAAGCATTTTTAAAATAAAAAAAAATCACTAAGATATTGGACTTCACAATGAAAATCATGCGGTTATAAATTTTTAAGCGTTTAAATTTTTGTTTATTGCTTCAGATTTTCCAGTATATATATGCATATCATATATAGGCTTCCTTAGGCAATTATACTCAAACTTACCACAATGGCGAACTTCGCTTCACAAATATCTTTTCTCTTGTTGTTTCTGTTATTTGCAACAACATTAAACAGGGTGATGAGTTGCAATGAAAATGATCAAAGGTTGCTCTTAATCTTCAAACATGGAGTGGTTGATCCAGAAAACAAACTCTCTTCTTGGACTGTTGAAGAAGATTGCTGTTTATGGGAGGGAGTTCACTGCGACAACATCACCGGAAGAGTCACAAAGCTTTCTCTTTCCAGTAATGGTTTAGATGGTGAGATTAATCTGTGTGCGCTTCAACTTGAATTTCTCAACCACTTGGACTTGAGCTGGAATGACTTCAAAACTGTGAGTATGCCACCATGCCAAATTTCATATAATGATGATTTAGTCATAAATGACCTTCATTGGCTTTCCCAACTTTCTTCTTTAAAATATCTTAACCTTAGTGACAGTGATATTGGAAATGATACCAAATGGCTCCAGCATATAGCCATGCTTCCTTCACTCTCTGAGTTACACTTGAGTGGTTGTGGATTAAGAGATTTTCCTTCCCTTGATTATGCCAATTTTACGTCACTTGAAGTTCTTGATCTTTCTGGCAACTTTTATACGGTGAAGTCAAAATTACCTGATTCATTCTTTAATATCACCAATCACATCTATGAGCTTGACCTTTATGATTGCAATTTCTACGGACAATTGCCGAAGTCTTTGCTCAATCTTCAAAATCTCAAGTATTTAGATTTAGGGTATAATAATTTCGAAGGATCAATTCCAGATTGGTTAGGCCAATTTGAACAGTTGCAACACTTGGACATCTATCATAATTTATTCCATGGCATAATTCCATCATCTCTTGGAAATATTTCTTCCTTGTTCTACTTAGACTTGTCCTACAATCAATTGAACGGGGATCTTCCAGAAACCTTGGGACAACTCCATAAATTAAATTATTTAGGAATCAGTGACAATCCGTGGATAGGTGTTCTTTCTGAAATGAATTTGGCCAATCTCTCAAATTTAACATCATTAGACTTAAGCTCAACAAGTTTTGAATTTGACTTTGCTCCTAAATGGGTCCCACTATTTCAACTTGACACGTTGCATTTGAGGAACACAAGCATAGGTCCTAATGTTCCATCATGGCTATACACACAACGGTCTTTAACAAATCTAGATATTTCTAGATCTGGGATTTTAAAAATTGATGCAGATATATTTTGGAGCTTTGTACTAGGGATACAGTTTGTTGATATCTCAAACAACTTGATTAGTGATGACATATCCAATGTATCACTATCAGTAAATATCTCTTACTTTGATGCATGTCACAACTCTTTATCAGGATCTATTTTCTCATTATTGTGCCAACTAGAGAGCAGCGGAGAGAGCATGTTGAGTTACTTGGACTTATCATATAATCATTTGGGCGGAGCACTTCCCGATTGCTTGGCCAATTGGAAACAATTAGGTTACCTTAATTTAGGGAGTAATAAGCTGATAGGTGAAGTTCCTCCCTCATTGGCTTCATTGTATCTTCGCTTGTTGGATTTGAGTGATAATAATTTCTCTGGCAAATTTTCGTTAGACATGCTAAATTGGACCGATTTGAATTACCTCATTTTAGAGCAAAATAAATTTTCTGGAAGTTTGCCAAATCTCGTAGCGCAACATTTGAAAATTATTAAATTGAGGGCTAATCAATTTGTGGGCAATATTCCATTACAATTATGCAACCTCTCTCATTTGATCATACTTGATCTGGCTGAAAATAAGCTTTCAGGATACATACCTTATTGCCTATTCAACATCACGCCTTCAGATTTTGTGGAATTGTTTCCTGGTGAAATCTTGAAAATATTTATGAAGGGAAGAGAATTTGACCACCAAGCATTTGACCGTCTTGGATATTCTACAGGTGGCGTTATTGATTTTTCTGCTAATAGTTTGATTGGAGAAATTCCTGAAGAACTAATTAGTAACAGTCAAATACAGTCCTTGAACTTGTCTCAAAACTATTTGACCGGGAAAATTCCCAAAGAAATTGGAGGCATGAAAGTGGAATCTCTTGATCTTAGCTACAACAAACTTTCTAGAGAAATTCCTTCAACAATATCCAATTTGTCTTTTCTCGATTATTTGAACCTCTCATACAACAATTTCATTGGACAAATTCCATTGGGAACCCAAATTTAAAGTTTTGATTCTTGGAGTTTTGTTGGCAATCGTGAACTTTGTAGAGATCCTCTTCCAAATAAGTGCAATAAGGAAGAAGTAACTCATGACTCAAAGCTAGCTGAAGGAGATGAAGATGACGGCTTTCTAAAGTCATTGTATTGTGGTATGGGGGTTGGATTTGCAGCAGGTTTTTGGGGAGCTTGTGGTTCTCTCTTTCTCATCAGAGCATGGAGATACAAATCTTTCCAATGGTATGATCACTTGGCAGATCAACTTTATGTTGCCTGGGCCCTCTTCTTCAAAACTTTCAGCTAACTATTAGTAACAAATATCCCTTGAGGTAATAGATGAGCTTCTTTGACTTTTCAAGTGTTGTTTTTATTTAAATTGGCTTCCTTTACTTAAAAAATATTGTTCTTTAGCTGATTATGTTATATCTTGTTTATTTTCAATGCGGTTTGCCTATCAGATGCAAGTGAAATAGCTATCACCGCTCTGATGGTTATTCAAATATTGAGTTCTGCTTCAAGGGATAAGGAGTTCTGCTACGGTGAAGCATGGTCAAACCTATCAGTTGTCCTGTTGTTATCTGAACTTTAGTGAATTGTGAGAAGAGAACATGTTGTAATAACAATTATGTGTCTTATGTTGTTAAGAAGCCCTTTGATGAATGGTGCTCCATGTGATATATGAATGTACAAAGTAAACAGATATTATATGCCTCTGTATTTAAAGATTTCAGTATCAAAACTTGAAACTTGCAACACAGTGAATCAAATCAAATATCAAATAATCTAATAACAACATTCTGTGTTTTGACACTTGAGATGCCCTGCTCCATTGTGGTATATACTGTTTGAAATAACAGAGTCATGCCTTGGTAGGTTAAGTAATCAAATATAATCTCTCAGCTATTAAACATAATAAACATTAAATAACAAACTTGGCTAAAATCATATGCATAGCGACATGCGCGTTAAAAACATTTTTACAATAAAAAATCAGTGAGCTCTTGGCCCTCCATATTTTTATACGTAATTGCCTCCAGTTTTTCCCTAACACCTACCAAATTTAAAAGGATCTAAGCATATAGCAGATTATATCTGTGGTATTTTCTTATTGACAATGTTAAAAGAAAAGATGTAGTTAAAAAATCCACTAATTCAACTTGGTTTTGGAAATTGAAAAAAAAATAAGAATATAAGGCAGGTAACATGATGTGGAGTAATTGGATTGATGACACGATTTCTATGGAAAAGACGGGAACACTTGGAAATATTATTGGTAGACGAGACAATGAGAAAGTAAATTACACGCCGATGGAAAACATTTGACAACTAAAACGAAGGTAAGGACCTATGGAACGTAGTATTTATTTTTATAAAAAAGAATATATTATTAATTGAGAAATTTGTCTGCGTAAAGAAATTTCCATATAAATCAAACTTATGATGCTTGACCGAAAAAGAACTTATGATGCAAAAATAATGGATATTTATTCCAAGATTATATATAATTAATTAATTTGTTCATTTCAGAGCCAAAATAAAAAATAATACTAATTATTTTTCTTTCAATAAATAAATATTTGACTTACGTTTGAATAATTTGCAAAAATTCTCGTTTTGAAATGAAAAACATGCCCCCAAACTATTGATGAATTTCAAGATATATATTATTGTGTGCAGTATCTCTTTATAGGATGTATCTTTTTATTCTAAAAGCTAAAAGTTGTATTCGCATATAGCGTCTAGGTGAATGGTCTATTTATATTATATGTCATGGAAAAAAATCTTTAATTTGTTGTTTAAGCAACTTTTACTTTGGTTGTGAAAAATGAATTTATTAACGTCTCAACTTTTCTTTAAAAAGATGTGAAGACTTGGAAGTATTAGAAGACCTTACTACACAAAAGATGTGGTTACAGATTTTTTTTTTTTTCCTGGGCATTTGAATATTTGTTTACTTTGATTTTCCAAAAATTTTTAAGCTGCAATTTGTTTGCAATAATTTTCACAACTTATAAATATCCTGACCTTATAAATAAAGGCTTAATTGAGTTCATTCTACTCGAGCAAATCACGATGACAGTTTCGTTTTGCAACTTGCATTTGTTTTGTTATTTCAACCTATAATATGACTTGAATTAGAGAGGTCAGACTTTAATTTGTGGCGTGTTTGAAGCAAAATTTAGTCCAATTTCTTATAGAAAAAAATAAAACTACAGCTCATTTATAGTTATTCAAATTTCAGTGATCTCAATTCATTTATTCATTTCTGGAGTAAAGTGAAAATAAATAAAATTAATTCACTTTCACGTCAATATGTGTCTGTATATATGCTTCTTTCAGTAATTAATAAAAGTATAAAATATAATAATTAAGCTCCATGCCATTCATGGAGCCCATGCAGGATTTGTTTTGTTTGCAATCATTTTTAAAATAAAAAAAAATCACTAAGATATTGGACTTCACAATGAAAATCATGCGGTTACAAATTTTTAAGCGTTTAAGTTTTGTTTATTACTTCAGATTTTCCGGTATATATTGGTATATCATATATAGGCTTCCTTAGGCCATTATACTCAAACTTACCAAAATGGCGAGCTTCGCTTCACAAACTTACCTATACCCTTCAAAATTTCTTTAATTTGCTCATATATTAAATTTTTCCCTCTTCTTTTTTTTATTTTTTTATTATGCATAATTATCTCCCCATCAGAAATATTGTTAAGCATTAAAAGTGAATACTTCTCAGCGGATATTTAAATTTTGGTTTGTCATGTGACAGATTAATCATTTCGTTAGGTCAGGCCCAATCCCGTTGATTTCTGCCTCTTTTCTATTTGGTGTGAAAGCATCAAGAACCCACATACATGGGCCCCGAAAGCGCCACTCTTGGTCTACAACCTATAGAAGTATAAATGACAGCCTCACCAATATTTAAAAAAAAAAAAAAAACACACACACACACACACACAACCGAGAAGAGAAAATCACACAACAAAGTAGAATCTTGAATTATGCATTTGGCCAAAAAAGAATAAATTGCAGGAATTGATTATGTTGATTTGTCAAACAACATAATTAGTGATGACATATCCAATATCACACCGTCAACAATTATCTCTCATTTTGATGTATCTCACAATTCTTTGTCAGGCTCTATTTTCTTATTATAGTGCCAACTAGAGAGTGATGAGGAAAGCATATTGTCTTATGTGGGTACTTATCCCATAATCATTTAAGTGGAGCAATTCCTGACTGTTGGGTAGCATATTGTCTTATTGGGTACTTATCTCATTGGTTATATAACATCATGGATTCAACTGATCAGCTTTTGTGGGCGGAAACTATAAACACACATACTAAAGGAAGAAAATTAGATGATGCTAACATTTTGTTTTTGCGATAATTGATCTTTCCTCTAACAAGTTGTCTAGAAAAATTCCTAAGGAGCTACTCCTCCCATCCTTAATATAAGACCCATTTAACTAATTTGATTAGATTAAGGAAATTAGGTAAGTTAGTTAATTATAAGAAATGTGACACGTTTTTCCTAAAACACCATAATCATCTTTCTTAATATCTCCTCTCCTTCTTCTACTTGATTATGATTAAAAGAGTATCCATAGGGTTAATTTAGAGAAAACTGATAAATATGAGAAATGGGTCTTATATTTAGGACTAAAACCAACTCAATAATTGGGTACCTATATTAAGGACTGAAGGAGTATTTAGTATGAGTCAAATGCAATCCTTGAACTTGTCTCAAAACCATTTGAGTAGAAAGATTCCCAAAGAAATTGGAGGCATGAAAAACTTGGAATCTCTTGATCTCAGCCACAATAGACTTTATGGAGAAATTCCTTCAACCATCTCTAATATATCTTTTCTTGCTTACTTGAACCTCTCGTGCAACAATTTCATTGGACAAATTCCTTTAGGGACTCAAATTTAGAGGTTCGATTCTTGGTGTTTTCACTATAAAAGAACAGGAGATTAGTGATAGAATTTTATTCCGTCACTAATTCGTCACTAATCCCTGACAAATTTCATTGGCCAAATTCCTTTAGGGACAAATTCTTTTAGGGACTCATGCAACAATTACATTGGACAATTTCTCATGTAACAATTTTATTCCATTGCTAATCTCTAACAAAATTCGTCATTAAAATTAGCGATAGAACTTAGTGATAAAAAATTTTTGTTGCTAAATTAGTGCCGTCATTAAATTAGAGACGGATTAGTGATAGAATTTTTTTTCTTCATTAAATTCTATCACAAGTCCGTCATTAATTTTGTTTTAAATGATTCAAAAAAAGAGATAATATAAATATATAATAATTATTTTTTAACTTATTATTACAATAAAAATATAATATACCATAATTTTAAAATAATATATTATATAAAAATTAAAAAATATAAACATAAAAGAAAATAAAAATATATAATATACTTATTATTTTTTTAAATATTTGAATAAAAATATAAATTATTAGAAATTTTTACTAAAATATAAAAATTAAATTCAAATAAATAATAATATATTAAATTGTATGATATATATTAAATTATGTATGTAATATTTATTATATTATTTGTATTTTTATTACAAATATTATATATATTTATTTTTGCATACAAATTTTGTAGGTGTTTCTCAACTCAACTGATAAAGGCTTCAGCAAGCACGCATGAGGTCTCAAGTTTGAACCAACACTTCTTCACAAATTGACTCAATTTGTGACGTGGTAATGATGTGGACAAGACGACGATATGGCGGCTCATAATGATGGACACGTGGCGATGATGTGGATGCTAGGATGACATGGTCACATGGGAGAGAGAAGTCGAGGTGGCGTCCAGTGATGACATGATGGATCATAATGATGAACAAGTGGTGATGACGTAGATAAAGAGATGACGTGGTAACCTAGGAGAGAGGAGTTGGTAAGGTGACAACTATTGATAACATTGCGGCTCATAGTGATGCACACATGGCGATGATATGGATGAGGGGATGACATCGCAGCATGGGAAAGAGAGGAGAATGTGAGGTGGTAGCTAGTGATGAGGTGACAGTCATAGACATGATACGTCACGATGATTAGTGGTTGTCATGTGGTATTTTGAATTTATAAAATAAAAAAATTTGGTGACGGAAATTTCCGTCACCAATTTGTGACGGAATTTCCCATCCCTAATTTGTGACATAATTTTTATAGGATATCTGTCTTTAATTAGCAACGGATTAGTAACATAAAATTTTTGTTACTAATTTTCATCACTACACTGTCAATAATTCGTTATTAATTAGCGACGGAATTTTGAATTTCGTCACTAATTATTTAATGACGATATCGCTAACTAAATTCGTCGCTAATCCATAGCTAATTTTGATTAGTGACAAAAATTTTGAAAGTAAATTCTGTCATTAATTTAATGTTTTTTTGTAGTGTTTGTTAGCCATCTTCAACTTTGTGGAGACCGGCCTCTTCCAAATAAGTTTAACAAGAAAGAAGTTCAAAACTTAAAGTTGGGCGAAGAAAATGAAGATGACACATTTCTCAAGTCAACGTATCTTGGGATAGGAGCTTGAGTCGCAGTAGATTTTTGGGGAGTTTGTGGTTCTCTCTTTCTCATTAGAACACGGAGACATGGATTTTTCCGATTATTTGACAGTTTCGTTGATAAACTTTATGTCAACGTGGCCCTCATGCTTAAACATTTCAGTCAGCTACTTGGAATAAATTTAGTTACTATTGAGGTAATGACTTATGAAGAGGAAGAAAAGATATTAAGAAAGATGATTATGGTGTTTTAAGAAAAACATGTCATATTTCTTATAATTAACTAACTTATCTAAATTTCTTAATCTAATTAAACTAGTTAAATAGGTCTTACATTAAAGACTAAAGGAGTATTATATTCCTGAGTGCTAAACTAACAAGCCTCGTTCCTTCTCATTAGCTATGTCCCTTCCCAGGCTCCACCTTATGAGAGATTGAGAGTCTTGTGCGCTTGGTCAGTACTCTACTTGTACATGACATAATACTATCTCTAATTCTTAATATAAAAATTAATTGATTAATTTGAATAAATCAAGAAAATTAGTTATGTTACTTATTTGTTATAAAGAGATGTTATCTTCCCAAAAATACTATTATTACTTATGTGTATTAGTTAGAACTACTATTTGATAGAACATTTAATATGTACAACTACTACAAGAACTATTTTTTTAAAAAAATGGATAAACATGAAAGATGAAGTGAATTGGAATCTTATATTTAAGATTAAATTAAAAATTAAATTAATTCTTATGTTAAGTATCAAGCGTAGTAGATAGCAAGAAACTTCTGACGAATGGTGTTCCACGTGATTGCTCTGTTCCATTTTGGTTTATGCCGTTTGGAATAACAGAGTCATGCCTTGGTTATTGAGGCAGAGTCATTTGCCTCTTTCTGCAGTGCTAGGGGCATTAATATCACAATTGAATGGTATAAAAATTTTATATTCCCTGCCCAATCTCTTCATGAAAAAAAAAGTATTATGTTTCTAATAACACTCAGTATCCCATCCTAAAATACAATTGGCACACTAAAATATTTTTCAAGAGCACTCACTTTTTTAAAATAATTTTTGGCGGCACCATAAATTATTTTTTCAGTAACACCTAATATCCTAAAAATATAGTCAACATTCTCAAATATTTCTTTCAAGAGCACCCAGTATCTTAAGATAATTTTTGGCTCTAGTCAGCACCCTGAAAGATTTTTCTAGAAACATTTAGTATCTTAAAATAATTTTAGGTTTCAGTAACACAGTGTGCTAACCACTATTAAAAAAAATATTGTATAATATTGATTGTGCCAAAAAAAATTTATTTCAGTATACAGGGCATTACTGAAAAAATATTTTAAGATATATTATTAAAATTAATATAATTTAAAGAAATTATATGTATGTTTACACCGGAAAATATATATATATATATATATTTATACAAAATTCTAATTAGTATGCTTGTGGAGGGGGTTGTCTCCAGTTTTTTTTATTGCCATTAAATCACGTGTTGTCAGGAAAAGAACAGAGCGAAACTCGTGGGACGGAGGAGGGAAGCTGTGGGAAAGGGAGGACCAAAGACAAACGGCGGCTAAGCCGATCAGTCTCCCTTTCCCACTTGCAACACGCCACACAATGCTTCCCTTCTCCCTTACCCATCATATTAGACATATTGCAAAATTCATAGTATAAGATTCATGCTTCATAAATAATATTTTTTTCCAATAAAATTTAAAGGAGAATGAGGGGACGTGCAGCGGATATAGAGCCGGGAAAACGGGCCGAGCCCGTCGGGCCGGCCCTTTTAGGCCCTGAAATTATGAGGGCCGGGCTTGATATTTTTCTCTTAAAATGAAACATAAGCCCTGGAGGGCTGGCCCTGGAGGGCCGAGGGCTTAAAAGGGCCGGCCCTGGAGGGCCACGGGCCGGCCCTTTTAAGCCCTTTTATATTTTTTTATTTTTTAAATTTTTTATATAATATTAATGTTATTAATTTTTTACATTGTTAATAATATTTCAAATATTTAGTTATTATTATCATTTTAAAAGTAAATTTAGTTTTAGATAATAATTTATCCAATTAAATTTTTAAAAATGGGTTAATTTGGATTTTAATAATGATTTGATTTATATTATATGCGTTGATATTTTTAAACTATATATATATATATTTGATAATAGAATATTTTTATACTTATATAACTTGTGATTCTATAATTTGAATTAGAAATTCATGAGTTTCAACAGCAATGTTTCTCACATTAAAGTAAAATAATAGTTAGATTGCAAAATTTAAAAATAAAATTCTTATAAAGAAGAAAAACTTGATATTTTTGTTACGAAAGAAAAGTATACTTATGAAAAAAAGTAATTAATTATAGTGATGATGAAGTTTCAAAAGATTAATAATAGTGTTTATTTATTGCATAATTGAATTATAGATAAAACTTTTAGATGTTGTTATCTTGTTAATGAATGTTTTAGATGTTGATGAATATTTATATATGATGATATTTTATATGTGACTTAATTTTATTCATATTTATGTCTTTTATTAATAATTTCATTGATTTATTTTTATAAAAAATATGATAAATATAAAAAATAGTATTTTTTCTTAAACGGGCCAAAAGCCCGCGGGCCGGCCCTGGCCCTGTAGCTTAAGGGCCGGGCCTAGCAAATTGGGATATTTTTAAAATTCCAGCCCTGGAGGGCCGGCCCTTTTAAGCCCGCCAGCCCTGAAGGGCCGGCCCTGGAGGGCCGGGCCGGCCCTGATTCCCGGCTCTAAGCGGATATACCACGTAGTTTCTGATTTTCCAATATATATATACATATGATGCAAAGACTTCTCACGTTGAGGCCACTATTCTCGAACTTACCACAATGGCTAGCTTCGCTTCACAAATTTCCTCTGTTTTGTTGTTTCTGCTATTTACAACAATATTCAACAGTGTGATCAGTTGCAATGAAAGTGATGAAAGGCTGCTTTTTGTTGGAATGGCTGAACACCCAAGAGGGGGGTGAATTGGGTGTTGATTAAAATTAAAAATCTTTTCGCAATGTAATGAAATTCATAAGAAATTCTGAGTATAAAAAACAATGAATCGAGATAAGCATAATCACAGTAGTAAAATAGTTTAGCTGGAAATATAAAGAGGTAAGGCAAGAGAAGATGCAAACAGTGATTTATCCTGGTTCGGTCCTCACTGACCTACGTCCAGTCCCCAGGCTCCCCCTGAGATTTTCAATCGACTATCTCCCTCAAGTTTAACACGGGTACTTGAGAACCGCTACAACCACAAGTTTGATCCGGGCACTTGTGTCGCCACTTACAATCGTTCGACTAACCAGTCTAATTCAACAACAACCTCTCACTGAGGTAATACTCCCCCTTACACACCGTAATAGCAATGATAAGGAAGATTGAATATTTCTTCTCTCAAAGAAGTGATAGATGAAACTTAAGCACGTCTGGGAAACTCTCCTCTCTATCTTACGAATACATAAGTTTTAGTCTATGAAGTACAGAGACAGGGAGTTTTCTCTCGGAGCTCTAAATGACAATATGTTGATTCGGCATTTTAGCATTTGATGTTGTAAGCTCAGACTCTTCTCATTTTTTCTTGTTTTGAATGCTCTTCTATTTATAGATGATGTTGGGTAGTTGACCGTTGAGCTTTTTCTTCCCGTTTGGCTTGAAGAATATGACCGTTGAAACTAGCCGTTGGAAGCTTCTGACGAACGTCGATTCTTCACATCATAAATTTGTTGTGGCTCTTTTATCTGAAATAATCTTTCTCAGATCAAGTGATAAGTATCTGATAATCATAGAAACAATAAGTTGGAAAACATGGAATCAATCATCAGATATTCAGAAAGTAAGATGAACTTACTTGATCGATGTCTTGATCGATAAAGCTTTGATCGATTATATTATCGATTAATTACATGAAGAAAAGATATAGCAGATAGACGCAATTATCGAATAGATTATGGATCATATGATGATCGAACAAATGATCGACAAATGATGAAGCATGAATACAGTGACCCAAAAATGATTTATGCAAGAATAAACCTTTTCAAGTTACGTTTGCCTTCGTGTCTTTTCGATAAAGAGTTATATGTTAAAAGAAGGCTGAGAAAAGCTTGAAAGAAAATAGATCATTGATTTTAAGAATCATCATAGTCGACTGATGTTTAAACGGAAAACGTTCCATGATCGAACAAGTGATCGAACACTTGTTGATCGAACAGATTATCGATAATCCAAGTGTTACAGAAATGAAACTTCAGTCATTGATGATCGAACAAATTATTGATAAATGGATGATGGATAAGGTTATCGATAAACAAAGTGTTATAGAATAGAATTTTAAGTAATGATTTTCCGAACACATTATCGATAAACAAATAATAGATAACCTTATCGATAAACAATAAGCAAAAGTATATTCGGAGAAAACACATGCTATGTAGGTTGATCGAATAGGTGATCGATTAATGAGTGATCGATAAAGTTATCAATAAAGTAAAACAAGGAGATTTAATCCTGTAAATTCAAATAACTGATTTATCGATCATGTTACGTGAAAAACAGGGTAGACATGTAAGAGCAATGATCGATCATATTATCGATAAATGACTGATCGATGAGGTAATCGATAAATGGAGACTAAAGCAAAACATAGAATGAGTAGAACGCATTACCATTTATCTGTCTTCTCATCGATAATCTATTTATCGATCATGCTATCGATAAATGCCTATTTATCCATAACGTTAACCTTGTTTATCGATCAAGTGATCGATAAATACATTTATCCATAACATTATCCAAAAACCATTTATCCAACAGGTTATTGATAAAATCTTAATAATGCATGTGAAGATAAAAGAGAAGAATCGAAGAGATAGTACCAGGAACTCGATAAAGTGATCGAATACGTAGTTGCTTGATCAAGCTCGAGTAACATCTGATAATGGTTTTTCATTTCTTCATCTCGTCTAGATCTTTTACTCAATAACATATTTGAGTAGCATGTTGCTTGAGAACTTGATCGTTCAGTGTAGAACTTCTGATCTTTGCCTCAATAAATTCGAAGTCTGATTCCAGCAAAACAAAGGTCAACTTTGGGTGATCATAAATCTTCCAATTCAACTCCAAATTTTGAAAATGACCTATCCCCAGAAAGCTATTTGAGTCTACTTTCTAATGGAACAAGAATCACCCCAAAATTCGTTGTGGTTGCAAAGTTATCTTCATCACAATGACTAAAGGTCGGAATAAAGGCGTTAATCCTTACTTCAATCTTTCGAACAACATATATCCCTCATATGAAACTCTTTGAAGGTGAATTTGGTGTCCATGAACCGTGTTCTGAGTCTAGTTTCATAGGAATCAAGTTTCACCTCAAACGGATTTGTGGTTTGAGAGATATGGAAGAAATACCGAACCTATGTCAGAGCTGAACGAAGAACAGAGTATAACAGAGGATGTGTTTTTATCGATAACTTGATCGATCATTGGATGATCGATCAATTGATCGATAATTGCCCATGAAAATCACCTCTGAAGCTTATTTTCCATGTTTATATGAAGGGTGACTCAATATATGATGGTATAATTTCCCGGTTGTATATTTTAGCTTCCGACTAAGCCATTCAAACTTCTGATTGAGTATAGCAACATTTAACATCAAATCTATAAACTTGAATCTTGATATTTTCATTTGATCTTGCAAGTTCTTCTTTTCTCAATCTCTCTTCTTCTTCTTCCTCCTCTTGATCATTCTCCATAACTCAAAGTGCAACATAATAACTCCTTTCTTTTCTTGAGGAAACTACACAAGATATTAAGTATGATAGTTAGTCAAAATATGAGATAAATAATTGATGTAAACTTTTTGCTCTATTATTTGACATCATCAAAACTAATCATATCTAACACTTTTAATCTTCAAACAAGGAGTGGTTGATCCAAACAACCAACTCTCTTCTTGGACTACCGAAGAAGATTGCTGTTTATGGGAGGGAGTTCACTGCAACAACATGACCGGAAGAGTCACAGAGCTTTCTCTTTTCAATCATACATTGCCAGGTGACATTAATCTGTGTGTGCTTCAACTTGAATTCCTCAACCACTTAGACCTGAGCCACAATGACTTCAAAACTGTGAGTATGCCACCATGCCAAATCTCCAAATCTCCCTTTGATGCTCACAAATTTCACAACCAATCACTTGCTACTCCTTCCAATCACTCAGCAAGTTTCTCTATTGCTCTGCGTTATCTTAATTTTTCACATAATTATATTTTAGTCATAAAAGACCTTCATTGGCTTTCTCAACTTTCTTCCTTGAAATATCTAGACCTTACTAACAATGATATTGGAAGTGAAACCAAATGGCTCCATCATATAGCCATGCTTCCTGCACTCTCTGAGTTACACTTAAGTGATTCTGGACTTGGAGATTTTCCATCCCATGATTATATCAATCTTACCTCACTCGAAGTTCTTGATCTTTCTGATAATTTTTATATGGTGAAGTCAAAGTTACCTGATTCACTTTTTAATATCACCCACCACATCCATCATCTTGACCTTAGTGGTTGCAATTTCCATGGCCAATTACCAAAGTCCTTTTTCAATCTTAAGAACCTCAAGTATTTAGATTTTCATTCTAATAATCTTGAAGGGTTAATTCCAGATTGGTTCGGCCAATATGAACAGTTGCAGTCCTTGGATATCTCTGAGAATTTGTTCCATGGCGCAATTCCATCATCTCTTGGAAATATTTCTTCCTTGTTCTACTTAGACTTGTCCTATAATCAATTGAACGGCAATATTCCAGTAACCTTGGGACAACTCCATAACTTAATTGATTTATACATTGGGCACAATTTCTTGGTTGGTGTTCTTACAGAAAATTTTTTTGCCGGTCTCTCAAGTTTAAAATCAATGGACTTAAGTTCAAATAGTTTCAAATCTGACTTTGATCCTAAATGGGTACCATCATTTCAACTTGAGACATTGGGCATGGGCAACACAAGCATAGGTCCTACTATTCCACTATGGCTATATACACAACAGTCTTTAAGGGAACTATATATTTCTAAATCAAGGATTTCAACAATTGATAAGGATATATTTTGGAACTTTGTAGCAGGAATAGAATATGTTGATATCTCAAATAACTTAATTAGTGATGACATATCCGATGTCATACTATCAGCAAATGTCTCTTATTTTTATGCATCTCACAGCTCCTTATCGGGATCTATTTTCTCATTATTGTGCCAATTAGAGGGTAACGGGGAAAGCAACTTGGCTGAATTGGACTTGTCATATAATCATTTGAGTGGAGCACTTCCCGATTGTTGGACCAATCGGAAATCATTGGAATTCCTTAGTTTGGGGAGTAACAAGCTAATAGGTAAAGTTCCTCCCTCATTTGCTTCCTTGGGACTTCAACAGTTGGATTTGAGTGATAATAGTTTCTCTGGTGAATTTTCATCAAGCATGCTTAATTGGACAAATTTGCAATTCCTCATTTTAGAGAAAAATAATTTTTCTGGAAGTTTGCCAAATCCGTATATGGCACGATCTTTGAAAGTTCTTAAATTAAGGACCAACCAATTTATGGGTAATATTCCACCAGGAATATGCATGCTCTCTTCTTTGCAGATACTAGAGCTTGCTAATAATAAGGTTTTTGGATCTATACCTTCTTGCTTGTGCAACATCACAAATCCAAATAACATCGCCCTATCTTTCTATCTTCATGAAATGATGCGCATATTTACTAAGGGAAGGGAGTTAGACTACCAATCTCATGCATATTTTACAAGTGGTGTTATTGATCTTTCTGCTAATAGCTTATCTGGAGAAATTCCTAAAGAATTGTTCAGTATTACTCTACTGTGGTCCTTAAACCTGTCTCGAAACCATTTGACTGGAAAGATTCCTAAAGAAATTGGAGCCCTGGAAAACTTAGAATCTCTGGATCTCAGCTACAACAGACTTTCTGGAGAAATTCCTTCTACCATATCTAATTTGTCTTTTCTTGCTTGTTTGAACCTCTCATACAACAATCTCATCGGACAAATTCCACTGGAAACCCAAATTCAAAGTTTTGATTCCTCGAGTTTTGTTGGCAATCGTGAACTTTGTGGAGATCCTCTTCCAAAGAAGTGCAACAAAAAGAAGAAACTCATGACAACTCAAAGCCAGCTGAAAGAGATGAAGACGACGGCTTTCTGAAGTCATTGTATCTTGGCATGGGGGTTGGATTTGCGGCGGGCTTCTGGGGAATTTATGGTTCTCTCTTCCTCATCTGAGCATGGAGACACAGATTTTTCCGATGGTTTGATCACTTGAAAGATCAACTTTATGTTGCCTTCACCCTCTGGTTCAAAAGATTCGGTCGAATATCAAAAACAGATCTCCCTTGAGGTAATAAATTAGCTACGCCTTAACTTTTCAAATATTGTTAGTATTTTCCTTTTTCCTTTTAATATCTTCTATTTCCTAAAAAAATTCTCTTCTTAGCTGATTATGTTATATCTTGTTTGTTTTTCAATATGGGATGCAAGTGAAATAGCAGCTATGCCTACTCTGATCGTTCCTCTGATTCAAATACTGAGTTCTGCCTCAAGGAATAAGGAGCTTTGCTGCTGTTTTGCATGGTCAAGGACTCCAATAGCGTAGCCTACTGAAAGCCCTTTTGTTATCTTAGATTTAGTGAATTGGGAGAAGAGAATATTTTGTAATAATAGTTATATGTGTGTCTGGGTGTCTCATGTTGTTAAGGAACCTTTGATGAAAATAGTCTTGAATGTGATATATGATTGTTACTCTAAAGTTCGATCATGAGTCATGATTTAGAATCAAATAAAAAGATATTATGCGTCTGTATTTGAGGTTTCAGGTGTAAGTGTAACAATCAAAACGAAAAGGCATGTGAGTGTTGTAATCTGTAAGATAAGATTTATATGTACGTTAACATGTTGGATATCAATTTGTAACTTGCTACAATGAGTAGCTATTAATTTGTGGAAGATGAGAGGATCTTATAACATTCTGTTTCGAAGCTTGAGATGCTCTGTTCCATTTTGGTTTGTACGATTCGCTTCAAATGACAAAGTCATGCCTTGTTCAGACTAGATATTCAAATAACCTCTCAGTTACTCCTTCTATCCATTTTATAATGTAATTCTTGTTTTGAGAATCAGAGAAGTGTTAAATATAATTAACATTAAATAAAAAAGTCAGCTCAGATAATCAGGCGCAGAGCAACAATCAGGTGCAGAGTAACACGAGCATGTTTCCAATGCCTACTTGAAATCTGCTCATTTCAAGTACTCCCTCCCATATTTTCTACAAAGTCATATTAACCACTGTTCTAAGGTGTTGAAATTAATTATAAATATTTCATTATTTTAATTAAGGATTAGTGATTAGAGTGTTATGATACGGTCTGGGCCCAATACTATTAGTGATACAAATTAAAGTCGGTTTTTTTCCCTTTTCGCTACGCATATGTATTCTCTTATTGGATGTAATTTTATTCAAGATATTATCGAGCATTAAATGTGAACATCTCTTTCAATGAGAATTCAAACTTTAATTCACCATGTTATGAGAGACTAACTTCTTCTACTAAACTCCACTCTTTTTAGTAACGTTAGATCAATTTCGTGTTAATACATACGCTGATTTGCCTTTTGTGAATAAAATTGTCCCTCTTTCTTCACCCAATAAACCATCCACCATGATGTCTGATTATTAGTTGAAAAGACGACTTTAATATTTAGACAATTATATATATAAAGAGGAGATGATATATAGATGGGAAATTTTGATGTTAAATTGTATAACTGAATGGATAGAATAAAAATTAGTAAAAAAATTGTTCCTAATGTTGCTAATGTTCTCAGAATAAATCTTGTCAAGCTGAAAAGGAGGGACCCGAAGAGGATTTTACATCAAATCGAAAACTTGAACCATATAGCATGTGAGGTATTTTTTTTTTGAGGAAATTGCAAATAAAGACCCCCCAATATATAAAATGACAATCAGGGACCCGGAATTTGAGAAATTGCTCACAAGGACCCGGTCCCAATTTGCAATTACGAAATCATGGCCAAATTACCAAATACCCCTCTTTAAATTTTTTTTAAAAAAAGAACACCACTGCCTCGCCGGAGCTTCGGCCGCCGGCGCCGGAGCTCCGCCACCCCGGCTGCGGAGCTCCAGCGGCCGGATTCCGGCCATTGCCGGCAGCCTTCCTTTGTTTTTTTTTTTTGAAACTGTTTTTTTTTTATAAATTGGGGGGAAGTGAGGTTGGGGGGATTTGATCCTCCAACCTAATGCTTCCTAAAATTAAGAATGACCATCGAGCCAACAAATTTTTGCTAACATTATAATACAAAAAAAAAATATAAGTTAACTCATTTACTCTTGTTGCAGGTGATAACAACAATACATTTGAAAATAACAAGTTCTAATTATAAAATAACAAGTCTGAGATTAAAATTTAACAACACGTTTTTTTATAACAACACACTCTGTTTCAGGTGATAACAACAATACATTTGGAAATAACAAGTTCTTATTATAAAATAACAAGTCTGAGATTAAAATTTAACAACACGTTTTTTTAATAACAACACACTCTGTTTCAGGTGATAACAACAATACATTTGGAAATAACAAGTTCTGATTATAAAATAACAAGTCTGGAATTAAAATTTAACAACACGTTTTTTTAATAACAACACACTCTATTTCAAGTGATAACAACAATACATTTAAAAATAACAAGTTCTGATTATAAAATAACAAGTCTGGAATTAAAATTTAACAACACGTTTTTTTAAAAAATTATTTATATTATGATTTTGGAAAATAAATTATTTATAACTTATAAAAATATTTTTAATATATTTATTTTTTCTAAAAAAATACTTTTTAATCTATATATCTATACAACTCATTATAAATCAAACTACTCCTTATAAATTATAAAGCATTTATAATTAAGTATTTTTAATCTATAAATCATAGTATAAATTTTTATATTATTTCATTCTTTAAATATTAAAATTTATTATTAAGTATTTAAATAATATAGTATAATTTATTATTTCATTCTTTAAATATTAAAAATAGTTTTTATATTTAAAGAATAAAATAGTATTTTTAATTATAAATTAGAGATAAATTTCATTTATAAATTTAAGCAATCAAAAAAGTATTTTTAATCTACAATAAATTGTACTATTTATAATTTATAAGAAGTAGTTTGATTTATAATGAGTTGTATAGATATATAGATTAAAAAATTTAAAAAAAAAAAATTTAAAAAGTGTGTTGTCATTTTCCCTAAATTTTATTTATAAATTTGAACAATAAAAAAGTATTTTTAATCTATAATAAATTACACTTCAAGTTTTGATTATAAATTGGAGATAAAAATTATTTTTTTAGCAAATTAAATAGATTAAAAATACTTTTTATAAGTTATAAACAATCTATTTTTCAAAAGTATAAAATAATTAATTGTTATAAAAAAAACGTGTTGTTAAATTTTAATTCCAAATTTCTTATTTTATAATTAGAACTTGTTATTTTCAAATGTATTGTTATTATCACTTGGAATAAAATGTGTTGTTATATAAAAAAAAAGGGTGCCGTTAAATTTTAATTCCAAACTAGTTATTTTATAATCAAAACTTGTTATTTTATAATAAGAACTTGTTATTTCCAAATGTATTGTTGTTATTACCTGAAACAGAGTGTGTTGTTATAAAAAAAACGTGTTGTTAAATTTTAATCTCAGACTTGTTATTTTATAATCAGAACTTGTTATTTTCAAATGTATTGTTGTTATTACCTGTAACAAGAGTAAATGAGTTAACTTATATTTTTTTTTGTATCATAATGTTAGTAAAAATTTGTTGGCTCGATGGTCATTTTTAATTTTGGGAAGCATTAGGTTGGGGGATCAAATCCCCCCAACCTCACTTCCCCCCAATTTTAAAAAAAAAAAACAAAGGAAGGCCGCTGGCAATGGCCGGAATTCGGCTGCCGGCATCGGAGCTCCGGCGGCCGGATTCCGGCGAGGCAGTGGTGTTCTTTTTTTAAAAAAAATTTAAAGAGGGGTATTTTGGTAATTTGGCCATGATTTCATAATTGCAAATTGGGACCGGGTCCTTGTGAGCAATTTCTCAAATTCAAGGTCCCTGATTGTCATTTTATATATTGGGGGGTCTTTATTTGCAATTTCCTCTTTTCTTTTCCCCTTATTACAAGTCGGTCCTCCTCTATGTTCAGAAAAAAATTACAATATGAAAGAAAAGCATGAAAATATAAATATTAGTATGATTCAATCTTTGGCTCTGTTGATTAGGATAATTAATACATCTAATTTTTAAGTACTACTTGACTAATTTGATTTAATTAAAAAAAGTGAAATAAATTAGTTAATTATAACAAACATTCTTTAAAACATTAAATTATAAGTTACAGAAATTAATTGGAAGAAAATAATAAATATAAGATATAAAGTATATTAAAATCTTATACTTATGATCAAATTCAAGCTCCAAACTAGTTTTTATATTAATGTAAAAATTCTCTTTAATCTAAAATTAATTTAAGATTAACAGTCAACATTAATGTGGTCAGACAAGGGGCGATACTGCAATGATTTTGACTCTTAAATGGGCAATATTGCTTTGCTAATAGTTCATGCTAATAATTACTGCTACCCGCGAAATAGTCCAAAGGCAAATGTCCTTTCATTCTTAAAATAATTAGAGAGGACGTGATTTTTTTTTTCTGCCCCCGGGGGGGTAAGAATTAAATTACACGCTGAGGGGGAAAATTCATGTTATTGGGATAGTACAGTTGATGACTTCCATAACTTTCTTAATTAATTATTAATGTTAATGAATAAAACATCACATTGTTTGGTCATTGCGTGTTTCCCCCACTCACTATGGTGAGGTTAATCAACTTCTAAGACCTTCCTGACAATTTTTAACATTAACTTTAGTTTAGTTTTCGGATTACATTTCTCAAGAGACAGAAGCTGCCATTAAAAAAATTAGAAGATGATGAAAAAGAAAAATCAACAATATATGGGCACAACAAAAAGTGGAAGTCATCATATACCATCCCTCTGAGATGATGAATTAATTTTTTTCCACCAATGTGTAATTTACTTTCCTTCTCTTTTATTCCCTTATCTTCTTATTGTTTTTTTTAATGGATCGTTGAAAAGCAATGGCAGCTCTGGTCTCTTGAGAAATTCATTAATTCAAAAGCTAATTATTTGCAACATTCTCGTTTGAAATTAAAAACATCCCACAAATTATTGTTTCAAGATTTATATGATTGTGTGCAGTTTATCTGTAACGCCACAAGTCATTGGTGTTGTTATAATACGAACTCAACATAAAAAGTCTAAATGATAATTTAAAGGATATTTTTCTTATTTCAAAAGCTAAAAGTTGTATTTCTAGAAAACCTCTAATTGAATTAGAAAAAAAATCCTTTAATTTGTTGCTTAAGCGAGTTTTATCTTTTTGAAGCGTTTCAAACGATTTGGCTGTGGAAATTGAATAAGAATGGAAAATGATATGAAAATAAATCTATTAATATTCCAGTTTTTCTTCAAAAGATGGGAAGACTTGGAAGTATTAGAAGACTTAGACCATACAAAAAATGTTTATAGATTTTTAGCCATTTAAATGTTTGTGTGCTTTTTCCAATATTTTCTAATGTTTACTAGGAGAGTCAAAAGTTTAGAGATTGAGTTACACCGAATCATAATTAAATAACTAAGTTATAAGTGAGTTAAAACATTGAAAAACTAAAAGATTAATTTTCCCTAGCTTTGTTATATCCACTCACGTGTATTTGGAAGGCATGTGAATAGGAAAGTAAAGGAGAAATAACTAGCAATAAATAAGCTAAAAAAAAAAAGAAAAAGTTCAATAATTACATCAATTTACTTATATTCATTATGTCAAGTGCCTAAATCATATATAGTCATAATGGGCCCTGAAAAGGCCCGTTTTTTGTTCTCCTGCTATTAAAAAAAAAAAGTCACATAACCCCAAAAGAGAAAATCACATAACAAAGTAGAATTTTGAGTTGCGTTTGTGCAGAATCGCCAAATATTGAGTAACTTGATTTAGTGCCTTTTTCCAATAGTGTGAATGATTTTTTTCTGTTAAAAAAAAAATCTCCCAGACAAGTTTCGCCAATGGGTACAAGAGCCATTTGGTGATGTGCGTGTTAGAAAAATCATCATAAAATAATTAAAATGTGTCGTTCTGCATAAAATATTTTCCAAAGTTTCTCCAATGAACTATGACGAATTGGCGATGCACTTAGAGAATCTATTGTCTCAATTACTACCATAATACATTACATTACTGATTACTCCCCTTCCTTGCAAAGTAGTTGCAGGCCACAGATGAGTAAAATGACTTGGTTTATCATCACTTATTATCATTGACCTCCTCTTTTAACCGGTAAAGGGGTTTGTATCAGTTTAACTAGAGGTCACTTGCAGTTGAGGATCTCTTTTATCAAAGGAAATTGAAAGAGATGATAAACATGGAAGCCTTATGGTGGGTTCCATTAATGAGCAAAAGATTGAAATTGAGTATAATTTGGGATAGAGACTTTACAAAAGTCATGGATGGGGCAATCTTCAATATGTTACATCTTTTTCTCGCATGATTCAAATTAGTATTGGTCCCAATAAATTCTATAGTTGAAAGTTGTGAAGCTTCTTGTAAAAGAACTAAAGACTTTATGAGCGTCATGAATGGGGTATAGTTTGGAAGATAAAAATGGAAGCTCCTTGGTGGGTTTCAATATGAATGAGCGGAGACTGAACTTGAGTACAGTTTGGGACGGATACTTTACAAGCGTTCTGGATGGGCAATGTCTCGGTCAATATGTCAAATTTGGCTTGATCTCAATTAGTCTAGATTCTAGTAACATTTGACATGAAAGTCGTGAAGTTTCTTGGAAAAGAACTAAAAGACTAGGAACATCATTGTATTATGTGTGAATTATTTGCAAACATCCTCGTTTGAAGTTAAAAACATCCCACAAATAATCGTTTCAAGATTTATATGATTGTGTGCAGTATCTCTGTAACACCACAAGTCATTGATGTTGTTATAATATGAACTAAACATAAAAAGTCTAAATGATAATTTAAAGGATATTTTTCTTATTTCAAAAGCTAGAAGTTGTATTTCTAGAAAACCTCTAATTGAATGGGAAAAAAAATCCTTTAATTTTTTGCTTAAGCGACTTTTATCTTTTTGAAGTATTTCAAGCGATTTGGCCGTGGAAATTGAATAAAAGTGGAAAATGAGTGTCTTAATATTCCAGTTTTTCCTCGAAAAGATGAGAAGACTTGGAAGTATTAGAAGACTTGATCATAAAAAAAATGGTTATAGATTTTTTTAGCCATTCAAATGTTTGTGTGCTTTTTCCAATATTTTCTAATAACCACTTTATTTGTAATGATTTTCATTTTTCACAATTTATGTACATCGTGACCAATGTAATCTAAATAAATCATGATGACGGTTTCATTTTGAACATTTCATTTGTTTTGTTATTTTAACAAATCATCTAATTTGAATGTGAGAGGTATATAATTTTGTTGTGTATTTGGGCTAGAGATAATGAATGAATGCTTTCTACAACATTTTTTTGGGGACAAACTACATTATGTGTATGTATATAATTTATTTGAAATAGAGTTGAAGAAAACATAAATGATTAACTTTATACGTCAGTTAAATATTTTGTATATAAGATCAATTTTCCTTTGGACCTATAAAAGCATGAATGTACAGTAAATTTTAAAGGTAAGGTATTTAATTTTATTTATATATATCCACTCACGTGTGTTTGGAAGGCATGTGAATAGGAAAGGAAAGGGAAAATAACTAGCAATAAATAAGCTAAAAAGAAAAAGAAGAGAAGAAAGAGTACAATACTTACATCAAATTACTTATAGCCATTATGTCAAATGCCCAAATCATATATAGTCATATGTCTTGTTTTTTAAATATTAGCATTTAATAATATTTAATTATAAATTTACAGGAAACAAAAATAGACACATGTCCATGTATAATTTGAGAACTTTATATAATGGATATAAGTAACTTGAGTAGTTTTTCACAAATAGCACAAAATATGGGGTTCAAAGAGCCATATGTAATTAATTTTATGGATTTCACATGGAATTTTTGTGATTTTTTATGGCTTATATTAAATTTGATTTTAAAAAAAAGATATATGGGGTTTTATTATTTTCGGGTCATATTAAAATTTTGTCCTATTTCTTATGCGTATAAATCAAACTTCAGAGCACAAATATTTATTCAAATTTCAATTATCTGAATTGATTTATTCATTTCCCGACTAAAATAAATAAATAAAATTAATTTACTTTGACTTCAATACGTGAGTGAGTGTGTCTGAGTATAATCCTTCAATAATTAACAATGATATAAAATAAATGATAATAAGTTATTTTATTTATAAGTCATAATATAGGGTTTGGTTTGTTTCCGGAAACATTTTTACAATAAAAAATCAGTGAGCTCTTGGCCCTCCATATTTTTATACGTAATTGCCTCCAGTTTTTCCCTAACACCTACCAAATTTAAAAGGATCTAAGCATATAGCAGATTATATCTGTGGTATTTTCTTATTGACAATGTTAAAAGAAAAGATGTAGTTAAAAAATCCACTAATTCAACTTGGTTTTGGAAATTGAAAAAAAAAAAAAGAATATAAGGCAGGTAACATGATGTGGAGTAATTGGATTCATGACACGATTTCTATTGAAAAGACGGGAAGATTTGGAAATATTAGTAGTAGACTTGACAATAAAAAATATCATGTGTGGTTATCAACTTCTCAAGGCATTTAAATTTTTGCTTGCTTCAAAGATCAACACATGATATATAATTTATAGCAAATTAGCAAGTCATGTTATTCTCATGTTAAGAACACAGCAGTTCTTTTTCTTGTTTATATCATATGGTATGATTTTGATATAATTTTGTTATATAACTTAGCAGGTTATGATATAATTTTGATACTGCGTTGATATCAATGGACCCAACAAAAAATGTGTTTGTCTTTTGCTATTTATCTAGTTTTCCCCCCTTTTGATATTAAGGACCAGAGGAGTAGTTTTTTTCCCTTCAAAATTTCTTTAATTTGCTCATATATTAAATTTTTCCCTCTTATTCTTTTTATTCTTTTTAGTATGCATAATTATCCCCCCATCAGAAATATTGTTAAGCATTAAAAGTGAGTACTTTTCTCAGCGGATATTTAAATTTTGATTTGTCATGTGAGAGATTAATCATTTTGTTAAGTCAGGCCCAATCCCACTGATCTCTGCCTCTTTTCTATTTGGTGTGAAAGCAACAAGAACCCACATACATGGGCCCTGAAAGGCCCACTCTTGGTCTACAACCTACAGAAGTATAAACGACGGCCTCACCACTATTAAAAAAAAAAACACACACACACACACACACAACCCGAGAAGAGAAAATCACACAACAAAGTAGAATCTTTTTTTTTTTTGACCAGGAAACAAAGTAGAATCTTGAATTATGCATTTGGCCAAAAAAGAATAAATTGCAGGAATTGATTATGCTGATTTGTCAAACAACATAATTAGCGATGACATATCCAATATCATACCGTCAACAATTATCTCTCACTTTGATGTATCTCACAATTCTTTGTCAGGCTCTATTTTCTTATTATTGTGTCAACTAGAGAGTGATGAGGAAAGCATATTGTCTTATGTGGGTACTTATCCCATAATCATTTAAGTGGAGCAATTCCTGACTGGTGGGTAGATTGGAAACGATTAGAATAGCTTAATTTGAGGGGTAATGAGCTAGAGGGTAAAGTTCCTCCCTTCCTGGCCTCATTGAATCCTTGGATATTGGATTCATGTGGTACCAATTTGTTCGGCGAATTTTCATTAGACATATCAAATTTGGACAAATTTGCAATACCTTCTTTTGGAAGGAAATGAATTTTCAGGAAGTTTGCCAACTACAATGCCTCCACGTTTGGTACTTTTAAAGTTGAGGGCCAACCATTTTATTGGTGAGATTCCATTACAATTGTGCAATCTCTCTTCCCTTATGATACTAGATCTTGGTCATAATAATCTTTTTGGATCCATACCTCATTGCTTAGATAACATCATGGATTCAACTGATCAGCTTTTGTGGGCGGAAACTATAAACATACATACTAAAGGAAGAGAATTAGATGATGCTGACATTTTGTTTTTGCGGATAATTGATCTTTCCTCTAACAAATTGTCTAGAGAAATTCCTAAGGAGCTACTCCTCCGGTCCTTAATATAAGACTCATTTAACTAATTTGATTAGATTAAAAAAGTTAGGTAAGTTAGTTAATTATAAGAAATGTGACACATTTTTCTTAAAACACCATAATCATCTTTCTTAATACCTTTTCTTTTTCTTCTACTTGATTATGGCTGAAAGAATATCTATAAGGTTAATTTAAAGAAAATTGATAAATATGAGAAATGAGTCTTATATTTAGAACCAAAACCAACTCAATAATTGGGTCCTATATTGAGGATTATTTAGTATGAGTCAAATGCAATCCTTGAACTTGTCTCAAACCATTTGAGTAGAAAGATTCCCAAAGATATTGGAGGCATGAAAAACTTGGAATCTCTTTATCTAAGCCACAATAGACTTTATGGAGAAATTCCTTCAACCATCTCTAATATATCTTTTATTGCTTACTTGAACCTCTCATGCAACAATTTCATTGGACAAATTCCTTTAGGGACTCAAATTTAGACGTTCGATTCTTGGTGTTTTCACTACAAAAAAAACCAGGAGATTAGTGATAGAATTTTATTCCGTCACTAATTCGTCACTAATCCCTGACAAATTTCATTGGACAAATTCCTTTGGGGACTCATGCAATCATGCAACAATTTTATTCCGCCGCTAATCTGTCGCTAATCCCTAACAAAATTCGTTATTAAAATTAGTGACAGAATTTAGTGACGAAAAATTTTTGTCGCTAAATTAGTGCCGTCACTAAATTAGAGATGGATTAGTGACAGAATTTTTTTCCTTCATTAAATTATGTCACAAGTCCGTCGCTAATTTTGTTTTAAATGATTAGTGATGGAAATTAGTGACCAAAAAATTCTATCAGTAATTTTCATCACAATTCGTCACTAACTCTCATTTTGTGACGAAAATTAGTGACTGAGTTTTTCTGTCACTAATTACCGTCGCAATTCCGTCACTAATCCATCACAAAAAAAGATATAATATAAATATATAATAATTATTTTTTAAATTATTATTAAAATAAAAATATAATATATCATAATTTTAAAATAATATATTATATAAAAATTTAAAAAATAAAAATATAAAATAAAATAAAAATAAAAATATATAATATACTTATTATTTTTTTAAATATTTGAATAAAAATATAAATTATTAGAAATTTTTACTAAAATATAAAAATTGAATTCAAATAAATAATAATATATTAAATTGTATAATATATATTAAATTATGTATGTAATATTTATTATATATATTTGTATTTTTATTACAAATATTATATATATTTATTTTTGCATAAAAATTTAGTAGGTGTTTCTCAACTCAACTGATAAAGGCTTCAACAAGCACGTATGAGGTCTCAGATTTGAACCAACACTTCTTCACAAATTGGCTCAATTTGTGACGTGGTGATAATGTGGATAGGACGACGATATAGCGGCTCATAATGATGGACATGTGGCGATAATACAGATGCTAGGATGACATGGCCACATGGGAGAGAAGAGAAGTCGAGGTGGCATCCAATGATGACATGATGGATCACAATGATGACCAAGTGGTGATGACGTAGATAAAGAGATGACGTGGTAACATAGGAGAGAGGAGTTGGTAAGGTGACAATCATTAATGACGTTGTGGCTCATAGTGATGGACGCATGGCGATGACATGGATGAGGGGATGACATGGTAGCATGGGGTAGAGAGGAGAATGTGAGGTGGTAGATGGTGATAAGGTGGCAGTCACAGACATGACACGTCGCAGTAATCAATGATTGCCATATGGTATTTTGGATTTATAAAATAAAAAAATTTAGTGACGGATTAGTGACGGAAATTTCCGTCACCAATTTGTGATGGAATTTTCCATCCCTAATTTGTGATAGAATTTTTATAGGATATTCGTCTCTAATTAGCAACGGATTAGTAACAGAAAATTTCTTTTACTAATTTTCATCACTAAAATGTCAATAATTTGTCACTAATTAGCAATGGAATTTTAAATTCCGTCACTAATTATTTAGTGACGATATAACTAATTAAATTCCGTCGCTAATCCGTAACTAATTTTGATTAGTGACAAAAATTTTGAAAGTAAATTCTGTTACTAATTTGATGTTTTTTTGTAGTGTTTGTTAGCAATCTTCAACTTTGTGGAGACCTTCTTCCAAGCGTAACAAGAAAGAAGTTCAAAACTTAAGGTTGGACGAAGAAAATGAAGATGACACATTTCTCATGTCAACGTGGCCCTCATGCTTAAACATTTCGGTCGACTATTTGGAACAAATTTAGTTACTATTGAGGCAATGACTTAACGATCATATATTTCCAAAAAGGAAAAAAAGGTCATATCTCTCCTTTATTTGGATGAAAGTTTATCTTCTTTTTCCTTATCTTAGTTAAACAAATTTAGTTCTTTACTGGTTTTTTTTTTTTATGTTGTTTATTGTTCAACACGCTTTGTCTATGGGACGCAAGTGCAACATATCAAGCGATGGGTGTAGCCTCTTTGAAGACAGATCTGATCTATATATCTACTACTTTTCCAATGATGCCTGTCTCAAATTCGAGTCTCATATTCTGCTTCAGGGAATAGCTAGGATGCTTTGCTGACAGTTACACTTGACTTAGAGCTCCAGCGTTCCCTTCTAATTAATGTTCTTTGTTTATCTTAAATTTAGTAAAATAGTGACAAAATAAGAGTTTGTGATAATGGTTTATCAGAATATCTGTGTGCACTTATACTAGTTTCTTTTTCAATGGAATATCCTTTAAGCAGTGATTGTAAAAGTCCCCATCTTGCCTTAGGACTTTGTACTAACACGATAACGACCCGACAGTGCCAAACACGTCATAATATTGGTGCCACGTCTGACGGATCAAGGAGAACCATGGCTGAATCGTCATCGTCGACAAGAACTTGACATCAACCGTCAGCAATAGAGGGAGGGTTCTTTTGGTAATTTCATGAAGGCATGTGCTCATGGACTGTTTGGTAATTTCAGAACAGACATTGCCTGGCCTCTGTTGTAAACACGTGGCCGCTTCCTGAACTTTAAAGTAGTCATTGCGCTTTGATGCTCTCATGAACTGGCTTTACTTTACCTGGTAACCTAGCCGCAGCGCCTGCTTATAAGCAAATTATATAAGCTTGTACTCCTTCGATCTTTAATATAAGACCTAATTAGTAAGTTAATTTTGATTCTAAATATAAGATGTACTTCTTATATTTATCAATTTTTTAAAATTAACCCTATAGATATTTTCTCAATCATAATTAAACAGAAGAGGAAGAAATGATATTAAGAAAGATGATTATAGTGATTTAAGAAAAACATGTCATATTTCTATAATTAACTAATTTATCTAATTTTTTTAATCTAATTAAATTAGTTAAATAGATATTACATTAAAGACCGAAGGAGTATTATATTCCCCAGTGCTAAACTAACAAGCCTCGTTCCTTCTCATTAGCTATGTCCCTTCTCAGGCTCCACCTTATGAGAGATTGAGAGTCTTGTGCACCTCGTCAGTACTCTACTTGTACATGACATAATACTATCTCTAATTCTTAATATAAAAGTTGATTGATTAATTTGAATAAATCAAAAAAATTAGTTAAGTTATTTATTTGTTATAAAGAGGTGTTATCTTTCCAAAAATACTATTATTATCTTCCCTAAAATACTATTATTAATTATGTGTATTAGTTAGAACTACTATTTGATAGAACATTTAACATGTACAACTACTATAAGAACTATTTTTTTAAAAAAAAAAGAGATAAACATAAAAGATGAAGTGAATTGACATCTTATATTTAAGATTAAATTAAAAATTAAATTAATTCTTATGTTAAGTATCAAGCGGAGTAGATAGCAAGAAACTTCTGACGAATGGTGTTCCACGTGATTGCTCTGTTCCATTTTGGTTTATGCCGCTTGGAATAACAGAGTCATGCCTTGGTTATCGAGGCAGAGTCATTCGCCTGTTTCTGCAGTGCGAGGGGCATTTAACATCACTATTGAATGGTATAAAAATTTTACATTCCCTACCCAATCTCTTCATGAAAAAAAAAAAAGTATTATGTTTCTAATAACACTCAGTATCCCATCCTAAAATACAATTGGCACACTAAAATATTTTTCAAGAGCACTCACTTTTTTAAAATAATTTTTGGCGGCACCATAAGTTATTTTTTCAGTAACACCTAATATCCTAAAAATTTAGTCAACATTCTCAAATGTTTCTTTCAAGAGCACCCAATATCTTAAAATAATTTTTGGCTCTAGTCAGCACCCTGAAAGATTTTTCTAGAAGCATTTAGTATCTTAAAATAATTTTAGGTTTCAGTTACACAGTGTGCTAAGTGTATTTTTGGAACACTAACCACTATTTAAAAAAATACTGTATAATACTGATTGTACCAAAAAAATTTATTTCAGTATGCAGGGCATTACTGAAAGAATATTTTAAACAGGGCATTACTAAAAGAATATTTTAAGATATATTATTAAAATTAATACTCCCTCCGTTTCTTATTATAAGAGACATTTGATGCTTATGGCATGTTCCTATATATAAGAGACACTTAAAAGTTGTCTCTACTTTTTTGTGTTGATTTCCTATTTTACTCATATTTATTGTCTCCAACTCACACTCTTTCTCCCTCCCACTTCTCTTTCTTTTAATAATTTAATTGTTCTCTCATGCTCTCTCTCCTTATTAATGAGGGCATTTTTAGAAAAAAAAAATTATACTTTTTACACATTAATTGGTCTTAACTAATTTTAACTATTTTTTTTATCAACGTACTTCGGTTATTTGTCTCTTATAAGAAGAAACGGAGGGAGTATAATTTAAAGAAATTATATGTATGTTTACACCGGAAAATATTTATATATATTTATACAAAATTCTAATTAGTATGCTTGTGGAGTGGGTTGTCTCCAGTTTTTTTTATTGCCATTAAATCACGTGTTGTCAGGAAAAGAACAGAGCGAAACACGTGGGACGCAGGAGGGAAGCTGCGGGAAAGGGAGAACCAAAGACAAACGGCGGCTAAGCCGATCTGTCTCCCTTTCCCACTTGCAATAAATACGCCACCCAACGCTTCACTTCTCCCTTACCCATCATACAGACATATCGCAAAATTCATAGTATAAGATTCATGCTTCATAAATATTACTACCTCCGGTCCTTAATATAAAACCCGGTTTAATTTTTTGTTTGGTCTTAATTATAAGACTCCAATCTATTTTGTTTCTCATATTTATGTATTTTTTTTCAAGATTGTCCTTTTAATAATGATAGTTCTAACCGGTACACTTAATTAGCAAGGATATTTTAGAAATAACAATATTTATTTATTACAAATAACTAACTTAACTTACTTCCTTAATCTCCTCAAATAAGTCAACTGGGTCTTATAATTAGGACCGGAAGTAGTATATATTTTTTTCCCATAAAATTCAAAGGAGAATGAGAAGACTTGCAGCAGATTTACCACGTAGTTTCTGATTTTCCAATATATATACATATGATGCAAAGACTTCTCACGTTGAGGCCACTATTCTCAAACTTACCCCAATGGCTAGCTTCGCTTCACAAACTTCCTCTGTTTTGTTGTTTGTGCTATTTACAACAACATTCAACAGGGTGATCAGTTGCAATGAAAATGATGAAAAGCTGCTTTTAATCTTCAAACAAGGAGTGGTTGATCCATATAACCAACTCTCTTCTTGGACTTCCAAAGAAGATTGCTGTTTATGGGAGGGAGTTCACTGCAACAACATGACCGGAAGAGTCACAAAGCTTTCTCTTTTCAATCGTACATTGCGAGGTGACATTAATCTGTGTGTGCTTCAACTTGAATTCCTCAACCACTTGGACCTGAGCCACAATGACTTCAAAACTGTGAGTGTGCCACCATGCCAAATCTCCAAATCTCCTTTTGATGCTCACAAATTTCACAACCAATCACTTCCTACCCCTTCGAATCGGTCAGCATGCTTTTCTGTTGCTCTGCGTTATCTTGACTTTTCAGTTAATGGTTTAGTCATCAATGACCTTCATTGGCTTTCTCAACTTTCTTCCTTGAAATATCTTGACCTCACTAACAGTGATATTGGAAATGAAAACAAATGGCTCCACCATATATCCATGCTTCCTTCACTCTCTGTGTTACATTTGAGGGGTTGTGGACTCACAGATTTTCCTTCCCTTGATTATATCAATTTTACATCACTTGAAATTCTTGATCTTTCTTTCAACTGTATCAACTCAATACCCAATTCATTCTTTAACATTACCAGTAACATCTATCACCTCGACCTTTTGGGATGCAATTTCTATGGTCAATTACCAAAAGCCTTGCACCATCTTCAAAACCTCAAGCATTTAAATTTGAGTTTAAATAATCTTGAAGGATCAATTCCTGATTGGATTTGCCAACATGAACAGTTGCAGCATTTTGAAATCTATCTTAATCAGTTGAATGGTTCTATTCCATCATGTCTTGGAAACCTTTCTTCCTTGATTTCCTTAGATTTGTCTCACAATCATTTCAGAGGAAATCTTCCCAAAAGCCTTGGAAAGCTTCATAACTTAAAATCTTTAAGTATTGATGGCAATTCTTGGTCAGGTGTCCTTTCAGAAAAGAACTTTGCCAACCTATCAAGCTTAGCATCACTAGCTTTGAGTTCAACTAGTTTTAAATTTGACTTTGATCCTAACTGGGTGCCACCATTTCAACTCAAATATTTCTCTTCAGCAAATACAAGCTTAGGTCCTAATTTTCCAACATGGCTATATACACAAAGGTCTCTAGAAAGGCTCCAAATCTCTAGATCAGAGATTTCAAACATTGATGCAGATATATTGTGGGGCTTCATAGCTAGAATTGATGAAGTTGACCTATCAAACAACTTCATCAGTGGAGACATATCCAATGTGACACTTCACTCAAGAGATATACGTTTGGACTATAACAATTTTACCGGAGGCCTCCCTCACATATCAGCAAATGTTATGTACATTCAAGCTTCTCATAACTCGTTCTCAGGATCCATTTCTGCGTTCCTATGCCCCAGAGAGAGTAATAGGGCTGAAAACATGCTGTCTATTTTGGATATATCGCATAATAATTTAAGTGGATCACTCCCTGATTGCTGGGCCAGTTGGAAACAATTAGTTTACCTTAATTTGAGGGGTAATAAGCTATCTGGTGAACTTCCTCCCTCAATGGCTCTATTAACAAATCTTCATTTGTTGTCTCTGTGTGATAATGGTTTCTCTGGAAACTTTTCGTTAAACTTATCACACTGGACATATTTGGAATACCTCGCGCTTGAGCGAAATAAATTTTCAGGAGGTTTGCCAAATACAATGCAGCAAAATTTGGTGGTTTTCAAAGTGAGGGCCAACCAATTTATTGGCAATATTCCAACACAGCTGTGCCACATGTCTTTTCTAATGGTAATTGATCTTGCTGATAACAAGCTCTCAGGATCCATACCACCATGCTTGTATAACATCATGCAGTTTGATCCTAGAACTTTATGGACCTTTTTTTATTTCTATAAGGAAACAAATTTATTTTCTAAGGGAAGGGAATTAAATTACCCTGATTTATTGTCAAGGTACATTGTTGACTTTTCTTCCAACAATTTATCAGGAGAAATTCCGAAGGGGTTGTTTAACTTGACTCTATTGTGGTCCTTGAACTTGTCTCGAAACCATTTGACTGGAATGATTTCTAGAGAAATTGGAGATCTGAAAAACTTGGAATCTCTTGATCTCAGCTACAATAGGCTTTACGGGGAAATTCCTCCAACCATCTCTGATATATCATTTCTTGAAGTTTTGAACCTCTCATACAACAATTTCATTGGACAAATCCCTTTAGGGACTCAAATTCAGACTTCTGAATCTTGGAGTTTTGTTGGCAATCCTCAACTTTGTGGGGTTCCTCTTCCAATAAAGTGCAACAAGAAAGAAGCTCACAACCCAAAGTTGGTTGAAGGGAACGAAGATGACAGCTTTTTGAAGTCATTGTATCTTGGGATGGGAGTGGGATTTGCAGTAGGCTTCTGGGTAGTTTGTGGTTCTCTCTTCCTCATCAGACATGGGGACAGAGATTTTTCCAATCATTTGACAGTTTGGTCGACCGCCTTTATGTCCATGTGGCCCTCACGCTTAAGAGTTTCCATCGAATATTTGGAACGAGTTAAAATTGTTGTTGAGGTACGTAATGGATTATAGCTATCACATATTTCAGAAGTTATCGTCTCTTTGATTTGCATGATCATTTATCTTTCTTTTTCTTCTTTTAGTTAAAACAAATTTAGTTCTGATCTGGCTCTTTTTCTTTCTTTTATGTTGTTTATTGTTCGATATGTTTTGGCTATGGGATGCAAGTGCAGCAGATCAAGCAGTGGGTGCAACATCCTTGAAGACAGATTTGATCTATATATCTAATACTTTTCCAATGCCTTTGTCTCAAATTCAAGTCTCATATTTTGCTTCAGGGAATAGCTAGATTACTTTGCTGCAGTTACAACATTTGGCTAAGTGCTCTAATGTTTCCTTCTAATTAATGTTCTTTGTTTATCTTACATTTAGTGATATAGTGACAAAATAAGAGCTTGTAACAATGGTTTATCAGAATACGTGTGTATACTTATGCCAGTTTCTTTTTCAATAGAATATCCTTTAAGTGGTGATTGAATGCGAATTATTGCAACATTATCTTCCCTTAAGGAATCTACAACATTTTAGAAAGGTCCCAATGTCGACTTATATTAACAGAATGACACAGCAGTGTCAAAAACATCATAATAATGGTGCCGCATATGATGGATCAAGGAGAACCACGGCTGAATCGTCACCATTGAAAATAACTTGACATCAACAGTCAGCAATAGAGGAAGGATTGTTTTGGTAATTTTATGAACGCATATTAATGCAATGATTGTTTAACCTAACTAGCCTCTCCATGTCTGGTTTTATCAATGTACTACTGCTCTCCTATGACTTTCTCTGGAGCTGAAATCTCATGTCTGCTTCAAGGAATAAGCAGACACATGGCTTGGGACTCTGATGTTTCCTATTGATGAATGTCCTTTCGTTATCTTAGATTCTGAGGATAGTGAGGATATAGGATTTTGTAATACTACTCCTCCGGTCCTTATTATAAGACCCCATTTGACTTTTTATTTGGTCCTAGTTATAAGACCCCAATCCATTTTGTCTCTTATATTTATGCATTTTTTTCCAAGATAATCTTTCTAATAATGATAGTTTTAACCAATATATTTAATTAGCAAGGATATTTTAGGAATGACAACACTTATTTATTATAAATAACCAACTTAACTTACTTCCTTAATCTCCTCAAATAAGTCAATTGGGTCTTATAATTAGGACCGGAGGAGTAGTTGTTAGTGCATGGTATCTTCTCCAATTGCTAACAAGTAAGAAGACTTTGTTGAAAAGTTTTTCATGTCACATATATATGATAGCACTCGCTCTGATTATTTTGTTATTATTATATATAGGAACACGCACAAATCTAAACACTATCATTTGGAATTTTATTTGAAAAAGATGATTACGCAAATATAACTGACAGATGTTAATGTGGCAATCAAATCTTAACAAATACTATCTTTGATTTTTAATATAAGAACTAGATAACTAGTTTGTGAATATTAAAAAAATTAATTATATTAGTTATTTATAATAAATAGCTGTTATTCTTCTTAAAATATCTTTATTAATTATGTGCATTGAAAATACTTAGTGATGGAGGCTCCTTATGTGCAACCACACCATGAGAATTATTTAAAGATAAAATGGATAAATAACGTTACAGGAAAAAAAGATTGGGATCTTATATTTAGAATCAAATTGAATCTCCAACTAGCTCTTATATTAAAGATTAAAAGTATCAATAATTGAGCGATAATCTTTTTACAAGAAATTTTTATCAATAGACTACAAATAGTAAAAGAATTTCTTCAAATGCTGTATAGTGGAATTATTTCCCCAAATACTACAGTCAAAATTGTTTTTGACTTGAACATCTTTTAAAGTTCATCTAAATAATTTCTTCAATAAATGTTGTTTCGCATGCAATTGAACGTTATCTTGGTATGAACAACTTTTAAACTTCATCAACCTTTGAAAAACTTCTTTCCAATCTCTCACCACACAAATACCCCTACAAGAATTTTAATAATGATCATATCATTAGAATAATGAGTTATTCATTATGTAATGATAATAGTAATATATTACATTAATTAAAAAGTGATTAATGAAAATAAGTAATGATTAAGTTTTATAAAATTAATAATAAATAATAATTAAATTGACATGAACAAAAAATAAGAATTAATTTACCTAACAAATAATGACTCCCGATGCCACATCCTAGTCTCCTCCGTGCATGCTGTGGTTGTTGTTATGTATCTACTTCTTGAGTTTGATCTAATGTCTCATTTGTCTACATAGTTGGTGTATCTAAATCAAACCAAGGTGATTTGACTGAAGAAAGTGATTGCTGAGGGATGACAAATGCTTCATCTGATGGACCACCTTGCTCAAAAGAAGAAGTGTTATATTGATCCATAAATAATACAGAATCATCAAATAAGGATACGAACGATTGAAATTGAGGAGGATTGGGTGAGTCAGAATGAGATAATGTCAATGATGATAGCATGTGAGGAGGGTAGGATTGAGTTGGATTGGAAGAGGTCATAGGGCTTGATGATGAGACTGGTATGTTATCAGAATGACTAAATTTTTTATGCTCTTGTTCTCTTAAATTTTCAATTTATTGGTGGCTGAGTAAACAAGTAACCACCATGCTATTTGCTTGGTCTATCTTGAAAAATTTGTGGACAGGGCAACTCAACTGTTGGTGGAACTGATTGAGGGTTCATATTAAATCGTTGTTCTCTAATTGCGAGTAAGATGCTACATTGGTCTTGAGCAATTCCTTTTAGATAATTAATGCAATTAGAGCATGTTAAACGAGAATTAATCGTCAGCCTATATAACTGTTTTGTTATATCAGCCTGAAATAAATAAAATATTACGTTGAAAAATCTTTTTGTATAAAAGACAATGATGATATTGATTGAAAAAAAAACTAAAAAAGCCTTACCACATAGCTAGGATCGCCACTAACTCATTGGATCCATCATCTTATATATCTCCAATAGCATTGCATGTACTCAAATATTCGATTAAGTTCACCAAGTGCCAGCAAAGTATCAACAACAGCATATGGCTATCCATTCCATGCTTCAACGAAATTTGGGTATTATTGACCCCAATTTGTGGTTATTTTGCCAAGCAGCTATATTATATGGTAATTTTTTTAAATGAACAGGCATGATAGGAATAGGTTGTTAACGACCGACTTGCCTTAATACATGATCAGAGTAGAAAATATGTGAATTGTAAAACTAAATTAACTCCATAATACCATTATTTTTAATTCAACTATTTATATATTTTTGAAAAGAAAGTTGTAGAATAATCATTTACTTAGAGTTATAAAAATTAGGCTATTTTTTTATTAAGAAACTCATTTACATTTTTAAGTAAGATAGTAACCTATAATATCTTTAAATGAACAATGACTGTGGAACATTTATAATGAAAATATATTTACAATAAAAATATTGATATGTTAAATTTAATAAATTAAAAAATAAATTAAATTTAAAATAAATGTTATATGTTAAAATTGTATTATAAATTCTAATATATAAATATATAATTTTCTATCCATTATTTCATACATTCCGTTTTATTCAAACAATATTATAATTAAATATTATAAAAAAGTATGAGCTAAAATAATTGCCTTTGCTTCATTATTAGAAAGGATCTTAAAAATTATAACTATTTGAAAGGATCAAATATATTTAAAATATTAAATTGCCCCTTAACTACTTTCCTAAATTTTCTCTAACTTATGCTTCATTATTGGATATTTTGAATGATTAAATTAGATAAATATTTGATTAAATAAATTAATTTGAAAATGTGAGTTTTTTATTCAAAAAATTGCCTCTGCTTCATTTTTCTCTTAGTCCCAACTTCATATTTCAAATGTTCAATTTTACTTTATCTGTATTATTAAAGAATTATTATATTCTTTTGAGCCTCTAATTTCTGTACTATCAATAAAGGCTTCTGATAAGATATATACTTTGACTAACGCATAAAGCAAAATTTGCATTGAATAATGATAAGTTTATAATGAATGCACTTGTGTAATTTTATATTAGGTACTATTTAAGTGACCCAAAAAAAGCATCCCTATGATTGAAAACAAAAAGAAATATTAATAACTATTTCACACTAGTTATTTAAAAATTATAATTACTTAATATGACAAAATAATTAGCCATTGCTGTTGAGTATTTTTTTAATTTATATTTTATTATTTGGTCTCCCTAAATAATTATAATCTATAAGATCCTCTTTAATAAATATTGCTTTTTCTAGGTCTTCCTGTCTAATTTTCCCAAAAAATAAAAAAAATCCTTTCTTTTATTATTATTAATCCCACCATCAATACTCTTTTTATCAAGAAAATTTTGGCACTATTTAGTACTAATTTTCATTGGCCAGATAGAAGACCAAACTAAGCTCACAACAAAACATAATTTAACTAGAAACATATTTAATCTGACTACATATTTACTTGAACATTATCTACTAAAAAAAGATATATATATATATATATAGTCATATTATAAAAAAGTAAACTACAATATTTGCAAGACCACACATACCACTGATTTCACAGAACGAAAGTGTGGAAGGAGAAAAAAGAATAGAAGAAGCTGGAGAACTTTGAGAAGAATTTAAGAAGGAACGAGAAGGAAGGTAGATTTGAGTAAAAAATTGCATGCATTATATAGGCAATGATAGAATGTACACTATACACTCACATGCCAACAAAAAATACTTACTGGGCATGAACTGAAGACATTCGAATGACTACTTCCTAAGCCCCTATACTGATGGAAATATTTGGGGAAGGAAATCAACCAGGAGCAGCTTTGTGTGTGTGGTTGAAAAAGAAAAAGCATGGGGTCTAGTCAAATAAGAAAGAAAAAATCACGTGGAGAGTATTAAGATGGAAGACAAAAGGATTGTGGGTCCCACTGAACTTGTTCAAACAAAGACCAAGTTTCATTTTGTAAGGTGAATCTCACTGAACTCATTCTCTATCTAAACGAGTTTTATTGTTTTGTGATGTAGGTCTCACTGAACTCGTTCTTCATCTTAATGAGTTCTATACAAATTTAAACTCAATCATAGTTTAACGATTTCAGGTATAGCATCTCGGTAAATATTTTTGATCTTATTGTATCTGAGTAAAAAATTTTCACAGTTTATCATATTTGGGCAAACAAGCCCTTTTTACAGCATTAGGAAATGAAATGAAGATTGGAAAGCGTATGAGCCGTGCATATTTGAAGCAAGATTACCAATCTTATTCAAAATTCCCTTTCCATAACTTCAATCCTAGTTTACCAAACGAGAGACATTGGCTTGTCTCTTTAATTTTCCTCTTGTCACTTTATCTCTTTTATGTGTGTTTACGTTAGGGGTGTTTAATTTGTCCCATCTCGGTCCTGATGAGTTCGATATGGGACAAAAAAAATTTCAGAATAGGACAAGCACGAAACAAGACGGGATGATAATCGGGACGGGACGGGATGGTAACCGAGACAGGACAATAACCGGGACGGGACGGGACGCGGGACACGGGACGTCGTACCGTTCTGTCCCGTCCGAGGGTATTTTTAAAAAAAAGTTATTTATTAATAATTATTATTAGATTATTCACTTTACTTATTAATAATAATAATTATTATTTTTATAGTGATTTTTAACTCTTAAATTGTAGTATTATCTCAACAAAATCTCCTCTCTCAATAAAATAATTCATAAAATCATTATATAGTGTTTCTTTTATGGTATTTTTTTTACAATATTGTTTTTACATCTTTTTTATATTATATAATTGAGCTTTCTACATAATATTTTCTTGTAATGTTTTTATTTTTAGAAGCTCAATAAAAAATAAGCATTATAACATAAAAAAATTCACATAAAAAATTATGGTTTTTTTTTTAAAAAAAGGAGCCCCGTCTCGAGCCTGACAGAACCAAGACAGAACCGAGACGAGATGGGATACGGGACAAAAGTGCTGTCCCATTCTTGTTCACCGGGAGGGGACCGGGACAGGCTTGTCCCCATCCCATCCCGTGAACACTCCTAGTTTAGGCCGAAAAAATTACATTTATACAAAATTCTAATTAGCATGCTTGTACCCTATTAAATCACACGGTTTCTTTTACTTTTAGTAAAACAAACGACCCTTAACACACACACCAGCACTTATATTATGAGAGTCTAAAGAAAGAGTAATCAATTCTAAAATACTACTCCCTCCGTTCCTTATTATAAGAGACAAATAACCGAAGTACGTTGATCAAAAAAATAGTTAAAATTAGTTAAGAACAATTAATATGTAAAAAGTATAATTTTTTTTTCAAAAATGTCCTCATTAATAAGGAGAGAGAGCATGAGAGAGAACAATTAAATTATTAAAAGAAAGAGAAATGGGAAGGAGAGAGAGTGTGAGTTGGAGATAATAAATATGGGTAAAATAGAAAATCAACACAGAAAAGTAGAGACAACTTTTAAGTGTCTCTTATATATAGAAACATGCCATAAGCATCAAATGTCTCTTATAATAAGGAACGGAGGGAGTAGCATATTAAAAGAAAGAGCCCTTAAACTCAGGCTGCATTATGTTGAAAACACGTCTTGAACCCGCGGCCTGCAGTTGAAACGATCGTAATCTTACGCCCCACGCAATTGCGTTTTTTGGCCACTCATCTTGCACGATTTACAACTTTAAACCCAAAGTTTACCCCCCCAACCAAAAAAACCTGATATTTTTGGTTCAATCCAGCCGACGCTCGAGCTCTCCATCTCCAGTCTCGACTTTGTTCCCCATTCCCTAAATCTCACCAGCGTCGTTCACGATCTCCAGTTCCGACCTCACACGGTCAGATCTTACAAGCCACAGCATTGCCGTCGTTCACTCTCCAGCTCCGAGCTCCCACGGTTGGCCGTTCGCACTCTATCCCAATCTCCAGATCTAATCTCTCCTCCTCTTCAGTACTCATTTACATCGTGCGTCGTCAATGGGTAAGCTTTTTGTTACAAACTAAACTTTGATAACTAGAACAGTACTTTCTCGTCCATCGTATTCAACTAACAAAAGCGGTCGACTGTTGATATGATTTCATTATTCATGGCAGAAATCTGAAGTCTGAATATGATTATATATACATTCATGGAAGAAATCGCTGAAATCAGAAGTCACCGCCATAAACACCCACACACACAAGGTCCCATGCATATATTCCCATATATATCACCGCCATGAATATATGTATAATATACAGGGAGAGTAACATGTTTTATCAAAATTTTAATCATACAGTGCTGTGCCTTGTTTATAGATTCTACAATAGCCTGTATTGTGCCAATGGATCAAGATTTTGTCAGAATTTTTCTACAGAAAACTAGGAATTTTAGTGTTGTGGATATTTTTGTTTACTTTTGATTTATCGGGTTTCTTACTCATTTTCCTAGAGGGTGGAAGCATGTTTTTAGTCATTCAACTGATATATGCTAAATTGCTAGTATGTGCTTTATGATTCATTTCTAGTTTATGATTCATTGCCAATAGACTTCTCTGGGTCTTATATTCAGGACGGGGGAGTATTATACATTTCATTTCTTCTTTTCAAGGTGTTCAAACTAGAAGAAACTACGTTGAAAATTTGATGATCTGCGACGGACTGCTATACCTTTATTTGGTCAAAATTATTGTAATTGTAATGAAACTTGTTCCCTTGTTGCATTTGGTATTATCTTGTTGATTAATTAGATTATATTAGATCTTGTGTTGTATTTTAGATAATTTTGGATTGGGTTATTATAATTTTGAATTTATTTATGTATATATGGCCTGTTTTCGGACTGTTTAAAGGCTTAGACCTGTTTTCTGTAAAAGCCTATTTTTAGCCTTGGCTTGTTAGCCTGTTTATAGTTTTTGAAAAAAATGTAGGCCCTTTAACAGGCTTCAGGTTAGGTCAAACTTTTATACAAGTAGGGCTTAGGCTGAAAAGAAAGCCTTTAACAGGCCACAGGTGAAACTTAAGCTTGTTTGTTACAAAAAAGCCCTAGCCTGTTGAGGGGAAAGCCTGGCCTAGCCTATTTCCACCCCTAACCGTGGCAGTAACAGCTTATTTTCTGGAAAAGCAAAATTCAAATGCATGTTTCTCACTTGTGTGTGTGCGCGCGTGCGTGCGTGCTTGTGCGTGTGTGTGATCATTATCATTATCTGAAAGCCCTATGAGCACATGCACATGGTCCCCTTGGACAGTGTCTTGCCTCATTTCCTTTTGTGTGTATATCTATAAACACACGCATCTACATTTAAGCCCTTTGCTTTCATTTCTATTAAGACATAGTGCCTTTCAACCTTTATCTATATGGCTTCAGAAGTTACTATTTCCTCACCAGAGCCCCAAAAGCTTGAAGCGTCTCAAATTTCAAGCGTCAAAGCCTTCATTGAATCAAACGACGCCGTTCCAATCCCTTCTACCTACTTCTCTGTCCATGAGCTTCGTGAAGATGTTGCAGAAAACAACCTTGCTGCTTCCATCCCCGTCATAGACTTCTCCCTCCTCACCTCCGACAACCCTCATGTCCATGCCAATGCTGTCCGACAACTCGGCACTGTCTGCAAAGAATGGGGCTTCTTCATGGTAAATTTTCAAACCTCTTTCCTAAAACCGAGTTGTGATGTTGATTTTATGGTTTACGTCGTACTATGTGTATGTATATATTTGTGTGTGTGTTTGTCGCTTTCAGATCATAAATCATGGGATTTCAGAGAAGCTGATGAAGGATCTATTAAACAAGAGTGTCGAGTTTCACAACTTGTCTTTTGTGGAAAAGAAGGAGCTTGCAAATGAAGAATTGGTCACACCCATTAGATATGGCACAAGTGCTCTTCCTCACGGGGAGAAGGCTGATTGCTGGAGAGATTATCTCAAAGTTGAAACACATCCTAATTTCAATTTTCCCCACAAACCTCCTGGTTTCTCGTACGTTCAAGAACTTCATCCATTACCTTGTTCTTCGTTTTTCATCTTTCTCTTTCTTCTTCATTCAACACCTTTAATTTGTTTCTCTGTAGGGAGCTTGCGTTTGAGTACAGTAGGAAAATCAGAGAGGTATTGAGGACTTTGCTTCAAGGAGTATCTGAGAGCTTAGACTTACGAGTTACGACCCAATGCCATTATTGATTACACAGACTACGATTCAAGTTATCAGACATGTCAAACCAACTTGTACCCTCCATGTCCTAAACCAGACCTTGTTTTAGGGTTGCTTCCTCATAATGATAACGGCTTGATGACACTTCTCATTCAAAATGACGTAAATGGCCTTCAGGTGATGCATGATGGCAAATGGGTCAACGTCAATCCTATTCCCAATTGCATACTTGTCAACACTGGAGATCAACTTGAGGTCATCATTTCAACTCTTAAAACATTCTGAATTAGTCTCTATTTTCCGCATATTTAAACTATAACAGTAAGCCAGATTGAAAACTTGTACAGTACGTAACCACTTACATAATCTTTGTAAGCAAAAGTTTGTAATTCAGTCACTTTAACGACGGAGGTGAGCTTAATAATAATGATGAGGTTGCTGTCATTCGATCTAAAGGTCACTGGTTTAAATTCTGAAAACAGTCTTTTGCATATATCATATTAATGCAGTGATTATATATATTGATTATTTAACATATAATTAACCAGCCTCTTTTTCAACTTCTAACCCCTTTGTTTGTTGTTATGAATAGGCTGTCACTAACGGAAGGTACAAGAGTATTCGGCACAGAGTAGTGGTGAATGAAAGACACGCAAGGGTTACGTTGGCACTGGGGAATGGACCTTCCCTTGAGAACGAAACAGGTCCTGCACCGGAGCTTCTACAGAAGGAGAAGGCAGTGTATAAGAGCATCAAGTATAAGGATTACTTCAAAGTTCAACAAGAGGCCAGAATTGCTGATAAGAGAGGCTTGGATATGATTCGTATTAATTAGTGACAATAATAAATTATGCTCCAATCAATTAATAAACTCATGTAATCTTATGTTATTATTCGACGATAGATTTGAGTTTGTGTCTTGGTCGCTAGCCTATATGCTTATAAATATTGTGTGATGATGGGGAGATGCATGGATTGATATTAAGTTGTCTGGTAGTTAAATTATTCTATGTTATTAAGTAAGACTAAGCCGACCCCATCTAATAAGATAAGGCTTGTTGTTACTGTTGTATTAATTAAGACTTTGTTGGTTATATATATACTTTTTTTAAAAAAAAAAGTTATTTGTGATATCAACCTATAAATTTTGATTAGATGCTTTTAATGTTGACTTGCAAATTGTGATAAGATCTCTTTTAATAAACTTATCCTCATGAACCTGATATTTAAAAGCCTATTATTACTATTTTATTATTCTGCCATCATTATTATTAACAACTTAGTAAATTCTTCAAATTATGTCATTGGACTATAAAAAAGACAATACTATTTTAGTGCTATTTATAGGATAGAGATAAGTTGTTTTCGGCACTAGTTATAGAACATTGAGAGAAATTTTTTGTATGGATATATAATTTTACTCTTCGTTTGTTATGATGTTGATTTTACTTATATAAGGTCTACTGTATATTAAATAGGATTAAAGTTAAAAAGTTATTAAATTTTAAATGAAAGTTAACGAAGTTTAAAATTTTTCTTGATCTATATGAAACATGTTAGAAGTGACTTATAAATAAATTAAAAAGAATATTTTTATATTATTTTTAAATGCATCATCGGGTGTTGCTTCACTTGAAAAAGGTAGGTGTTTTGTTTTTTTAAAAGTATGTTAAGATAAAAGAATTAAAAAAAAAAGCATTATATATATATAATTAAGAAAGATTATATGCCAGCCCGTCAGAACCTGCACCTTTGCCAACCTAAACTTGCTATCAACTCGTATTATTGCCTCTAATCTAATATAAGATGTAAATCTGAAAACCGGTTTAAAACAAATCAGAACGAATAGAAAATTGATAAAACCAATGAAAACCAACCACAGTGGAACAGTGAGAATTTTTTAATTTTTTTGAAAAACATAAATTATGTTTCTAAGATATTTATATTTATATATATTATGCATGTTTATATATGCATTACAAGTATTGAAAAAGATACATGTTTATATATGCATTACAAGTATTGAAAAAGAATCTAATGGTTATGACAAATTGTCTTAGGGTGTGTTTGGATGAAACCAAACCATGGTTTGGAGAATAGCTTCTGGAGAATAGATTATGAAAAAAATAGATTTTGGGAAGAATAGATTTTGTGAAAAAGTGATTTTGAGAAGTGTGAGTGTTTGGATAGTTGTTATTAGAAGTACTTTTTAATATACAAATTGGCATAAATTAATATGATAATTATAGAAAAAATATATTTTATGATATATTTTAATTTGAAGGAATAAAATTGTTAATAATATATTTTTTATTAACATATATTAATAATATATAAGATAATATAATTAATAAATAATTAATATGTATATATATTTATAAGATATAAGATTAAATATGTTTATAAAAAATATTTTTATAAAAAAAAAACAACAAGATACATATCCTATAGGCTCTCACACTCTCCCTTTTTTTCTCCAAAAGTAAAAAATTTCTGCTTTTCCCAAAACCATGGTTTTGAACCCAAACCATGGTTTTGATTTTTTTAAGGGTGTTTGGCTAACATTTTTCCCAAACCATGGTTTGGGGTGCTTGCCAAACACACCCTTAATCAAAGTACCACCTATCACATTTGGATGAGGTCTCAAATTTAAACTTAACAAGTGACTAATAAAATTATGAAACTTAAAAGATCAAACTTAGATCTTGCCCTCCCTCTATTGTGTCAAGTGATTCTCGACTCAAATTTCAACAAGTCTGGCTGTTATTATGTCACGTGATCATAGACGACATATATAAGCAGCTAATTAGCACCGACGCTAGTATGGACCTTAGTCTGTATAAAGGATAAGATGTAGACATTTCATATTGTCCTACTCATACATTTGACTACCTAGTGAATTTCCCAAACTGGAAATATCGATAACTGTGAGATATATATATAAGTAAAGTGAATCAATCAACTCAAAAGTATTGTCTCTGTTCTCAATTATTGAATCAGTCATTGACCACACTAGTCAATTATGATCAATTATTACCAAATACTCCTCTTATCCTTAATATAAGACCCATTTAACTAATTTGATTAGATTAAGGAAGTTAGGTAAGTCAGTTAATTATAAGAAAAGTGATACATTTTTCCTAAAATACCACAATCATCTTTCTTAATACCCCTCTCCTTCTTCTACTTGATTGTGGTTGAGGAAGTATCCATAAGGGTAATTTAGAGAAAATTAATAAATATGAGAAATAGGTTCTATATTTAGGACCAAAACCAACTTAAGAATTTGGTCTTATATTAAGGACCGGAGGAGTATCTCGTATTATATTGTTCCTGCAATACTCTTTCTTTATTTCTGTTCACAGTATCTTCAACTCTCATGTTTCCATGGCTTCACCTCTCACTATTTCCTCCTCGTCAGAACCTCAAACGCTTCATGCTTCTGATGATAATACTACAAGCATCAAGGCCTTCATTGAATCAAACGGCGCCGTTCCCATCCCGACCACGCATTACTCTCTCACTGAACCTCGTCGTGATGATGTTGCAGATGATGACCTTGCTGCTTCCACCCCCATCCTCGATTTCTCGCTCCTCACCTCACCGGCTCCTCAAATCCATGCCGACGCAGTTCGACACAGCTAGGTGATGCATGCAGAGAATGGGGCTTCTTCATGGTAATTAAAGTTTTTGAGAATATTTAGAGCCTGTTTGGATGACATTGCAAACCATGGTTTGCACAAAATATCATCCAAACAGGCAGATAAAATGAGCAAACCTTGGTTTAGGTAAAACCATGGTTTCAACCGGTGAAACCATGGTTTTATCAGAAGCTATTTTGATGTGCTTCTCGCCTCCAATTACTAAAAAGTCATGGTGGGCCCCTCAACAGATGAACAAAGGCTCCAGGCGTGTTCAAATAATGGCTCTTCTTCCTCTCCTCTTTCACGCTTTCTTCCCCAGTCGGTCCTCATTGCCCAGTCGTCCACGGTCTTCCTTTCCTTCTTCACAAAACGAGTCGCCGCCGGTGGAGAAGTCACCGTCCAGCCACGGTTTGAAGGTGCCGCTGAGAGAAATCGCATTTACAGGACAGAAGAGAAGTGCTAAAAAACAGAGCGCGAAAAAAGCCAGAAACTGCGAAAGTTAAATGACAGAGAGTAAGGAAGAGAGAGAGAGGGAAGGAAAATTAACAGGAGAAGAAATGGCCGGCGTATTATAACAGTGACGCGCAGATTCAATCTTGTGGGATCTCATATAATTCAGTAGCAGGACGAAAGCAAGGGAGGGAACGGTACAGCAAGCTTATCCTCATGAATCGGATCGTGAAAAGGCCCCCTCTCTCTAGTTGGCATTCAACGAACTATGCGGTCAATGAAATTATTGAAAAACTCAGGCATCAAATTCAAGAATTAATACAGTGGGTGGTGGGTGGGATCAATAAAATTATTTGATAAACCAAGTATATATAGAGTAGAAAATAGACATGAGAAGGAGGGAGTGAATGAAAGTGGGGTTAAAGATGAGATTTTTGGTAAGAAATTTTTGGTAAGATTTTTGGTATATATTATCTTATAAATTATTAATTATGTGAGTAAAAATTATTTCATTAACAATTTTATTTTTTCAAATCAAAATATGTTATAAAATATCCCTTATATAATTATTATATTAACTTATACCCTTTTTGGTAATTTCCATATGTAAAAAGTGCTTCTGCAATAACTATCCAAACACCCTCACTTCTCAGAATCACTTTTTCACAAAATCTATTCTTCACAAATCTAATTTTTTTCAGAATCACTTTTCCAAACCATGGTTTGGTTTCATCCAAACACACCCTAGGGTTATGGCAGCTAGAGTTGAAGTCTCTATGGCAGCTAGAATTGCTTTTCTGGTTGACTTTGTTTTTGGATGTGTCGCTTTCAGATTACAAATCATGGGATTTCAGAGAAACTGATGGAGGAGGAGATAAACAAGTCACTGGAGTTTCACGATTTGCCTCATGAGGAAAAGATGGAATTTTTTGATCAATAAATAATCACACCCATTAGATTTGGTACCAGTTCCCTTCCTTATGGAGAGAAGGTTCGTTACTGGAGAGATTATCTAAAACTCGCTACTTTTCCTGAATTCCATTCCCCCCACAAGCCCGCTCGTTTCAAGTACGCTCAATTTCAACCTCTCTTTTTTCTTTCTCTCCTCTATCTTCTTTTTTTTTTTTTTTTTTTAAATTTTTGTTAGCATCCAAGAATGAGTAAATATATATATATATATATATATAGGGAAATTGAAGCCTGTCATATTAGCAGAAATAGACTAAAAATGTGACGTTACAAGATTTTGAATTAAGAAGCAGTGTTAAACCTACGTACTCACATATATGCTCTCATTTAATAATGTAGAAGCTTGTCAATAGCCTCATAATCTAATGACATGAAAACTCTTTTGTAAATAAGAGGTCACGATTTTGATCATGCCGCCTATAACCTCAAGTCATTAGTATTTATCCCTCTAAATAAAAGAAAAATCTAGAAGCCTGATAAAAACTTTGGGGCTTTAACAAATACAACATTTTCATTCTTATTTTGCAGAGAGTAAGCATTTGAATACAACAAGAGAATAAGAAATGTGGCAAGGACTTTGCAGGAAGGAATATCAGAGAGTTTAGGATTACAAGCCAAGGCCATTATAGAGTCCACAGGTGTTGATTCTGGGCATCAAACATGTCAAGCGAACTTGTACCCTCCATATCCTCAACCAGACCTTACTTTAGGGTTACTTCCTCATGCTGACAATGGCTTACTAACCCTCCTCATTGAAAATGGAATCAAAGGCATTCCAGTGAAGCACCATCATAAATGGGTTAATGTGAATCCTCCTTTGCCTTATTGCTTACTTGCCAACATTGGAGATCAACTTGAGGTCACTCATCAACTTTCCCTCCTTAATTAATCATATATACTTACCTTAACCAGCTAGCTTCTTTTATTTGTGATGGTTCTAATAAACTTGTTTGACATTTGTTTTGGAATTAATCAGATTGTGAGTAACAAGCAGTATAAGAGTGTGTGGCACAGAGTAGTGGTGAATGAAAAAGACATGAGGCTTAGTTTTGCACTAAAGAATGGACCAGCACTTGAGAAAGAAATAGGGCTTGCAATGGAGCTTTTAGATAAGGAAAGGCCATTGTTCAAGAGAATCAAATATAAAGATTACTTGCGAGTTCAACAGGAGGCTAGATGTATTGACAAGAGAGGCTTGGATGTGATTTCCACTATTGATGTTCCAATCTGACACCTTTTAAACAAGTTTTATGTCAAGTGAATTAAAGGGACATGTATCTTTCCATCTGAAGAAAATAAAAAACATTACTCCCTTTGTCCTATATTATAAGTAACCACTACTATTTTTACCTTATTTCTAAATATAAGCAACTTTTAACAGTTGTTTTAAATTTTTATAACAAATTTTCTATTTTGCCCCCAATATATACTTATTTTAATATAATCTCTCTTCATTATGTATTTTCTCTCTTTCATAATTCTTCCATCTTAAATAAAAATATTTTGGCAAGAGAAAATTTAATTTTTACACATGTATTGTCTTTAACCAATTTTAATTGTCATTTTGATTTACGTAATCTAGTATAAGATTGCTTATAATATGGGATGGAAGGAGTAGTATTCTCACGTCAAAAACAATTGAGCTTGATAAATAATTTAGAATAAAATGAAATGACTTACAAAATTGAGTCTTAAGATTTTCAGTTAAGATACAATGTTGACTACTATTTATTATTCCCTCCGGTTCAAATATAAGCTAAACTTTCTTAAAAGGGTTGGTTTTTTTTTATAAGATAACATTTACTTTTGTCTAAATATTTAATGAAGTTTTTTCAATTTTACCCCCATATATTTTCTCTCCTCTTTAATTCATTTATTACATTTTTTGCTTATTCTTTTTATTAAAAAGGGTATATTAGGAGAAATAAATATATGCCTTACATATTTATTGTTTTAAATTGATTTTAATTGGTCTCTTGATAAACATAATAAATAAAGTTTAGCTTATATTTTGAACCAGAAGGAGTATCATTTAATTTTTGTATACATAAGAAAAGTTTGTTTCGCTGTTAAAATTTTTCTTCCTATTAATTGGACACATGTCTCTTCATATTCAGCATGGATCCCACCAGATAATGATAAAATTTTTCTAAATATTAATCGGATAATTGAGATTTTTTAAAAAAATGTAAATTAAGTCCATAGAACAACCAGCCTCATGGTTAAAAGCATTTATAAAAACTCCTTTGAAATGGTTTATGACTAGACCAAAATTTGAGCTCATTTTACGAGGGATGTAGATCAATTTTAATAATTGTATCAAAAATCAGTTTTCGCAAAACCGAAATTTTGCCGAGTATAATGGATTCTCATTTCTCGAGGAATTGATTAAAGTGGTCTTTTTTTTTTTTTTGGATATAAACGGATAGATTAAAGGAGGTCTTATTACGTTACTATGTTGGATTTCAAGGGTGGCACGAGCTCTAAATTTAACTAAAATTAACTTGAAATTTGGAAGCCCATTATTTGCAGGAATAAAACCGCCCAGTCTAAAGATAAAATTAAAAATGCCTACAGCTCCTGCGGCTGATTCTCTTCCGAGAATCCGAGTTGTTGTTCCCTCCATCCAAAGCCTCTGAATTTTCATAGCAATGCCCATCACCAGAGAAATCTTACCACTCTATCACTTTCTACTGCTCATAGCAAAATCCCAATCAGAGATTTCTCTACTCTGACTCTGAGAAATCCCCAGAGTTTCGTCAATTCCACTTCAAATCAGAGCCAGAGCCACTCTCTGTTTCTTCAGTTTCTTCTCTCTACTGATTACAAAGACACCAATAATCAACACCCAGAACCCAGATACCAAAAGCTTCCACAAGAAGACGAGCAAAAGAGGTTCGGGAACGACGAGGGAAGGCGGGTACATTTCACAAACATGTGGTGGGCAGAAGCGAAAGCGGCGTTAGGGCAGAGAATAAACTTGGAGGCCATTTGCTCGACGTTTTTGTTTGTGAAAGACCCCAAATTAGCACTGCCTCATGTTTCTGTTCCGGACTTGAGGTACATTGATGGGGTGAGCTGCGAAGAAGGGGTTTCAAAGGGGTCGTGTTTGATAAGGATAATACCATTACTGCTCCTTAATCTTTGACACTTTGGCCTTCCCTTGCTTCTTCGATGGAACGTTATAAATTGGCGTTTCCTGATATTGCTGTCTTCAGTGACTCTGCTGGTAAGTATAGTGTGAAGCTAGTTCAGAATTGGAGTTGTATGGTATTCTGTAAGCTATGAAGTAGCTATACTTCAGAGAAAGAATCTCGTTATCAAATAGATATGGTACTTAAATTATTTATAAACACTATATATTTCATCCTGTGGATCTTGGATTGCTGGTACCTCTAAGCCATTACGGATCTAAAACACTTATATTTTGTTGTCTGAAGTGCTGCCATTTCCTTTCTGTATCAGTGTCGACATTGTTACTTTTACGCATGAGGCAATTTGTTCTGAATTTTTCGGTTCGGGCATGTTGCTCACAGGACTTTTGTTGTGTTACTTGTGTCTGATGAATTAGGGCTTCATGAGTATGATCATGATGGTTCCAAAGCTAAGGCGCTTGAGGAGGCAATTGGGATTAGAGTCATAAGGCACAGTAAGCGTTTCTTTTGAGACATGTATCCTACCTTTAAACGTTAGACGTGAAATATTCATTTGGATTGTCAATAATAATGTATTGTTGGTGTTGATGTCTTTATATATTTGCATGCCTTAGGGGTGAAGAAACCAGCTGGATCAGCTGACGAAATTGAAAAGCATTTCGGTTGTGAGCCCTCCCAACTAATCATGGTAAAGAAAAAATTAAGAGTTCATTGTCACTTAGTTTTGTTTCATATTTTCAGAATGCTTGTCCCAGCATGAGTATATTGTGGCAGGTGGGTGATCGGCCCTTCACTGACATTGTTTATGGCAATCGAAATGGGTTTCTTACTATTTTGACCAAACCGTTTAGTCTTGCCAGGGAGCCATTTGTTGTTTGACAGGTTTGCTTCTTATGAAACGTAGCTTTTCTTAGGTGCATTGTAATTTTCCCTGTTTATTATTATCTTTTGACTTCTGTTTTGAAGAAGAAAATTTTTTTAATAAAAGAGAAATGAGACAACTCTGTATGGAGTGTTTTATGGGAATGAAGGAAACAGGGAAAAAAACAGAGAGAAAACCATTGAGCAAAAATTCTATTCTGCCTCCTTCAAGAGACAGTTAATGGAACTGAGTACTAATAATATCAAAAGCATAAACCACGAGTAGACTAGGAAGGAAACCTTGTTCCCAATCATATGTGAAGTTCGATAATGGTTCTTAATTAGCACAACCCAAGTTATTGCTCTCTGTAAATGATGCATATCTACAATTATTTGCCAAAGGCAAACACATTAAAGAATATTTATGTGTGTCAATGTGAACCAAGTGCAACATGCTCTTTTGCCCCCTTTCCTTTGTTTCAGCTTCCTGATGTTTAGAAATTTTTTGTATTTCATTCTTGAAATATGTTGTTTCGTATGTGGTATCTTGTTCAAATTTTCAGTATGCCCCTTATTTACAAGTTCATCTTTGTCATAGTTACCAATGTTAGCGTTAGATTTGCTTGCTTTTGCAGCATAATCACATGTTACCATTTCATTATACATGAACACACAGACACACAGACACACACAGACACCCAAATACACATATATTATCAATTAGTTATTTACAAATGGGCATACATCTTTTGTCATTTCATGATCAGTACTTCTTCACCTTTCCTCAATCTTCAATAACCGTTTGTTTGTACAAATATAGCTTTATAGTTCTTCAGCTGCATCTTTCCATTTCATTTATCAAGTGTCTCCATTTAAATAATTGAGACTATGTGCTGGAGATAATGGCCACACTTTGGCATCAGCGGTGCATTCACTTACTTATGGCTATATTGCTGTTCCTGTGGTTGGTCTTGTCAGTTGAAGGTGCAAACCCCTGATTGCTAATGCATAGATAATTTACATGTTAGTGTCAATTCATATTTAGGTGCTATGTGTAATGTTTTTCTCTATTCACTGCTAAGTCCCTGATTGCCAATGCATAGATAATTTACATGTTGGTGTCAATTCGTGTTTAGGTGCTATGTGTAATGTGTTTTCTCTATTCACTGCTAAGTTATATATATATATATATATATATTTAAAAAATCCTGTGTTGTAATTTGATTGAAAAACACAACAGCAAAAACCAAAGTATTGCACCGGGTTTTTTCTTTATATGTTATTTGTGATAGCATGACTGATGACAGGTGAGGAAACTGGAAACCTCCTTTGTAAATCATTGGCGCGGAAGAGGTTTGGAACCACCCTGTCACAAACTATTGCCTGACCCAATGCCTTGTGTGGAAGAGCCTCCTCCCCCTCAGTAAAAGTGGAACCAAATCCGCATAATTTTCCACAATGCTACTCTACACTACAGGAATCCATCATTGTCAATATCTTTTGATTGATTGTTGATGACATTAGATTAACACCAAATGGAGAATCTTCTTTTTGATAATAGAAAGCCAAATGGAGTGACCCCAAAAAAAAAAAAAAAGAAAAAAAAAGGCTTAACTTCATCTCCTCTTCTTTTGTTCCTTTTCATTTTGGAGTTATTTTCGACTCAGGCCTTCGTTGAAGTGGTAGTTGATCTCCTTGTTAAAACGAAACATGATTTTTCAATTTTGCCCTTCGTTGAAATCAAATCACAATAAAATACTTCCTCCTGTCCTATATATAAGTTTCACTTTTGGTGATGAGTCTGGTCCAAAATATAAGCTTCATTTTTTGAGTTTGTTTAAGCATTATTACTTTTTTTCTTTCTATTTTGCCCTTAAGTGACTGTATTTAGTATTTATTCTATCTCATTAATTCCTTAGGAATTTCTCCAAACAAATTGAAAGGGGTCCCACCATTTCAACTCGAGACATTGTATTTGGGTAATACAAGCATAGGTCCTAATGTTCCACCATGGCTTTATAAACAAAGGTCTTCAAGAAATCTCGATATTTCTAGATCAGGAATTTCAAAAATTGATGCAGAAATATTTTGGAGCTTGGTACTAGGGATAGATTCTGTTGATATCTCAAACAACTTGATCAGCAATGACATATCCAATGTCATGCCACCAGCAAATATCTCTTCCTTATATGCATCTCACAACTCCTTGTCAGGATCTATTTTCTCGGTATTGTGCCAACTAGAGAATAATGGAGAAAGCAAGTTGGTTGCATTGGACTTGTCATATAATCATTTGAGCAGAGCACTTCCTGATTGTTCGGCCAACTAGAAACAACTACTATTCCTTAGTTTTGGGAGTAATAAGCTAACAGGTGAAGTTCCTCCCTCAAGGGCTTCATCAGTGAACCTCATGCAGCTGGATTTGAGCCATAATAATTTCTTTGGAAAATTTTCATTGGACTTGTTGGACTGGACAAATTTAGAGTACCTTTATTTAGAGGGAAATAACTTTTCTGGAACTTTGCCAAATACCATGCAACAAAATTTAGGTGTCATCAAATTGAGGGGAAACCGATTTATAGGCAATATTCCATCACAGTTATGTAACCTCGCTAGGTTGATAATATTGGATCTGGCTGAGAATAATCTTTCAGGACCTATACCACATTGCCTATATAAAATCATGCAGCCGACTAAAGAATATCATCCTACAGATGAGATAGCAGCCTTTGCTAAAGGAAGAGAATTGGATTTCGAGGACCTTATACTCGTGCATAGCATTGATCTTTCCACTAACAATTTGTCTGGAGAGATTCCTAAGGAATTGTTTAACTTAGATCAGATGTGGTCCTTAAACTTGTCTCGAAACCATTTGATTGGAAAGATTCCCAAAGAACTTGGTGGCATGAAAAACTTGGAATCTCTTAACTCAGCTACAATAAGCCTTCTGGAGAAATTCCTTTGACCATCTCTAATTTGTCTTTTCTTGATTATTTGAATCTGTCATACAACAATTTCACTGGACAAATCCCATTGGGAACCCAAATTCAGAGTTTTGACCTACGGAGTTTTGTTGGCAATGATCTTTGTGGGGATCCTCTTCCAAAGAAGTGCTTCGGGCAAGAAGCTTCTAATGACTCAAAGCCAGCTGAAGGAAAGGAAGATGATGACTTTCTGAAGTCATTATATCTTGGGATGGGAGTATGATTTGCAGCAGGTTTTTGGGGGGTCTGTGGTTCTCCCTTCCTCGTCAGAGCATGGAGACACAAATTTTTTCAATTGTTTCATCTTCTGGTGGATCGACTTTATGTTATCGTGGCCCTCAAGTTGAAAAAAGCTTCCAATGAATATTAAAATTACATGCAGATTGCTGTTGAGGTAATTAACCGATCTGATATCCTATACTTTTTTTAATAAGGTTTTATTTTCCTTTTCGCTTTCTTCTTGCCACAAAATAAATTCAGTTCTTGACACATTCCCTTTATTGTCCGATATGTTTTCCGTACGGGATACGAGTGCAGCAGCAAGCATATGCCGGTGCAATATTTTTGAACGTTAGTTATTTCTTTTTTATCTGCTACATGCTATATTCCAATGATTTCCTCTTAAATTCATTCGAATCTCATATTTTGTTTCAGGGAATAGAGAGGTCTGCTGGTCCGAGGTCTCTGATGTGTCCTACAGATTGTCATATCTCTACTTTGTAGTAAAATAGTTATCAGAGTATGTGTGTGTGTTGTCATGTCCCAGAAAAGCCTTTGCTGAATGGTTTTCCAAGTCATGTATTGTTGTGCTTTAAGACTTTGATTATTTTCTATTTCAATAATGAAAGATTCAAGTATGCTTTTGGAATTGATGATAAATTTTCGTTTTCGATGTTGAAGATATCAAAAATTGAAACCTGCAACACAGTGGAATCGCCATAAAGCAGCTGGCTAAGAGGATCTGTTTCAACACTTGAGATGCTCTGTTTCGTTGTGTTTGAAATAACGGAGTCATGTCTTGGCTAGGTTACGAAATCAAATAATCTCTCCACTACTAAACATAATAAACATTAAATAACAAAGTTGGCTCAAATCAGATGCACAGCTACACTGGAGTATGTTTCTAAACTGCACTCACAACGAATTATTGAGGCGCAATGACTTGCTTCTTCAATTATTATATTCTTACTTTACCACAGGCAACTGTAATTCCCATGCAGTTAAAATTTTAACAGTCAAGGATTGAGGATGTGGATTTGTAGATGAACATTGGTGAGATGGGCGAAAAGGAAGATATTTATACTACCTCCGATTCTAATTATAAAATTCACTTTGTAATGTAATTTAGACTACAAAATGAATCTTATAATTAGAGTTAAGGAAGTAATCTTCCGTCTGGGTTCCATCCATTAATGAGCACATATTATGATTGGATTTGATTTGATATGAAGAGGGAATTCATTCATGTAATATCAAAATTACATAATTCAGAAGCTCTTTAGCTTTTTCTCCCTTAATAATTAGATCAATTATATATGCATATAGAATGAAGAAAATCATACCAATGAAGAGTTGGTCTAGCAATGTGAGGTCTTTCTAGATCCTTTTGGGTTCGAGTCATAAAGGAGACATTTTTGTAGAGAAGGGAAGCCTGCTTATAAATTAATAATGCTAATGAATGAAACATCATATTGTTTGGTTGTTGCGTGTTCCATGGTTTAATTAATTTTTTAGGATTTTCCAGTAATTTTTAACAGTATCTTCAACAATGCAACTTTTGATGACTTTTCTCAAGAGTTAGGAGCTGCCATTGCTTTTCAATTATTTTACAATTTTTGTGTTTCAGTGTAAGCTTTTGTTATTAAAGATGCATTTAAAAGCAGCAGTGCAGGTGGTAGAGCTAACACGCAAAAAGGTCCCCACAAGGCTCGAATCTGGATTAGTCTAGGCCTATTGAGTTTCCCTTGATGAGGGACTGGCCTAGGATACCGGATGAGGTTACTCCAAAAAAAGAAAAAAGATGCGCTTAGTACTAATTTCAGTTTTTAATGTAAAAGCTAAATAACTAATTGGAGGATATTAAGAAAATTGGTTAGTTGATTATTTGTCACAAATATATATTGGTTTCCCTAACTATCTTCTTTAATAATGTATATTGGATGATTAGAATTATCTCTTAGGGTATGTTTGGCTCAATGAGAGGAAGGGGAGGGGAGGGATTTTAATGGAGGGAAGGGGAGGGGAGGGGAGTGGAAGGATTTTAATATCACCTTGTTTGGATTTATTAAAAAAGAGGGGAGGGGAGGGAAAAATATTTTAATATGGACAATTTTGCTCTTATTTTATTTAAGACGTGGGTATAATGGTAACAACATGACAAAATATAGACATAATGGTCACAACATGATAAAATATGGGCATAATGGTCATAATATGACAAAATATTACCCTTTCCCTCCAAATCCTCCCAATTTTGGAGGGGAGGTTGAAGAGGGGAGGGGAGGGGAAATTTTAAAAATTTTTCCCTCCCTTCCTAAAATTTGTGTGTTGCCAAACAAAGGGAAATGATTAAAATCCCTCCCCTTCCCTCCCCTCCCTCCCAAATCCCTCATGCCAAACACACCCTTAGTGAAAACCCTTTATAATTAATAAGGATATTTTAAAAAAAGATGAAAGACAAAGTGAATTGAGGTATGACTAAATCCAATTTTCTGACTAGCTCTTATATTAAAGATAATAATAGTATTTGGGCACCTCTCAGAGAGGAAGTCGTCAAATAGTATCCCATTGAGATGATAAATTAAATTATTTCCCGTCACTTTCCTTCATTTTTAACTTTTCTTTGGAGTCGTAAGTCCCCATTGCTTCTTAAGTCCCCATTTGATTTTGATTAATCACTTTCTCAATAAATTGATATACACTATATACCAAGCAATAATTCTGCAAAACCTTGGAAACAAAGACACGTTAATTAACTTTAAGGACCTTCCCAGCAATTTTCAACAATAATTTAGTTTTCGAATGACTTTTTCTCAAGAGAACAAAGCTGCCGTTGCTTTTCAATAAGCGCGTAAAACAGTTAGAAGATAAGGGAATGAAAGGAGAAGGAAAGTAAATTACACGCCGGTAGAAAATATTTGATGACTTCCACTTAGTGCTAAGCCCAAATATTAAGCATTAATAATATTAATACCATGTGATAGGAGGGGCCACAACATATATGAGACACTAGATGACGTGGCTTAATATTTTGATGACATGTCATCACATGGCCAATTGTTTAATATATGTCATCATGTGGCACATTGCTTATAGGGACAGTGACAAAAAAAAAAGTTGAAATTTTGTAAATATCAAATGAGGAATGTTAACAAAAATTTGTTGTCATTCTGAAATTCAGGCTTGTCAATACCAAATAAAATTGTGTTACTGAACCTGATTTGGGATTTGTAATTTGTAATTTCTTTTTCTGTCATTCTACGACGCTTTTATATATATATATATATATATATGTATTTATAGACAAAAGTGATTAATGGAAAGCAATGGGAACTCAGGACCCTTGAGAAAAGTTAGTTCAACTATTTTATTATTTGTGCGTTTAGGTGTAGGATTTTGCTATTAAAGATATTGCTTGCTTTTATATTTGATCGCAGCGCAAAGCAGAAGTCATCGTATGCTATCGCACTAAGATAATGAATTAATTTTTTTTCCATCAGCGTGTAATTTACTTTCCTTCTGTTTTTTCCCCAATGAATTGTTTAGTTAGAAAATTAAAACGAATCACCTGTACGTAGAGCATAATATTTATTGCTCTAAAAAAGAGTATAATATTTCTTGAGAACGACCATACAAATTATAATTATTTACAAGGACTAAATATTAAAAATAAATTTAAAAATACTAAATTGCTACCCATCAATCTTCCTATGTTATTCTTCCCTACCTTCGGAATTTTGTTTTTAATAAAATAAAACTAAAACTGCCCATTAAGTAGGTAACTTTATATATATATATATATATATATATATTTATAAAAGGGAGAATTATAATAATAAGGTCACAAGTAAGGAAAACAATTGAAAAATAAGTCCTAGAGGTTGTCATTCTCACTGTAGGACTTGTCATTACAGACTGCTCAGGTTGTTATTGGAACCTTTTAGTGATTATTTCTTTTCTACGAGACTTGAATGTGATTCTCCCTTTATGAAAAGCCCTTATTTTCCACAGTAGACGTCATTCTTGCTAATAGCAACTCTTTCGTTGCGTTTTTTCCTCCATTTTGGGAGTGCATGTCCACTTCTACATATCCAGACTTCGTTATTTTCGAAAGTTAAGTGCAATTTTTCTTTGAAAAAGTATATCAATTAAACTTAATTTTTAGGCCGCGCTTAAAGATTTGCAATTTGTTGTTGTCCGCATAATAGTTGCCTCCAGGAAATTTCTATATAAATCAAACTTGTGATGCAAAAATTTGAACTTTTCTTTAAAAAGATGGTAAGACTTGAAAGTATTAGAAGACCTGACCATCGAAAAGAAGTGGTTACAACAAAAATAAACAAAATGAATTCACTTTCACTTCAATATGTTTCTGTATATATGCTCCTTCAATGAGTAATAAAAATATGGTAATAATTAGACTCCATGCCATTCGTGGAGCCCATATAGGATTTGTTTTCTGTGCAAGCATTTTTAAAATTAAAAAAAAAATCACTAGGCTATTGGCCTTCACAATGCATATCATGTGGTTATAAATTTTTAAGCATTTAAACTTTTGTTTACTTCAGATTTTTCCAGTATATATACACATATATATCATGTAAGGGCTTCATTAGGCCATTATACTCAAACTTACTACAATGGCCAGCTTCGCTTCACAAATTTCTTTTGTTTTGTTGTTTCTGCTATTTGCAACAACATTCAACAGAGATATGGTTATGTCAAACAGGTTGATGCGTTGCAATAAAAATGATAAAAGGCTGCTTTTAATCTTCAAGCAAGGAGTGGTTGATATAGAGAACCCACTCTCTTCTTGGACAGTTGAAGAAGATTGCTGTTTATGGTGGGAAGTTCACTGCAACAACATCACTGGAAGGGTAACAGAGCTTTCCTCTTTCTGGTCATTACCTAGAAGGTGAAATTAATCTGTGTGCGCTTCAACTTGAATTTCTCAACCACTTGGACTTGAGCCACAATTACCTTGAAATTCTGAGTATGCCACCATGCCAGATCTCCAAATCTCCATTTGATGCTCACAAATCTCACAACCAATCACTGCTACTCCTTCCAATTAGTCAGCAAGTTTTTCTGTTGCTCTGTGTTATCTTGACTTTTCATATAATCTTGATTTAGTCATAAATGACCTTTATTGGCTTTCTCAACTTTCTTCCTTGAAATATCTTAACCTTAGTTATGATGATATTGGAAATGATACCAAATGGCTCCAGCATATAGCCATGCTTCCTTCACTCTCCGAGTTACACTTGAGGTTTTGTGGATTAAGATATTTTCCATCCCTTGGTTATATCAATTTTACGTCACTTAAAATTCTTGATCTTTCTTCTAATTATATGGTGAAGTCAAAGTTACTTTATTCATTTTTTAATATCACCCATCACATTTATCATCTTGACCTTAGTGATTGCAATTTCCATGGCCAATTGCCAAAGTCTTTGCTCAGTCTAAAGAACCTCAAGTATTTAGATCTTAGTTGTAATAGTCTTGAAGGATTAATTTCATATTGGTTAGGCCAATATGAACAGTTGCAATACTTGTAAATCTTTCAAAATTCGTTCCATGGCGTAATTTTATCATCTCTTGGAAATATTTCTTCCTTGTTCTACTTGGACTTGTCCCACAATCAATTGAACGGCAATCTTCCAGAAAACTTGGTACAACTCCATAACTTAATTCAATTAGACATTGGGCACAATTTCTTGGTTAGTGTTCTTACAGAAAAAAAAATTTTCCGGTCTCTCAAGTTTAACAATATTGGGCTTGAGTTCAAATAGTTTCAAATCTAACTTTGATCCTGAATGGTTACCATCATTCCAACTTGAGATATTGTATATGGGTAACACAAGCATAGGTCTTAATATTCCACCATGGCTATATACAGTACACAACAGTTTTTAAGAAAATTAGATATTTCTGGATCAGGGATTTCAACAGTTGATAAGGATATATTTTGGAACTTCGTAGTAGGAATAGAAGATGCTGATATCTCAAATCCAGTGTCACACTATCAGCAAATATCTCTTATTTTCATGCATCTCACAACTCCTTATCAGGATCTATTTTCTCATTATTGTGCCAATTAGAGGGTAACAGAGAAAGCAACTTGGTTGAATTGAACTTGTCTTATAACCATTTGAGTGGAACACTTCCTAATTGTTGGACCAATTGGAAACAATTATTATGCCTTAGTTTAGGGAGTAATAAGCTAACAAGTAAAGTTCCTCCCTCATTTGCTTCATTGGAACTTCAATGGTTGGATTTGAGTGATAATAGTTTCTTTGGCAAATTTTCCTCAGACATGCTAAGCTGGGGATATTTGCAATACCTCATTTTGGAGAAAAATAAATTTTCTGGAAGTTTGCCAAATTTGTATATGGCAGGAAATTTGGAAGTTCTTAAATTGAGAACCAACCAATTCATTGGCAATATTCCACTAGGAATATGCAAACTCTCTTCTTTGCAGATACTGGAGCTTGCTGATAATAAGCTTTTTGGATCTATACCTTCTTGCTTATACAACATCACGAATGCAAATAACATCAACCCATATTTGGATCTTCGTGAAATGACGTGCATATTTACTAAGGGAAGAGAGTTAGACTACCAATATTTTGCATACTTTAGAGCTAGCATTATTGATCTTTCTTCTAATAACTTGTCTGGAGAAATTCCTAAAAAAACTGTTTAGTATGATTCTAATGTGGTTGTTGAACTTGTCTCGAAACCATTTGACTAGAAAGATTCCTAAAGAAATTGGATCCCTGAAAAACTTAGAATCTCTGGATCTCAGCTACAACAGGCTCTCTCCTACCATATCTAATCTGTCCTTTCTTGCTTGTTTGAACCTCTCACACAACAATCACATCGGACAAATTCCATTGGGAACTTAAATCCAAGGTTTTGACTCCCGGAGTTTTGTTGGCAATCGTGAACTTTGTGGAGATTTTCTTCCAAAGAAGTGCAACAAAAAAGAAGAAACTGATGACGGCTCAAAACCAGCTGAAGGAGATGAAGACGATGGCTTTCTAAAGTCATTCTATCTTGGTATTGGGGCTGGATTTGTGGTGGGCATCTGGGCAATTTGTGGTTCTCTCTTCCTCATCAGAGCATGGAGACATAGATTTTTTCTATGGTTAGATCACTTGACAAATGAACTTTATGTTGCCTTCACCCTATGGTTCAAAAGATTCAGTCGAATATCAAAAACAGATCCCCTTGAGGTAATAAATTAGCCACGCCTTAATTTTTCAAGTATTGTTAGTATTTTCTTTTTTCCTTTTATTTTCTTCTATTTCCAATATGGGATGCAAGTGAAATAGCAACTGTCCCTACTCTGATCGTTCCTCTGATTCAAATACTGAGTTCTTCTTCAAGGAATAAGGAGCTTTGCTGCTGTTTCGAATGTCAATGACTCCAATAGCGTAGCCTACTGAATGCCATTTTGTTATCTTAGATTTAGTGAATTGGGAGAAGAGAATATTTTGTAATAATAGTTACATGTGTGTCTGGGTGTCTCATGTTGTTAAGGAACCTTTGATGAATAGTCTTGAATGTGATATATGATTGTTACTCTAAAGTTCGATCATGAGTTATGATTTAGAATCAAATAAAAAGATATTATGTGTCTGTATTTGAGGTTTCAGGTGTAAGTGTAACAATCAAAACAAAAAGGCATGTGCGTGTTGTAATCTGTAAGATAAGATTTATATGTACGTTAACATGTTGGATATTATTTGTAACTTGCTACAGTGAGTTGCTATTAATTTGTGGAAGATGAGAGGATCTTACAGCATTCTGTTTCGAAGCTTGAGATGCTCTGTTTCATTTTGGTTTGTACGATTAGCTTCAAATGACAAAGTCATGCCTTGTTTAGGCTAGATATTCAAATAACCTCTCAGTTACTCCTTCTATCCATTTTATAATGTAATTCTCGTTTTTGAGAATCGGGGAAGTGTTAAATATAATTAACATTAAATAAAAAAGTCAGCTCAGATAATCAGGTGCAGAGCAACACGAGCATGTTTCCAGTGCCTACTTGAAATCTGCACATTTCGAGTACTCCCTCCCATATTTTCTACAAAGTCATATTAACTAATGTTCTAAGGTGTTGAAATGAATTACAAATATTTCATTATTTTAATTAAGGATTAGTGAGTAGAGTGTTATGATTCGGTCTGGGCCCAATACTATTAGTGATACAAATTAAAGTCGGTTTTTTTTTTTCCTTTTCGCTACGCATATGTATTCTCTTATTGGATATAATTTTATTCGAGATATTATCGAGCATTAAATGTGAACATCTCTTTCGATGAGGATTTAAATTTTAGTTCACCATGTTATGAGAGACTAACTTCTTCTACTAAACTCCACTCTTTTTAGTAACGTTAGATCAATTTTGTGTTAATGCATACGCTGATTTGCCTTCTGTGAATAAAATTGTCCCTCTTCCTTCACTCAATAAACAATCCACCATGACGTCCGATTATTAGTTGAAAAGACGACTTCAATATTTAGACAATTATATGTATAAAGAGGAGATGATATGTAGATGGGAAATTTTGATGTTAAATTGTATAACTGAATGGATAGAATAAAAATTAATAAAAAAATTGTTCCTAATGTTGCTAATGTTCTCAGAATAAATCTTGTCAAGCTGAAAAGGAGGGACCCGAAAAGGATTTTACATCAAATCGAAAACTTGAACTACATAGCATGTGAGGTATTTTTTTTCCCCCCTTATTACAAGTCGGTCCTCCTCTATGTTCAGACAAAAATTACAATGTGAAAGAAAAGCATGAAAATATAAATCTTAGTATGATTAAATCTATGACTATGTTGATTAGGATAATTAATATATCTAATTTTTAATATAAAAGCTACTTGACTAATTTGATTTAATTAAAAAAGTTAAATAAATTAGTTAATTATAACAAACATTCTGTAAAATATTAAATTATATTAATGTAAAAATTCTCTTTAATCTAAAATTAATGTAAGATTAACAGTCAACATTAATGTGGTCAGATAAGGGGCGATACTGCAATGATTTTGACTCTTCAATGGGCAATATTGCTTTGCTAATAGTTCGTGCTAATAATTAGTGCTACCCGCTAAATAGTCCAAAGGCAAATTTCCTTTAATTCTTAAAATAATTAGAGAGGACGTGTTTTTTGGGGGGGCGGGGGGGAGAAGTAAATTACACGCTGTGGGGAAAAATTCATGTTATTGGAATAGTATAGTTGACGACTTCCATAACTTTCTTAATTAATTGTTAATGTTAATGAATGAAACATCATATTGTTTGGTCATTGTGTGTTTTCCCAACCCACTATGGTAATCAACTTCTAAGACCTTCCTGACAATTTTTAAAATTAACTTTAGTTTAGCTTTCGGATTACATTTCCCAAGAGACAAAAGCTGCCGTTAAAAAAATTAGAAGACGATGAAAAAGAAAAATTAACAATATTTGGGCACCGCACAAAGTGGAAGTCATCATATACCATCCCACTAAGTTGATGAATTAATTTTTTTCCACCAGCGTGTAATTTACTTTCCTTCTCTTTTTATTGTTTTTTTTAATGGGTCGTTGAAAAGCAATGGCAGCTCCGGTCTCTTCAGAAATTCATTAATTCAAAAGCTAATTATTTGCAAACATTCTCGTTTGAAATTAAAAACATCCCTCAAATAATCGTTTCAAGATTTATATGATTGTGTGCGGTTTCTCTGTAACGCCACAAGCCATTGATGTTGCTATAATATGAACTAAACATAAAAAGTCTAAATGATAATTTAAAGGATATTTTTCTTATTTCAAAAGCTAGAAGTTGTATTTCTAGAAAACCTCTAATTGAATTGGAAAAAAATCTTTTAATTTGTTGCTTAAGCGACTTTTATCTTTTTGAAGTGTTTCAAACGATTTGGCTGTGGAAATTGAATAAGAATAGAAAATGATATGAAAATGAATGTATTAATATTCCAATTTTTTCTCGAAAAGATGGGAAGACTTGAAAGTATTAAAAGACTTAGACTATAAAAAAAATGGTTATAGATTTTTTTAGCCATTTAAATGTTTGTGTGCTTTTTCCAATATTTTCTAACGTTTGCTTTTTATCTTGGAAAGTTGCTATAATGAGCAAGAGAAGGTATGACCCAATGTGTGAATTGCAATGTTTGTATAGAAGGGACGACATCTTCACTGGAGGAGAGAAAGCAAAGCATAGATAACAAATATGGTAAGAAATATTAGTGAGATTGAGAGGTAGGCGATGGGCTCTCGTGAAGTCGTTAGAAGTATTTAAGCGGCTTCAAATGAACATTTTCGACTGTACGTGCCTTTAACTCGGCTTTTAACCAATAGGAGTTGGGTTTAGCAAAAGAGATTAGTCCCTCATAACGTGACGAACTGAGTTGGGTTTAACAGAAGAGATTAGTCCCTCACAACGTGACGAACTAAGATTCAAATCGAGAGAGGTATCCACGTTTAGTACCCAACAGTGCCTTGAACAGAATTGCCATACTTTAGCACCCAAAAAAAAAATTGGCCTTTATTTGGGCCTTCCTTCCATTTGAGTCGGCGCCACGAGGAATCAATCAGTGGTTGGGTGGAGAAGCCGACGATGGGGCTGAAGAAGCAGAGAAAGGAGATGCTGCCGCCGGAGAAATGGGCGGAGGAATCTGATTGCATGGTATCATACAGGAGTTGAGTTAGAGGACACATTTTCATTTTTTAATGATGTTAATTAATATTTCTTGCCATGTAGGATAATTATTTGGGGATTAAAATTAAATGTAAAAGGATTAGGGATTGAGTTGTAGGAGAGTCAAAAGTTGAGAGATTGAGTTACACTGAATCATAGTTAAATGACTAAGTTATAAATGAGTTAAAACATTAAAAAACTAAAAGATTAATTTTCTCTATCTTTATTTATATCCACTCACGTGTATTTGGAAGGCATGTGAATAGGAAAGTAAAGGAAAAATAACTAGCAATAAATTAGCTAAAAAGAAAAAAAAGAAAGAGTACAATAATTACATCAATTTACTTATATTCATTATGTCAAATGCCTAAATCATATATAATCATATATGGGCCCTGAAAAGGCCCATTTTTTGTTCTCCCGCTATTAAAAAAAAAATAGTCACGTAACCCCAGAAGAGAAAATCACATAACAAAGTAGAATTTTGAGTTGCTTTTGTGCAGAATCGCCAAATATTAAGTAACTTGATTTAGTGCCTCTTTTAAAAGATGTGAATGATTTTTTTTCTGTTAAAAGAAAAAATCTCCCAGACAAGTTTCGCCAATGGGTACAAGAGCCATTTGGTGATATGCGTGTTAGAAAAATCATCAAAAAATAATTAAAATGCGTCGTTCTACATAAAATATTTTTCAAAGTTTCTCCAATGAACTATGACGAATTGGCGATGCACTTAGAGAATCTATTGTTTCAATTACTACCACAATACATTACATTACTCCCCTTCCTTGCAAAGTAGTTGCAGGCCACAGATGAGTAAAACGACTTGATTTATCATCACATATTTTCATTGACCTCCTCTTTTAACCGGTAAAGGGGTTTGTATCAGTTTAACTAGAGGTCACTTGCAGTTGAGGATCTCTTTTATCAAAGGAAATTGAAAGAGATGATAAGCATGGAAGCTTTATGGTGGGTTCCATTAATGAGCAAAAGATTGAAATTGAGTATAATTTGGGATAGAGAATTTACAAGCGTCATGGATGGGGCAATATTTTCAATACGTTACATCTTTTCTCGCATGATTCAAATTAGTATTGGCCCCAATAAATTCTATAGTTGAAAGTTGTGAAGCTTCTTGGAAAAGAACTAAAGACTTTATGAGCGTCATGAATAGGGTATAATTTGGAAGATAACAAGGGAAGCTCCTTGGTGGGTTTCAATATGAATGAGCGGAGACTGAACTTGAGTACAATTTGGGACGAATACTTTACAAGCGTTCTGGATGGGGCAATGTCTCGGTCAATATGTCAAATTTGACTTGATCTCAATTAGTCTAGATTCTAGTAACATTTGACATGAAAGTCGTGAAGTTTCCTGGAAAAGAACTAAAAGACTAGGAACATCATTGTATTATGTGTGAATTATTTGCAAACATTCTTATTTGAAATTAAAAACATCCCACAAATAATCGTTTCAAGATTTATATGATTGTGTGCAGTTTCTCTGTAACCCCACAAGTCATTGATGTTGTTATAATATGAACTAAACATAAAAAGTCTAAATGATAATTTAAAGGATATTTTTCTTATTTCAAAAGCTAGAAGCTGTATTTCTAGAAAACCTCTAATTGAATGGAAAAAAAAATCCTTTAATTTGTTGCTTAAGTGACTTTTATCTTTTTGAAGTGTTTCAAACGATTTGGCCGTGGAAATTGAATAAGAATAGAAAATGATATGAAAATAAGTGTCTTAATATTTCAATTTTTCCTCGAAAAGATGGGAAGACTTAGAAGTATTAGAAGACCTGATCATAAAAAAAATGGTTATAGATTTTTTTAGTCATTTAAATGTTTGTGTGCCTTTTCTAATATTTTCTAATAACCACTTTATTTGTAATGATTTTCATTTTTCACAATTTATGTACATCGTGACCAATGTAATCTAAATAAAATGATGACGGTTTCATTTTGAAAATTTCATTTGTTTTGTTATTTTAACATATAATCTAATTTGAATTTGAGAGGTATATAATTTTGTTGTGTATTTGGACTAGAGATAATGAATGAATGCTTTCTACAACATTTTTTTTTGGACAACCTACATTATGTGTATGTATATAATTTATTTGAAATAGAGTTGAAGAAAACATAAATAATTAAATTTATATGTCAGTTAAATATTTTGTATATAAGATCAATTTTCCTTTGGACCTGTAAAAGCCTGAATGTACAGTAAATTTTAAGGTAAGGTATTTAATTTTATTTATATATATCCAGTCACGTGTATTTGGAAGGCATGTGAATAGGAAAGGAAAGGAGAAATAACTAGCAATAAATAAGCTAAAAAGAAAAAGAAAAGAAGAAAGAGTACAATACTTACATCAAATTACTTATAGTCATTATGTCAAGTGCCCAAATCATACATAGTTATATGTCTTATTTTTAAAATATTAGTATTTAATAATATTTAATTATAAATTTACAGGAAACAAAAATAGACACATGTCCATGTATAATTTGAGAATTTTATATAATGGATATAAGTAACTTGACCTAGTTTTTCACAAATAGCACAAAATATGGGGTTCAAAGAGCCATATATAATTAATTTTATGGATTTCACATGGAATTTTTGTGATTTTTTATGGCTTATATTAAATTTGATTAAAAAAATGATATATGGGGTTTTATTATTTTCGGGTCATAGTAAAATTTTGTCCAATTTCTTATGCGTATAAATCAAACTTCAGAGCACAAATATTTATTCAAATTTCAATGATCTGAATTGATTTATTCATTTCCGGACTAAAATAAATAAATAAAGTTAATTTACTTTGACTTCAATACGTGAGTGAGTGTGTCCGAGTATAATCCTTCAATAATTAACAATGATATAAAATAAATGATACTCGTAATAAGTTATTTTATTTATAAGTCATAATATAGGGTTTCGTTTGTTTTCGAAAACATTTTTAAAAAAAAAAACACTGAGCTATTGGCCCTCAATATTTTTTTACGTAATTGCCCCCAATTTTTCCCTAACACCTACCAAATTTAAAAGGATCTAAGCATATAACAGATTATATTTTCTTATTGCTAATGTAAAGTCTTCTCCCAAAGTATACTCAAGTTCAGTCTCCACTGATTTATGAAAATATTGGAAAAAAATCAAAAGTACACAAACATTTATATGACTAAAAAATCTATAACCATATATGAACAAGTCTTCTAATACTTTCAAAGTCTTCCCATCTTTTTTATGGAGACAAATTTGAAATATTAATATATTTATTTTCATATCATTTTTCAATTTTTGACCACAACCAAATCGTTTAAGCACCTTCAAAAGATACCAGACGCATAAGCAATAAATTAAATTTTTTTTTTTCATTCAATAAGGGGTTTTCTGTGAATACAACTTTTAGCTTTTAAAATAAGAAAAATATCCTATAAATTATTATTTAGACTTTTTATGTTCTGTTCATATTGTCACAACATCAATGACACGTGGTGTTACAGAGAAATTGCACACAATCATATAAATCTTGAAACGATTGTTTTGGTAATGGTTTTTCTTCTCTCTCTCTCTTTTTTCTTAAAAAAAAAATATGCTTATAGATGTTTTAGACATTTAAATGTTTGTGTAATGAAAAATGATATGAAAATGAATGCATTAATATTCTAATTTTTCCTCTAAAAGAACGGAAAACTTGGAAGTATTAGAAGACTTGATCATAAAAAAAATATATATGACTATAGATTTTTTAGACATTTAAATGTTTGTGTAATAGAAAATGATATGAAAATGAATGCATTAATATTCATTCCTCTAAAAGACGGAAAGAGTTGGAAGTATTAGAAGACTTGACCATAACAAAAAATGGTTATAGATTTTTTAGATATTTAAATGTTTGTGTAATGGAAAATGGTATGAAAATGAATATATTAATATTCCAGTTTTTCCTCTAAAAGATGGTAAGATTTGGAAGTATTAGAAGACTTGACTATAAAAAATATATATAGTTATAGATTTTTTAGACATTTAGATGTTTGTGTAGTGAAAAATAATATGAAAATAAATACATTAATATCCTAATTTTTCCTCTAAAAAATGGCAAGACTTGAAAGAATTAGAAGAGTTGACTATAAAAAAAATATAGTTATAGATTTTTGAGACATTTAAATGTTTATGTAATGGAAAATAATATGAAAATAAATGCATTAATATTCCAATTTTTCTTCTAAAAGAAGGAAAGACTTGGAAGTATTAGAAGACTTGCTCATAAAATATATATATATATATATATATATGGTTATAGAGTTTTTAGACATTTAAATGTTTGTGTACTTTTTGTTTTTCCAATATTTTCTAATAAACACTTTACTTGTAATGATTTTCATTTTTTTTTATTTTGCTAACAATGAGTTTCATTTTTCACAACTTATGTACATCGTGATCATGTAATCTAAATAATAAAGACTTGATTTCTCCTCAAACAAATCGTGATGACGGTTTCATTTTGAAAATTTCATTTGTTTTGTTATTTCAAATTATAATATAATTTGGATTTGAGAGGAGGCATGATTTTGTGGTGTGTTTGGAGTAAATATAGCGAATGAATACCAACTTTCTGCAATAGTTGTTTTTGCCAACCTATGACATATTCGTGTGTGTTTAAAATGTATTCGAATTAAATAGAGTTGAAGAAAACATAAATAATTAAACGCACTACGGATGAATAAAATAACTTGATTTATTATCACTTATTATCATTAAGCACCTGTTTTAACTAGTAAAAAGGTTGCATCAGTTTAACTAGAAGTCACCTTCAAGTGAGAATGTTAATTGAGAATCTCTTCTACCAAAGGAAACTGAAAGAGATGATAAGAATAGAAGCTTTATGTTGGGTTCCATTAATAAGCTAAAAGATTGAAATATTGTCAATAATAGTGCAACCAGTTTGAGTACTCATCAAAGTAGCTTAAGAATTAGTTAAAAATTTGATTTAATTTAAAATATAAGACCCTCGTATATCTTGTTTCTAATATTTATTTATTTTGCTCTCAAATAATATTATAATCATTGCACATTTAAGGAATTTCTATCAAATTAAATTATACTTCCAATGCATATATGATTAGTAATGATATTTTTAAAAAAAATAATATTTATTTATTACAAATAACTAAACTAATTTTTTTAATATTTATAAATTAATTATCTAACTCTTATATTAAGAATATGAGGTAGTATATTGATTTGATCATTTCAAAGCTAAAATAAAAAAGATATATTTGTTTTATGTGTGAATTATTTGCAAACATTCTCGTTTGGAATTAAAAACATCACCAAAACTTTAAGAGAGAGAGAGACAGAGAGAGAAGAAATATCATCACCAAAATGATCGTTTTTCAAGATTTATATGATTGTGTGTAGTTTCTCTGGGACACCACATGTCATTGATGTTGTTACAAATATATGAACTGAACATAAAGCTGAACATACAATGTCTAAATAATAATTTATAAGATATTTTTCTTATTTTAAAAGCTAAAAGTTGTATTCACAAAAAACCTCTTATTGAATGGGAAAAAAAATTAATTTATTGCTTATGCATCTGGTGTCTATTGAATGTGCTTAACCAATATGGTTGTGGCCAGAAATTGAAAAATGATATGAAAATGAATATATTAACATTCCAAATTTTTCTTGATCAAAAAGATGGGAAGACTTTGGAAGTATTAGAAGACTTGTTTATATATGATTATAGATTTTTTTTAGCCATAATTTTCCAATATTTTCATTAATTAGTGGAGACTGAACTGGAGTATATTTTGGGAGAAGACTTTCCATTAGCGTTTTGAATGGGGTAATGTCTTATATCAATATTGCTAGTCACCATAAAACATCACATGTCGTTTCAAGATTATTTGCAAACTAAACATCCTAAAATAGGATACTTGGATGAAATCAAATCATAATTTTAAGAGTGATTTTATAATATATAAAATAAATATGTGAAGAAGTTTATCTCAATTTTTAAGAAAATGTGCTTTTAGAAAGCACTTTTAAATATGTTGAAACGCCCTGTTGTTATAATATAAACTGAACACAAAAAGTTTAAATGATAATTTATAAGATATTTTTCTTAATTTAAAAGCTAAAAGTTGCATTCCTAGAAAACATCTAATTGAATGAAAAAAAAATCCTCTAATTTATTCCATACAATTTGGTTGTAGAAATTGGAAAAGAAGATAAGAATGGAAAATGATATGAAAATAAATGCATTAATATTCCAATTTTTCTTCTAAAAGATGTGAAGGCTTGGAAGTATTGGAAGACTTGACAATAAAAAATATATATAGCTATAGATTTTTTAGACATTTAAATGATTGGATAATAAAAAATGATATGAAAATGAATGTATTAATATTTCAATTTTTCCGCTAAAAGATTGGAAAACTTGCAAGTAGTAGAAAACTTGACCATTAAAAAAAAAAAATGGTTATAGATTTTTTTTAGACATTTAAATGTTTGTGTAATAAAAAATGATATTAAAATGAATGTATTAATATTTTAATTTAAAATGATATGAAAATGAATGCATTAATATTCATTCCTCTAAAAGATGGAAAGAGTTGGAAGTATTAGAAGACTTGACTATAAAAAAAATATGGTTCTAGATTTTTTAGACGTTTAAATGTTTGTGTAATAGAAAATGATATGAAAATGAATGCTTAAATGAGTTTTTAACAGGTGCGGACTATCCTGTACCTGTTTAAAGTTAAATGGGCGGGCTACGAGTTGACCCCTAGGCTGCTCAACCCACTAGTTACTCACTTTTACTAAAATTTTATCCAAAATTATATATATATATATAAAAGTCAAACTTCACAGCATAAATATTTATTCAAATTTCAATGATATGAATTAATTTATTCATTTCCGGACCAAAATAAAATTGAATAAAATTAATTCACTCTGACTCAATACTTGAGTAAGTGTACTCCTTCATTAATTAAAAACAAAATTTATAATAATTTATTTTATTTTTAAGTCATAAAATAGTATTGATTATTCTATTAAGTTAATTGTCTTCAATTTTTCCCTAACACCTACTAACTTTAGAAGGATCTGAATATATGATAGATGATAAGAGATTATAAAAAAATCTTTTGCCAAAGAAAATTGAAAGAGATGATAAGAGTGAAAGCTGCGGTGAAATTATTAATGAGAAAAGGACTGAAACTGAGTATAATTTGAAGCGAAGACTTTTAAAAGCGTTATGTGGACAAGGCAATCTCTTCAACATGTCACATACATTCTTTTGTTTTTTAATTTTTCAATCACCTTTTTACCGGGAAAAAAGTTAAATAAAAGTGAAATACAATAACATTGCCAACAAGCTGTTGGTTGAGGTGATAGCAGCCTCACCTCCATAAGAAAAAGAATACAAGCTCAAATCCTGGGAAGCGTACTTGTTGAGAGGGCTATTCCTTAACCGCTCTAGGCCCGAAAGGAATTAGTCTCAAGTCTAATATGACTTAGAGATATCCTTGTTTCGAAAAAAAAAAAATACAATGACATCCTTTCTCTAATTTACTAAAGGTCACCTCTATTTTCAAAAGAAACACTCTATAGTCCAATTTTTAATACCGTGAAAAATATTTCATTAAAAATTCCAAAATACTTAATCTCAACATTTGTCATAATGTAAACATTTTAAATTTATCAATCTGAACCTACAATCTGTTTTTTTTTACGCATAAGTATTCTTTTATTAGAGATAATCCTATTTAAGGCACTGTCTGGCACTAAATATAGACCTTCTCTTAGCTGAGATTTGAATATTAGTTTGTTACGTTATGAAGGACTAATCTCTTCCACTAAACCCAACCCTGTTGGTTGATCTTATAATCTAATTGTGTCTTCTCGGTTGTATTTTTTTAAAATCTTTGATGTTTTGAAAAGTTATATGCAATTTTTTTTTTTTTTGAAAAGTAGACTTAAACTTAAATTTTAGGTCACACTAGCTCAAGGATTTGCAAATTTTCTATCCGCGTCTTAGCGCCAAAAACTTTCTACTTAAAACAGACTTTATGATGCGAAAAAGAATATTTATTTCAAGATATTATATATATTTATATATATAGCTGAAATCAAGGTATAGAGAATACATTAATTTGATCATTTTATAGCTAAAATTAAAAAAAATTGCTTTATGTGTGAATTATTTGCCAACACTCTTGTTCGAAATTAAAAACATCCCCAAAACAATCGTTTAAAGATTTATATGATTGTGTGCAGTTTCTATGTAACGCCACATGTCACGTTGTTATGGTATGAATTGATCATAAAAGGTCTAAATAATAATTCATAGGATATTTTTCTTACTTTAAAGCTCAAAGTTGTATTCGATGAAAACCCCTAATTGGATGAAAAAAATTTGTTTAATTTATTGCTTAAGGGACTTTTATCTTTGAAGTGTTCAAACAATTTGGTTGCAGAAATTGAATATGAATGGAAAATGATATGAAAATGGATGTATTAATATTCCTTTTTTTTTTTTTTGAAAAGATAGGAATACTTGGAAGTATTAGAAGACTTGATCATAAAAAAATGTGGTTATAGATTTTTTTATCCATTTTTATTTTTTTCAATATTTTCTCATAAACAATTTATTTGTAATGATTTTCATTTTTCACAACTTATATATGTACTTCGTGACCATGTAATCTAACTAAAGACTTAATTGAATTAATTCTGCTCAAATAAATCATGATGACAGGTTCATTTTGAAAATTTCATTTGCTTTGTTATTTCAACGTACAATGTAATTCGAATTTTAGAGCTTTGATTTTGTAGTGTGTTTGGAGTAAAGATAATGAATGAATGCAAACTTTCTACAGTAATTTTTCATGCAAACCTACATTATACTCATCCGATTCTTAATATAAGACCCATTTAACTAATTTAATTAGATTAAAGAAGTTAAGTAAGTTAGTTAATTATAAAAAATATAACATATTTTTTTAAAACACTGTAATCATCTTTCTTAATATTCTTCCTTCCTTTTTTACTTGATTATGGTTGAAGGAGTATCCATAGGGACAAATATGAGAAATAAGTCTTATATTTAGGATCAAAATCAACTCAATAATTAAGTCCTATATTAAAGACTAGAGGAGTATAATGTATTCAAATTAAACACAGTTGAAGAAAACATAAATGATAAAATCTAGATGCCAGTCAAATATTTTGCATATAGGATCAATTTTTCTTTGAACCTATTAAAGCCTGAATTTATATTAAATTTTAGCTGAGGTATTTAGTTTTGTTATGAATGTATGTGTCGTGTATTTGGAAGGCATGTGAATAGGAAGGAAAGGAGTAATCAGCAAGCAATAAATAAGCTAAATAGAATTACGGCAAAAAAAAGGAAGCTAAAAAGAATAAAAAGGAAAAGTTGGAGTCCGAACGGAATTATTATGATTTTTTTGGGTTATATTAAATTTTATAAGAAAAGGTTTATTATTTTCCGGTCATACTAAAATTTTGTCGAATTTTTTATCCAAGAAAATCAAACTTCAGAGCAAAATATTTATTCAAATTTTGATTATCTGAATTAATTTATTCACTTCTGGACTAAAACAAAAATAAATAAAATTAATTCACTTTGAGTTCATTACGTGAGTGCGTGTTTGTATACTCCTTATACTCCTTTTATAATTAATAATAATATAAAATGCAAAACTTGTCATAAGTTATTTTATTTATAAGTCATAAAATAGTGATGATGATTCTTTAATCTCCATGTGGAGCCCATGTAGGATTTGTTTTGTTTTCAAACATTTTAAAAATAAAATAAAATCATTGAGCTATTAGCCTTCAATATTTTTGCGCATAATTTTCTCCAGTTTTTCCCTAACGCCTGCTAACTTTAAAAGGATCTAAATATGTCATATATTATATTTGTGGTATTTTCTTATTCATGACACGATTTTGTATTGAAAAGACGGGAAGACTTAAAAATATTAGTAGACTTAATAATAAGAAATATCATGTGGTTATCAATTTTTTAAGGCATTTAAGTTTTTGTTTACTTTAGATTTTCCAATATACGCGTGTGTGTCTATAAACATTCACACACACACACATATAAAATGTAAAGACTTCATTGAGGCCATCATACTCGAACTCACTTACCACAATGGCGAGCTTCGCTTCACAAATATCTTTTCTTTTGTTGTTTCTGTTATTTGCAACAACATTCAACAGGGTGATCAGTTGCGATGAAAATGATGAAAGGCTGCTTTTAATCTTCAAACAAGGAGTGGTTGGTCCAAACAACAAACTCCCTTCTTGGACTGCCGAAGAAGATTGCTGTTTATGGGAGGGAGTTCACTGCGACAACATCACCGGAAGAGTCACAGAGCTTTCTCTTTCCTATTATGGTTTAGAAGGTAAGATCAATCTGTGTGTGCTTCAACTTGAATTTCTCAACCACTTGGACTTGAGCAAGAATGAATTCAAAACTGAGTATGCCACCATGCCTAATCTCCAAACCTCCCTTTGATGCTCACAAATCTCACAACCAATCACTTGTTACTCCTTCCAATCACTCAACAAGTTTCTCTGTTGCTCTACTTTATCTTGACTTTTCATTCAATGATGATTTAGTCATAAATGACCTTCACTGGCTTTCCCAACTTTCTTCTTTAAAATATCTTAACCTTAGTGACATTGATATTGGAAACGATACCAAATGGCTCCAGCATATAGCCATGCTTCCTTCACTGTCTGAGTTACACTTGAGTGGTTGTGGATTAAGAGATTTTCCTTCCCTTGATTGTGCCAATTTTACGTCACTTGAAGTTCTTGATCTTTCTGGCAACTTTTATACGGTGAAGTCAAAATTACCTGATTCATTCTCTAATATCACCAATCACATCCATGAGCTTGACCTTTATGGTTGCAATTTCTACGGACAATTGCCGAATTCTTTGCTCAATCTTCAAAATCTCAAGTATTTAGATTTAGGGTATAATAATTTCGAAGGATCAATTCCAGATTGGTTAGGCCAATTTGAACAGTTGCAACACTTGGACATCTATCACAATTTGTTCCATGGCATAATTCCATCATCTATTGGGAATATTTCTTCCTTGTTCCACTTAGACTTGTCCTACAATCAATTGAACGGGGATCTTCCAGAAACCTTGGGACAACTCCATAAATTAGATCATTTAGACATCAGTGGCAATCTGTGGATAGGTGTTCTTTCTGAAATGAATTTTGCCAATCTCTCAAATTCAACATCATTGGACTTAAGCTCAACAAGTTTTGAATTTGACTTTGATCCTAAATGGGTCCCACCATTTCAACTTGACACGTTGCATTTGAGGAACACAAGCATAGGTCCTAATGTTCCATCATGGCTATACACACAACGGTCTTTAAGAAGTCTAGATATTTCTAGATCTGGGATTTCAAAAATTGATGCAGGTATATTTTGGAGCTTTGTAGTAGGAATATATGTTGTTGATATCTCAAACAACTTGATTAGTGATGACATATCCAATGTATCACTATCAGCAAATATCTCTTCCTTTGATGCATCTCACAACTCTTTATCAGGATCTATTTTCTCATTATTGTGCCAACTAGAGAGCAACGGAGAGAGCATGTTGAGTTCCTTGGACTTATCATATAATCATTTGGGCGGAGCACTTCCTGATTGCTTGGCCAATTGGAAACAATTACGTTACCTTAATTTAGGGAGTAATAAGCTGATAGGTGAAGTTCCTCCCTCACTGGCTTCATTGAATCTTCATTTGTTGGATTTGGGTGATAATAATTTCTTTGGCAAATTTTCGTTAGACATGCTAAATTGGACCAATTTGAATTACCTCATTTTAGAGAAAAATAAATTTTCTGGAAGTTTGCCAAATCCCATAGCGCAATATTTGGTACTTATTAAATTGAGGGCCAATCAATTTGTGGGCAGTATTCCATTACAATTATGCAACCTTTCTCATTTTACAATACTTGATCTGGCTAAAAATAAGCTTTCAAGATCCATACCTCATTGCCTATTCAACATCACGCCTCCAAATTCTGTGATAGTGTTGCCTAATGAAATCTTGAAAATATTTATGAAAGGAAGAGAATTTGACTACCAAACATTTGACCGTCTTCTATATTCTACGGGTGGTGTTATTGATTTTTCTGCTAATAGTTTGAGTGGAGAAATTCCTGAAGAACTAATTAGTAACAGTCAAATACAGTCCTTGAACTTGTCTCGAAACTATTTGACTGGGAAAATTCCCAAAGAAATTGGAGGCATGAAATTGGAATTCTTGATCTTAGCTACAACAAACTTTCTGGAGAAATTCCTTCAACAATATCCAATTTGTCTTTTCTTGATTATTTGAACCTCTCATACAACAATTTCGTTGGACAAATTCCATTGGGAACCCAAATTCAGAGTTTTGATTCTTGGAGTTTTGCTGGCAATCCTGAACTTTGTGGAGATCCTCTTCCAAATAAGTGAAATAATAAAGAAGAAACTCATGACTCAAAGCTAGCTAAAGGAGATGAAGATGACGGCTTTCTAAAGTCATTGTATCGTGGTATGGGGGTTGGATTTGCAGCAGGTTTTTGGGGAGCTTGTGCTTCTCTCTTCCTCATTAGAGCATGGAGATACAAATTTTTCCGATGGTATGATCACTTGGCAGATCAACTTTATGTTGCCTGGGCCCTCTTCTTCAAAAGCTTTAGCTGACTATTAGTAACAAATATCCCTTGAGGTAATAAATGAGCTTCTTTGATTTTTCAAGTGTTGTTATTATTTAAATTAGCTTCCTTCATTTAAAAAATATTGTTCTTTAGCTGATTGTGTTATATCTTGTTTACTTTTCAATATGGTTTGCCTATCGGGTGCAAGTGGAATAGCTATCACTACTCTGATCGTTATTCAAATACTGAGTTCTGCTTCAAGGAATAAGGAGTTCTGCTGCAGCGAAGCATGATCAAACCTATCAGTTGTCCTTTTGTTATCTGAACTTTAGTGAATTGTGAGAAAAGAACATGTTGTAATAACAATTATGTGTGTCTCGTGTTGTTGAGAAACCTGTTGATGAATGGTGTTCCATGTGAGATGTGAATGTACAAAGTAAAAAGATATTATATGCCTCTGTATTGAAAGATTTCAGTATCGAAACTTGAAACTTGCAACACAGTGAATCAAATCAAATATCAAATATCAAATCATCTAATAACAACATTCTGTTTTGACACTTGAGATGCTCTGCTCCATTGTGGTCTATACTGTTTGAGATTAACAGAGTCATGCCTTGGTAGGTTACGTAATCAAATAATATAATCTCTCAGCTATTAAACATAATAAACATTAAGTAACAAACTTGGCTCAAATCATATGCACCGCAACACGCGAGTATGACGAATTGGTGAGACATTCGGTGATGTGCATCTTACAAAAATAATCATAAAATAATTAGAATGTGCTGTTCTACATAAAAATTGGAAGGAGGAGATTGAGAGGGCATGCTCGTCCGCGTTGTTTTTCCTCAGGACAGGTACGTGTGTAGTGTTGTGAGAGTCGGCCAAAGTGTCAGTGGAAAGGGACGAGATTGTTGCTAATGTGGCTACGGCAATCAATGATATGTGGAGCTCATGCCAAAAGGGTGGGGTTCTGTGCGGTCTTTTCATCCTAATATGGAATTGAAGATGGAGGGAGCTAAGAGAAAAGAGGAAGCTAAGGAAGAGGATAAGGATGTGCAAGATAAGAAGAAGGATGTGGCTAAGAAGGATCTTAAAATTGGTAAGAAGAAGGGGAGGATCCATGAGGTTCGGTACATGGATGATCATATAGGTCACGAATTCAGTCAAGATGAGTCAGATGTTGAGGAAGATGGGGATGTAGAAGAAGATAATGAAAATGATGAAATGACTATTGAACCAGTGCTAGATAAGAAGAAAAGGATAGGATCAATAACTAACAAAGAGGTTCTTAGTGAGCTGAATAGTGAGAAAAAATTGAAGAAGGCAGCCAAGAACAAGGATAAAAGTAAGAAAGATGGCTTGTCTTCTAAGAGAAAGAAGGAAAATGATTTACCTACTAAGGATGAAGTTTCTGGCAAGAAGAAGAAGGAAAGTGGAGAAGTGAAAGTAAAAGCCAAAAGAGTTAAGAAGGCTGCTTCTGCTGAGTAGAGAAGTGTCCTTGGTTCCATATTGTATGTTTTTCTTCTCGTGTCCTCCAGCAGATTTTGTTTTAAGTATATCATGAAGGTTCCTATTTTTTGGGCTACCTCTTTTTGCTCGTTAGCTGTTATAAAATTTAGTTACGCTGCTTATGATTAACTTTGTAATGCTACTCAATGGAAGATTGTGTTTCTGGCTTCTGATTTATTGAAGCATGATTGGTATAGAATTTACAAAAGGAACACATTCTAACGTAATTATGATTGGAGTTCATATTGTTATAAACCACCGCATCTATACTAAAGTTAATCCTGCAATTGGTAAGAGAATGTTGAGAACAGAATTCAATATGCTTTACCAATGAGCAGTTGGTCGAGCTGGTAAGTGGGCTCGCTCCACGTAAGGATGAGAACATGTGTTCAAATCCCGGGAAGCGCTCTTGCTGGGAGAGGGGACAACCACCGCTGGAAAACTGCGGCACTCCTACCCCTCAAGTCCGGATTAGTCGGTTGCCAATAGGCGCCAGATTACCGGGCGATGTATAACCCAAAAAAAAAAAAAAAGAATTCAATATTCTTTTAGTTGAGAGTTTGGTCCTACATGCACTTGAAACTTACATTTTGTGTTTGTTGGTTTCGACCTAACCACTTCAATTGCTTCTTTGACATGTTATTTAAGTGCTATGTTCTACTTTTGGTTTGATTTATCAATTAGACAATTACTCTTCTTGATAAGAAGACGTTGGCACGGGAATGATCTGGGGGGCAATTTGGTGCGCTAATATCTTTCATTTTCGGTGTTCTAGATAATACCTTGGGTGATGATGCCCAGGCACTTAAGATTTAGTTATTCCATCTGACAAAGAAACTGCCCAAGTTGGCAACAACTTATGGAAGTTGCTTGAGGCTTTTACTCAAGTACAACTCTATTTCCTACATTTAGAATGCTTGTAATTGATTACAATTCTATTTTTGTAGGAATCTTGGATCTCACTTCTCCTTATGTATGTTTGTGACATTTAAGGCGGTCAAGCACTCTAACAATTTACCTCTATAAAGCGCCTCCCTAGAAAAAGATCATATGTTGCTAAGCCGATGGTTAATCTTGTAGAATGACAGGCTCTCTATTTCAGTATTTCCCAGTAGTCACTGAACAAAGTCTTATAGAATTACAGGATTGGAAATGGTTTCCGATTTTAAATAGATTATTGGATTTATTGTACAATTGTCATCACTCTGACATTTTAGTCGCTCTGTTCCATTTTGGCATATGCTGTTCAGAAAAAGTGAAAAACAGAGACATTGGCATATTATATCATACATATCTTAGTTATTCTGTACAACCTATTTGAAATCTGTTTACAATAATCTCAAAGATCAACATACATATAATTTACAGCAACTTAGCAAATCATGTTTTTCACATGTTATGAACACAGAAGTTCATTTTCTTGACTATGTTTGATGTCTAGAAAAATCTGTCCATTTGTGCTGGAATCTCTACTGGTGTCACCTGGAGAAGGGTTATTGGGTTTGACAATGGGGCTTGTACTTTTTTGGGGTGGTGTCTCCTTTTTGTTTTTATTGAAAATAATCATGAGAGTTTCATTGAACCTTATGTTTTGGCATGAAAATTTCCTGAAGAAACCACTTGGTTTATGTGTTGAGTGGATGTTGGTTCTAGTTATCTGATTTTTTTCCCCCTCAGCGGACCCCTAAGATGTGTGAGCTGATGCCGTTATGATGTAGTTTTGATAATACAAGAGTGGATACTATCTTGATACCAAAGGACGCAATTTGCTATTTAATATTTATCTCGTTTTCTTTTTCCTGTTTCCCTTTCATAATGGTTATAGGCTTTTATAAATAATTCCTAGAGTAGGCAACTTTAAGTCTGGAAATTTACTGTAATTTGGTCTCTTGCAAAGAAACGAGGACATTGTAAGGCTTTTAAGGTTTTCAAGGTTTTTGAATGCTCGGACAACCCCTGGGCCTTCAGCATTAACAGTGGCGCAACTTAGTTAACATTGCCTTCGTGAGACAGAATCCATTAGTTTCTGTCCCCTCAAGGCTTCCTTTATTTCAGCCAACCCCTTAAAATTTCTTTAATTTGCTCATATATTAACTTTTTCCCTCTTTTCTGTTTGTGTAAAGGCATCAAGATGTTTGATTCTTTATAGAAAATGATTTTAGAGAACCAACATTTCGGACCCGCTTTTGTTCTCCCGCTACCAAAAAAAAAAAATCACCTAACCCCAGAAGAGAAAATCACATAGCAAAGTAGAATTTTGAATTGTGTTTGTGCAGAATCGCCAAATATTGAGTAACTTGATTCAGTGCTTCTGCCGAGGGTTAATCTTGTAGAATGACACTACTCTCTATTTCCCAGTTGTCACCGAGCAAAATCTCATGGAATGACAGGATTGCAAAGGGTTTCTGATTTTAAGCAGATTATCGGATTTATTGTCACGTTAATATAAGACCTAATTATTAAGTTGATTTTGATTCTAAATATAAGACATACTTCTTATACTTATCAATTTTTTAAAATCACCCTATGGATATTCTCTCAATCATAATCAAGTAGGAAAAGATGATTATGGTATTTTAAAAAAAAACATGTCATAGAGTATTTCTTATAATTAACTAACTTACCTAACTTTTTTAATTTAATTAAACTAGTTAAATAGGTCTTATATTAAAGACCGAAAGAGTATTATATTCCCCAGTGCTAACAAGCCTGGTTCCTTCTCATTAGCTATGTCCCTTCTCAGGCTCCACCTTATGAGAGATTGAGAGTCTTGTGCACTTGGTTAGTACTCTACTTTTACATGACATAATGCTATCTCTAATTCTTAATATAAAAGTTAATTGATTAATTTGAGTAGATCAAGAAAATTAGTTAAGTTACTTATTTGTTATAAAGAGGTGTTATCTTTCCTAAAATACTATTATTAATTATATGTATTAGTTAGAACTACTATTTGATAGAACATTTAATATGTACAACTACTACAAGAACTATTTTTTTAAGAAAAATAGATAAACATGAAAGAAGGAGTGAATTGAAATATTATATTTAAAATTAAATTAATTCTTATGTTAAGTATCAAGCGTAGTAGATAGCAAGAAACTTCTGATGTATGGTGTTCCATGTGATTGCTCTGTTCCATTTTGGTTTATGCCGTTTGGAATAACAGAGTCATGCCTTGGTTATTGAGGCAGAGTCATTTGCCTGTTTCTGCAGTGCGAGGGGCATTAATATCACTATTGAATGGTATAAAAATTTTACATTCCCTACCCAATCTCTTCATGAAAAAAAAAAAAAAGTATTATGTTTCTAATAACACTCAGTATCCCATCCTAAAACACGATTGGCACACTAAAATATTTTTCGAGAGCACTCACTTTTTTAAAATAATTTTTGGCGGCACCATAAGTTGTTTTTTCAGTAACACCTAATATCCTAAAAATATAGTCAACATTCTCAAATATTTCTTTCAAGAGCACCCAGTATCTTAAGATAATTTTTGGCTCTAGTCAGCACCCTGAAAGATTTTTCTAGAAACATTTAGTATCTTAAAATAATTTTAGGTTTCAGTAACACAGTGTGCTAAGTGTATTTTTGGAACACTAACCACTATTAAAAAAATACTGTATAATATTGATTGTACCAAAAAAATTCATTCCAGTATACAGGGCATTACTGAAAAAATATTTTAAGATATATTATTAAAATTAATATAATTTAAAGAAATTATATGTATGTTTACACCGGAATATATGCATTTATACAAAATTCTAATTAGTATGCTTGTGGAGTGGGTTGTCTCCATTTTTATTTATTGCCATTAAATCACGTGTTGTCAGGAAAAAAACAGAGCGAAACACGTGGGACGGAGGAGGAAAGCTGTGGGAAAGGGAGGACCCAGGACAAACGGCGGCTAAGCCGATCAGTCTCCCTTTCCCACTTGCAACACGCCACACAATGCTTCACTTCTACCTTACCCATTATATTAGACATATTGCAACATTCGTAGTATAAGCCGCATGCTTCATAAATAATATTTTTTCCCCATAAAATTTAAAGGAGAATGAGGGGACGTGCAGCGGATATACCACGTAGTTTCTGATTTTCCAATATATATATGTACATGATGCAAAGACTTCTCACGTTGAGGCCACTATTCTCGAACTTACCACAATGGCTAGCTTCGCTTCACAAATTTCCTCTGTTTTGTTGTTTCTGCTATTTACAACAACATTCAACTGTGTGATCAGTTGCAATGAAAGTGATGAAAGGCTGCTTTTAATCTTCAAACAAGGAGTGGTTGATCCAAACAACCAACTCTCTTCTTGGACTACCGAAGAAGATTGCTGTTTATGGGAGGGAGTTCACTGCAACAACATGACCGGAAGAGTCACAGAGCTTTCTCTTTTCAATCATACATTGCGAGGTGACATTAATCTGTATGTGCTTCAACTTGAATTCCTCAACCACTTGGACCTGAGCCACAATGACTTCAAAACTGTGAGTATGCCACCATGCCAAATCTCCAAATCTCCCTTTGATGCTCACAAGTTTCACAACAAATCACTTGCTACTCCTTCCAATCACTCAGCTAATTTCTTTGTTGCTCTACGTTATCTTAACTTTTCATCTAATTTTGGTTTAGCCATAAATGACCTTCATTGGCTTTCTCAACTTTCTTCCCTAAAATATCTTGACCTTAGCTTAAGTTATATTAGAAGTGATACCAAATGGCTCCAGCACATAGCCATGCTTCCTTCACTCTCTGAGTTACACTTACGTGGACTCAGAGATTTTCCATCCCTTGATTATATAAATCTTATATCACTTGAAGTTCTTGATCTTTCTAATAATTATAGGATGAAGTCAAAGTTACCTGATTCATTTTTCAATATCACCCATCACATCTATCATCTTGACCTTAGCGGTTGTAGTTTTTATGGCCAACTACCAAAAGCCTTGCTCAATCTTCAGAAACTCAAGCATTTAGATTTGGACTCATAATCTCAAAGGGCCAATTTCAAATTGGATAGGTCAATATAAACGGTTGCAATACTTGGATATTTATGAAAATTTGTTCTATGGTGTAATTCCATCATCTCTTGGAAATATTTCTTCATTGTTCTACTTAGACTTGTCCTGCAATCGATTGAGTGGCAACCTTCCAGAAACCCTTGGACACCTCTATAACTTAAATCATTTAGGCATTGGACACAATTTCTTGGAGGGTGTTCTTACAGAAAATAATTTTTTGAATTTCTCAAGTCTAACATCATTGAGCTTTGGTTCAACAAATTTGAAATTTGACATTGGTCCTAAATGGGTCCCACCATTTCAAGTTGAGCATTTGGATATGAGTAACACAAGAATAGGTCCTAATGTTCTAACATGGCTATATACACAGTGGTCTCTAAGATATCTAGACATTTCTGCTTTAGAAATTTCAAAAATTGATGCAGACGTATTTTGGAGCTTCATTGTAGGATTGGACTATGTTGATGTCTCAAACAACTTGATTAGTCAAGACGTATCCCATATCACATTATCATCAAATATCTCTTACTTTTACGCATCTCATAACTCATTGATAGGATCTATTTTCTCATTATTGTGCCATTTAGAGAGTAACAGGGATAGCAAGTTGGTTGACTTGGACTTATCGTATAATCACTTGAGAGGAGCACTTCCTGATTGTAGGGCCAATTGGAAACAATTAAGATTCCTTAATTTGGGAAGTAATATGCTAACAGGTAAAGTTCCACCCTCAATGGCTTCGTTAATGGATCTTCTGCAGCTGGACTTGAGCCATAATAGCTTCTTTGGCAAATTTTCATTGGACTTGTCAAACTGGACAAATTTGGAATGTCTCAATTTGGAGGGAAATAAATTTTCTGGAACTTTGCCAAATACCATTAAACAAAGATTATACGTTATCAAATTGAGGGGAAACCAATTTATAGGCAATATTTCACCACAGTTATGGAACCTTACTGGTTTGACAATATTGATCTTGCTGATAATAATCTTTCAGGAGCTATACCACATTGCCTATATAACATTATGCAGCCGATCATGCAATATTATGCGATACATGGAATAAAAGTCTTTGCTAAAGGAAGAGAATTGTATTACAAGTACTTTTCAGAGGTGCATAGCATCGATCTTTCCACTAACAGTTTGTCCGGAGAAATTCCTAAGGAGTTGTTTAACTTAGTTCAGCTGTGGTCCTTAAATTTGTCTCGAAACCATTTCATTGGGAAGATTCCCGAGGAAATTGGTGGCATGAAAGACTTGGAATCTCTTGATCTCAGCTACAATAAGCTTTCTGGAGAAATTCCTTCAACAATCTCTAATTTGTCTTTTCTTAGTCATTTGAACCTATCATACAACGATTTCACTGGACAAGTTCCATTGGGAACCCAAATTCAGAGTTTCAACCCATGGGGTTTTGTTGGAAATGATCTTTGTGGGGATCCTCTTCCAAAGAAGTGCTACAAGAAAGAAGCTTCTAATCACTCAAAACCAGCCGAAGGAAAATGAAGATGATGAGTTTCTGAAGCCATTTTATCTCGGGATGGGAGTAGGATTTGCAACAGGCTTCTGGGGAGTTTGTGGTTCTCTCTTCCTCATCAGAGCATGGAGACACAAATTTTTTCATTTGTTTCATCTTCTGGTGGATCGACTTTATGTTATCGCGGCCCTCAAGTTGAAAAAATCTTCCAATGAATATTAAATTACATGCAGATTGCTGTTGAGGTAATTAACCGATCTGAGATCATCTACTTTTTTTCAAATAAGGTTTTATTTTCCTTTTCGCTTTCTTCTTGCCACAAAACAAATTCAGTTCTTAACACATTCCCTTTATTTTTCGATATGTTTTCTGTAAGGGATACAAGCGCAGCAGCAAGGATATTCCGGTACAATATTTATTTATTTTTACCGGATCTATAAAGAAAAAACCCCAGGTCATCCGCTCTCTCTCATCTTAGCAACCTATGCACCTCTTCCACCTCTGAAGCTACTGAACTCCTTCCTCTAGCTTTGAATTACCTGTCAGTTGAATTACACGTCTAATCGCTACATGCTATATTCCAATGACTTCCTCTTAAATTCATTCAAATCTCATATTTTGTTTCAGAGAATAGAGAGGTTTGCTGCAGCCATACATGGTCCGAGCTCTCTAATGTTTCCTAAAGATTGTCATATCTCTACTTTGTAGTAAAATAGTTACCAGAGTATCTGTGTGTTTTGTCATGTCTCAGAAAAGCCTTTTGTTTAATGGTATGCTTTTGGAATTGATAAAGCATTTTCGATGTTGAAGATATCAAAAATTGAAACTTGCAACACAGTGAATCACCATAAAGCAGCTGGCTAAGAGGATCTGTTTCGACACTTGAGATGCTCTGTTCCATTGTGTTCGAAATAACAGAGTCATGCCTTGGTTAGGTTACATAATCAAATAATATAATCTCTCCACTACTAAGCATAATAAACATTAGATAACAAAGTTGGCTCAAATAAGATGCCTTGGTTTGGGTTTCTAAACTACACTCACAATGAATTATTGGGGCGCAATGACTTGCTTTTTTAATTATTATCTATATTCTTACTTTACAACAAGCGACTGTAATTCCCATACAGTTAAAATTGTAACAATCAAGAATTAAGAATGTGGGTTTGTAAATGAATATCGGTGAGACGGGCCAAAAAGAAGATACATATACTACCTCCGATTCTAATTAGAAGATTCAATTTATGGTGCAATTTGAACCACAAAATGAATCTTATAATTCGAATTTAAGGAAGTAATTTGAGAAGCTCCTCCGTGTGTGTTCCATCAGTCAATGAGCACATATTATGATTGGATTTGATTTGGTATGAGGAGGGAATTTATTTATGTAATATAAAAATTGCATAATTCAGAGGTTCTTTAGCTTTTTTTCCCCTTAATAATTAGATTAAGTATATATACATATAGAATGAAGGAAATTATACTGATAAAGAATTGGTCTAATAATAATATAAGGTCTCGCTAAATTTCTTTGGGTCTCGAGTTCAAATCCTAGAAGAAACACCTTTTTAAGGAGGGGAAACCTAATTATTAATTACTAATGATAATGAATGAAACACCATATTGTTTAGTTGTTGTGTGTTCCACGATTTAATTAAATTTTTAGTATTTTTCAGCAATTTTTAACATTAACTTCATCAATGCAACTTTTGAATGACTTTTCGCAAGCCTGCCATTGCTTTTCAATTATTTTACAATTTTTGTGTTTCAGCGTAGGCTTTTGCTATTAAAGATGTGTTTAATACTAATTCCGGTTCTTAATATAAAAGCTAGATAACTAATTAGAGGATATTAAAAAAATTAGTTAAGTTGTTTATTTGTCACAAATATATATTGGTCTCCCTAAATTATCATATTTAATCATGTACATTGGATAATTGAGATTATCCCTTGGTGAAAACTTTTTATAATTAATAAGGATATTTTGGAAAAAAATAAAGAACAAAGTGAATTGATTTTGATGTATGGGTATATCCAATTTCCTAACTAGTTTTTATATTGAAGAGGAGAGTAGTATTTGGGCACCCCAGAAAGAGGAAGTCGTCAAATACTTTCCTTCATTTTTAACTTTTCTTAAGAGTCTTAAGTTCCCATTGCTTTTTATTAATCACTTTTCTCAATAAATTTATATACACTCCATACCAAGTAATAATTCAGTAGAACTTTGGAAACAGAGACATGTTGATCAACTTTAAGGACCTTCCCAGCAATTTTTAACAATAACTTTAATTTAGCTTTTGAATGACTTTTTCTCAAAGGAACGAAGCTGCTGTTGCTTTTCAATAACCGCGTAAACAGGTTAGAAAATAAAGGCATAAAGAGAGAAGGAAAGTAAATTACATGCTAGTGGAAAACATTTGACGACCTCCACTTAGTGCTAAGCCCAAATATTAAACATTATTAACATCAATACCATGTGATAAGAGAGGCCACAACATATGAGACCCTAGATGACGTGGCTTAATATCGTGATGAATTGTCATCACGTGGCCCATTGTTTAGATATAGATATACACACACACACCTATGTATATATACTGATAAAAGTGATTAATCGAAGGGAACTCAAGACTCCTGAGAAAAGTTAATTCAACAATTTGATTATTTTTGTGTTTAGGTATAGGTTCTTGTTATTAAAGATATTGTTTACGTTTAATATTTGATCACAGCACAAAGTGGGAACTCATCTTATACCATCCCACTGGGATGATGAATTAGGTTTTTTCCACCACTGTGTAATTTACTTTCCTTTTCTTTTTTCCTTTGTCTTTTAATCTTTTTAGAAAATTTTTTTGATCAGCTTTTTAGAAAATTAAAACCAAGGACGTATGGGACATGATATTTATTTTTACAAAAGGAATATAATATTAATTGAGAAGGATCATACAAATTATAATTATTTAGAATATATAAATTTAAAAATACTAAAATGCTACTAACCAATCTTTTTACGTTCCCTTCTACCTTCAGAATTTTTTTAACAAAATAAAACTAAAAAACTAAAACTGCCTATAGCGTAACTATATCTTTAATTTTTTTAGAAAAAAAGCTTTTATTTTCCACAGTGGACGTTATTCTTGCTGATATCAACTCTTTCCTTACGATAAATTCTTTTCTCCACTTTGGGAGGGCGTATGTACTTCTACTCAATTTTTATATCCAGACTTTGTTATTTTCTAAAGTTATTTCTTTTTTTTAAAAAAAAATTAGGTGTAATTAAACTCAATTTTTAGGCCGTACTTAAACATTTGCAATTTGTTTTTTTGTCCGCGTAATAGCAATAACTCCCCAGAAATCAAACTTATGATGCTTGAACGGGGGGGAAAAACTTATGATGCAAAAGTAATGAATATTTATTCCAAGAGCACATATATAATGAGTTAATTTTTTCATTTCATAGCTAAAAAAATAAAACTAATTATTTTTTCAATAAATAAATATTCGACTTACGTTTGAATAATTTGCAAAAATTGTCGTTTTGAAATTAAAAAAAAAATGCCCCCAAACTGTTGATGAATTTCAAGATATATATGATTGTGTGCAGTGTAACACCTTGTTGTTGATGTTGTTAATAAAAATATGAACTGATCATAAAAGTTCTAACTAACAATTTATAGTAATTTTAAAAGCTAAAAGTTGTATTCACATATAGCCTCTAAGTGAATGGTCTATTTATATTATATGTCATGGGAAAAAAATCTTTAATTTGTTGTTTAAGCAACTTTTAATTTTTGAAGGGTTCAAATGATTTGGATGTGGAAATTGAAAAAGATTAGTTGTGAAAATGAATTTATTAATGTTTCAACTTTTCTTTGAAAAGATGGGAAGACTTGGAAGTATTAAAAGGCGTCAGTATAAAAAAGATGTGGTTACAGAATTTTTTGGGCATTTAAATATTTGTTTATTTTGATTTTTCCAATATTTTTGAAGCAGCAATTTGTTTGCAGTAATTGTCACAACTTATAAACATCCTGATCTTGTAAATAAAGGCTTAATTGAGTTCATTCTACCCAAGCAAATCAGGATGACAGTTTCATTTTGCAACCTTCCTTTGTTTTGTTATTTCAACATATAATATGACTTGAATTAGAGAGGTATGACTTTAATTTGTGGTGTGTCTGGAGCAAAATTTTGTCCAATTTCTTGTACATAAATATCAAACTACAGCGCATAAATAGTTGTTCAAATTTCGATGATCTCACTTAAGTTATCCATTTCTGGAGTAAAACGAAAATAAATAAAATTAATTCACTTTCACTTCAATATGTGTCTGTATATATGCCCCTTTCAGTAATTAATAAAAATAGAAAATATAATAATTAAGCTCCATGCCATTCATGGAGCCCGTGCAGGATTTGTTTTGTTTGCAAGCATTTTAAAATTTAAAAAAAAAAATCACTAAGCTATTGGACTTCACAATGAAAATCATGCGATTATAAATTTTTAAGCATTTAAATTTTTGTTTATTACTTCAAATTTTCCAGTATATATAGGTATATCATTTATAGGCTTCATTAGGTCATTATACTCATTACTCAAACTTCCCACAATGGCGTGCTTCGCTTCACAAATATCTTTTCTTTTGTTGTTTCTGTTATTTCCTACAACATTAAACAGGACGATCAGTTGGAATGAAAATGATCGAAGTCTGCTTTTCATCATCAAACAAGAAGTGGTTGATCCAACCAACCAACTCTCATCATGGTTGAATATCAACAACAAATTTTCCTCGAGGTAATAAATTAGCTGCCCTGATTTTTTAACCATTGTTATTATTTTAATGAAATTTCATTTTCCTTTTTCCATCGCATCCTTTTCTACTTACCAAAACAATTTATTCTTAGCTGATTTTATTCTATCGTGTTTATTTTTCAATATGGGATGCAAGTGAAATAGCTATCACTACTCTAATCGTTCCTCTCATTCAAATATTGAGTTATGATTCAAGCAATAAGCTGAGGAGTGCTGTTACGCGTGTCTAGGACTCAGATGTTGCCTATTGAATGACCTTTTGTTATTTTAAATTTAGTGAATTGTGGGAAGAGAATATGTTCATATAATAGTTGTTAGTGAGTATTGTATGTGTGTCTCATATTGTTAAGAAACTTCTGATAAATAGTGTTTCATGTGGATTGCTCTGTTTGACATACTTGAGATGCTCTGTTTCATGTTGGGTTATTCTGTACGAAATAACAGAGTCATTAACAGATAATAGGGTTTGAGAGATCCCTTAATTACACTTGAACTCTTGTATTGATTAGTTTTTGGACTTGGCCGTTCTACATTATAATCGGTCCCACTATTAAACAATGTAGCATAACAGTGCACTGTTTTTTTTTTTTTTTGGTAAAAGTAATTAATTTTGTAGTTAACAAGTAGGCGTAGCTATCAACTGGTCAAAATGAGTAATGAAAAACAAAACTTGAGATATATTCCCTACCTAATCTCTTCTTGAACGGGAAAATCGGTAAAAAAATTACATTATTAGCATTTCCTATAATTTATTAAACCTCTAAGATTGATTGCTCCAATTACATGGCACAATTACTTGCTTGTTTGGGCACTGTAAGGGAGATTAATATCAATATAAAACACAAATTTTAATATTCCCTTCCTAATCTCTCCTTGAAAACAAAAATTAGCAATTAGCGTTGTATTGGTCAATCTTATTTCCTACACAATCTGATGAGCGCCGACTGTAGATATAAGAGGAGAATGACATTTTTATGGGATTATATTTATAACTGGTTCTTAGTGCAGATTTAAAACTAAGATTTTGTGATTTACAATTGAACGTGTCTAAATTTGGGCGTAATTGGAGAATCTAATATGGTGTTTGCAGTATAAAAATTGGCCCAAAAAAAGAAATGGCTTCTTAGTTGAGACTTTTGTTTAGTTTTAGTCCGCAGTAAATTGGTCCAAGTTTTTGAACCCAAAACAAAAAAAAAAATTTTAAAAGTTTTTTTTAAAGTTTTTAACCTCTTATAAACTTGAAAAAACTAATTGTTCACTTTGATCCCTATATATACATATATATATATATATATAAATATATATATCACATAAAGACCAGGTTGTGTTCATTCTACTCAAATCAGCCATGATGGTCAGCTTCACTTCAACAACGTTCGATAGAGGCATAGTAAAACAAACAATGCGATTCGTTGCAACGAGAATGATCAAGGACCACTCTTGATCTTCCAACAAGGAGTGGTGGATCCTTTAAACAGACTCTCTTCATGGACTAGTCATGAAGATTGTTGTTTCTGGTCCGGAGTTCTGTGTGATGTCATTGGCAGAGTTGCAGAGCCATAATCGATTTGACTCCGTGGGTATTCCTCAACGCCATGTCTGCAAATCTTTTACTCTGCTTCAACCAGATCTTTCACATAATTATCACTTGCGAATAAATGATTCTTTAGGGACAAATCCCTTTAGGGACTCAAAATCAGAGTTTTGATTCTTGGTGTTTTGTTGGCAATCTTCAACTTTGTGGAGACCCTCTTTCAAGCAAGTGTAACAAGAAAGAAGTTCACAAGTTAAAGGCGGTCGAAGAAAATGAAGATGACACCTTTCTCAAGTCATTGCATCTTGGGATGGGAGTTGGATTCGCAGCAGGCTTCTGGGGAGTTTGTGGTTTTCTCTCTCTCATTAGAGCATGCAGACATAGATTTTTCCGATTATTTGACAGTTTGGTTCATCAACTTTATGTCAATGTGGCCCTGACGCTTTTTCGGTCGAATATTTGGGACAAATTAAGTTGCTACTGAGTTAATGGATTAACTATCATATATTTCAAAAACAAAGTCGTCTCTCTCATTTATTTGCATGAAAGTTTATCTTCTTTTAGTTAAACAAATTTAGTTCTTAACTGGTTTTTTCTTATTTTCTTTATTGATCGATATGTTTTGTCTTTGGGACGCAACTGTAGTATGAAGCAGTGGGTGCAACGCTTTGAAGACTGATCTATATATCTACAACTTTTCCAGTGCCTTTGTCCCAAATTCAAGTCTCATATATATTCTGCTTCGGGGAATTATAGCCAGGAAGCTTTGCTGCAGTTACCCTTGGCTAAGAGCTTTAATGTTTCCTTCTAATTAATGCCATTTCTTTATCTTAAATTTAGTGAAATAGTGACAAAATAAGAGTTTGTAATAATGGTTTATTAGAACATCTGTGACTGTGTGTACTTATGCCAGTTTCTTTTTCAATGGAATTGCTGATAAGGATTACTTCAAAGTTCAACATGAGGCCAGAATTGCTGATAAGAGAGACTTGGATATGATTATTAGTAATAATTAACGCTCCAGTTAATTCACAAGCTGCTGAAATCTATATTAATCCTCCGGTTTCTTCTGTTCGTCGTCACTCTGATTGACTTGTTTGGTGTGTGTTTCGAAACAAGCGGCATAGGAGTGTGTGGCACAGAATAGTTAGTGGTGAATTGTGAGAAGAGAACATGTTGTAATAATGGTCACTAGTGTGCGTCTGGTCCAGTCAGCACCCTGAAAGATTTTTCTAGAAACATTCAATATCTTAAAATAATTTTAGGTTTTAGTAACACTGTGCTAAGTATATTTTTGGGATACTAAGTATTACTAAAAAAATATTGTAGAATATTGAGTGTACCAAAAAAAAATGATTTCAGAATACAGGGTATTACTGAAAAAATATTTTAAGATATATTATTAAAATTAATATAATTTAAAGAAATTATATGTAGTTTTACACCGGAAAAAATTATATATTCATACAAAATTCTAATTAGTATGCTTGACCTTGTAGAGTGGATTGTCTCTTTTACGCTATTAAATCACGTGTTGTCGACGAAAAAAAAACAAAAGAAGGCGAAACACGTGGGACGGAGGAGGGAGCCTGTGGGAAAGGGAGGACCAAAGACAAACGGCGGTTAAGCCGATCAGTCTCCCTTTCCCACTTGCAACACGCCACTCAATGCTTCACTTCTCCCTTACCCATCGTATTAGACATATTGCAAAATTCATAGTATAAGATTCATGCTTTATAAATAATATTTTTTTTTCATAAAATTTAAAGGAGAATGAGAGGACTTGCAGCAGATTTACCACGTAGTTTCTGATTTTCCAATATATATATATATATATATGATGCAAAGACTTCTCAGGCCACTATGCTCCAACTTACCACAATGGCTAGCTTCGCTTAACAAATTTCCTCTGTTTTGTTGTTTCTGCTATTTACAACAACATTCAACAGTGTGATCAGTTGCAATGAAAGTGATGAAAGGCTGCTTTTAATCTTCAAACAAGGAGTGGTTGATCCAAACAACCAACTCTCTTCTTAGACTACCGAAGAAGATTGCTGTTTATGGGAGGGAGTTCACTGCAACATGACCGGAAGAGTCACAGAGCTTTCTCTTTTCAATCATACATTGCGAGGTGACATTAATCTGTGTGTGCTTCAACTTGAATTCCTCAACCACTTGGACCTGAGCCACAATGACTTCAAAACTGTGAGTATGCCACCATGCCAAATCTCCAAATCTCCTTTTGATGCTCACAAATCTCACAACCAATCACTTCCTACTCTTTCCAATCACTCAGCAAGTTTCTCTGTTGCTTTGCGTTATCTTGACTTGTCATATAATTATGGTTTAGTCATAAATGACCTTCATTGGCTTTCCCAACTTTCTTCCTTAAAATATCTTGACCTGAGTCGCAGTTACATTGGAAATGATACCAAATGGCTCCAACATATAGCCATGCTTCCTTCACTTTCTGAGTTACGCTTGTGGGATTGTCGACTCAGATTTTCCTTCCCTTGATTATGCCAATTTTACGTCACTTGAAGTTCTTGATCTTTCTAATAATAATTATATGGTGAAGTCAAAGTTACCTGATTCATTTTTTAATATCACCTATCGCATCTATTATCTTGACCTTACTTATTGCAATCTCTATGGCCAATTAACAAAGTCCTTGCTCCATCTTCAGAACCTCAAGTATTTAGATTTGAGATATAATAATCTCAACGGATCAATTCCAGACTGGTTAGGCCAATATGAGCGGTTACAATACTTGGATATTGGAAGTAATTTGTTTTATGGTGTAATTCCATCATCTCTTGGAAATATTTCTTCCCTGCTCCACTTAGGCTTGTCCAACAATCAATTGAACGGCAATCTTCCAGAAACCTTGGGACAACTTCATAGCTTAAATCAATTAGACATTGGGCACAATTTCTTGGTTGGTGTTCTTACAGAAAAGACTTTTTCAAATTTCTCAAATTTAACATGATTGGGTTTAAGTTCAACGAGTTTTAAATTTGACATTGATCCTAAATGGGTCCCACCATTTCAACTCGAGACATTGCATTTGGGTAACACAAGCATCGGTCCTAATGTTCCGTCATGGATATATACGCAAAGGTCTTTAACAGATCTAGATATTTCTAGATCAGGGATTTCAAAAATTGATGCGGACATATTTTGGAGCTTTGTACTAGGGATAGATTCTGTTGATATCTCAAGCAACTTGATTAGCGATGACATCTCCAATGTCACACTATCAGCAAATATCTTTGCCTTAGATGCATCTCATAATTCTTTGTCGGGATCCATTTTCTCGTTATTGTGCCAACTAGAGAGTAGCGGAGAAAGCCAGTTGTCTTCTTTGGACTTATCAAATAATCATTTGAGCGGAGCACTTCCTGATTGTTGGGCCAATTGGAAACAATTACGGTACCTTTTTTTGGGGAGTAATAAGCTAACAGGTAAAGTTCCTCCCTCAATGGCTTCATTAGTGAACCTCGTGCAGCTGGATTTGAGCCATAATAATTTCTTTGGAAAATTTTCATTGGAATTGTCAAACTGGACAAATTTGGAATGCCTCAATTTAGAGGGAAATAAATTCTCTGGAACTTTGCCAAATACCATGCAACAAAATTTACATGTCATCAAATTGAGGGGAAACCGATTCATAGGCAATATTCCATCGCAGTTATGTAACCTCACCTGCTTGACAATATTGGAACTAGCTGAGAATAATCTTTCAGGACATATACCACATTGCCTATACAAAATCATGCGGCCGATTATGGAATTTTATCCTATATATGAAATAGCAGTCTTTGCTAAAGGAAGAGAATTGGATTACAAGAAATTTTTACTTGTGCACAGCATTGATCTTTCCACTAACAATTTGTCTGGAGAAATTCCTAAGGAATTGTTTAACTTAGTTCAGCTGTGGTCCTTAAACTTATCTCGAAACCATTTGATTGGGAAGATTCCCAAAGAAATTGGTGGCATGAAAGGATTAGAATCCCTTGATCTCAGCTACAATAAGCTTTCTGGAGAAATTCCTTGGACCATCTCTAATTTGTCTTTTTTTGATTATTTGAACCTCTCATACAACAATTTCACTGGACAAATCCCATTAGGAACCCAAATTCAGAGTTTCGACCCATGGAGTTTTATTGGCAATCATGAACTTTGTGGAGATCCTCTTCCAAAGAACTGCTACAAGCAAGAAGCTTCTAATGACTCAAAGCCAGCTGAAGGAAACGAAGATGATGACTTTCTGAAGTCATTATATCTTGGGATGGGAGTGGGATTTGCAGCAGGTTTTTGGGGGTTCTGCGGTTCTCTCTTCCTCGTCAGAGCATGGAGACACAAATTTTTTCAACTGTTTCATCTTCTGGTGGATCGACTTTATGTTATCGTGGCGCTCAAGTTGAAAAAAGCTTTCAATGAATATTAAAATTACAAGCAGATTGCTGTTCAGGTAATTAACCGATCTCAGATCATGTACTATTTTAAATAAGGTTTCATTTTCCTTTTCATCTTCTTGTCGCCAAACAAATTCATTTCTTAACACTTTCGATTTATTGTTGGATATGTTTTCTGTACGGGATACGAGCGCAGCAGCAAGCATATTCCGGTACAACATTTTTCGAACACCAGTTAATTCTTTTGTATCAGATGCTACGTCCTATTCCAACGACTTCCACTTAAATTCATTCAAATCTCATATTTTGTTTCAGGGAATTGAGAGGCTATACGTACATGGCCCAAGGTCTCTAATGTTTGCTACTGATTAGTCATCATATGATCTCTGTTTGTAGTAATATTTATCAGAATATATGTGTCTCTTGTCATGTATCAGAAAAGCCTTTTGTTGAATATCGTTGTACTTTAAAACTTTGATTATTTTCTCTTTCAATAATGAAAAGTTCAAGTATGCTTTTGGATCGGAATTGAAAATTAATAATCTCTGTATCTGAGTTAACACTCCACATATGGAAGAGCATATGGAGGATATATAGCACGCTCCCGACAGCTCAAGTCACAGTTTGAGAGAACTTGGTGGTATGAGTAAATACAGTTATTAATTTGACTTGATTATTATTCACTCATTCCTTAATTAATTTATTTAACAAATCAACAGTGCACTAAACAATTCATTTATAAATGAATATGTGACTCCATAGGTAGAAATTCATTTCCTTACACTGCATTGCAGGGTTGTGTATATTTTTGTTGCAAAATGATGATTAATTATAGACACTGTATATTTTTATTATCACTTCATGCGTTGATTTTTGAAACCCAAGACAACAGCGTTTACAATTTATGTTTGAAAAATTGGCAATATCTCGGAAAGATGGGAAGACTTGGAAGTCTTGACCATAAAAAATACATGCATTTTTTAAGCAATACTTCATTATCTTTTAAATTTCCGCTCACGCGTTTGGAAGTGGAAGCCATTTGAATAGGAAAGGAGAAAAAGCAATTAACAATTTCTTATAAGAATTGTACATGAACTTTATTATTTTCCGGTCATACTGAAATCTTGTCCAATTTCTTATACATGATAATCAAAAAACTTCGGCACACAAATTTTTATTCAAATTTCAAAGAGCTCATTGAATTATTTATTCATTTCTAGAGTAAAAGAAAAATAAAAATAATTAATTCAAATATCGAGTTCTGCTTCGCATACATCGTTTATATTTCAAATGATTAAAATTAAAAATTTGTATGCAAACACAGACACAGACACAAAAATTGAGCAGTGTAACCAGAAGAACAATTAATAAACTCAACACTAACGAGATTGGGTCTAACGGAAGAGGTTAATCCCTCACAACGTGACGAACTAAGGTTCGAATCTTCACTAGAAGAAGTACTCACATTTAGTGCCGATAGTCTTTCAACTAGGATTGCCTTCAATAGGTATGCTTTAGCCAACAAAAAAAATAATAATAAACTCAACTAGTCATATAAGAGTAAGACTACTTGGTTTTGAAATATATTAGATATAGATATAATATTGATGAACCCTAAGGAAACAGGCAAAGGAAACAGTTCAAGATCAGAGGATCCGACGACGTTCTGTTTGACATTTAAGTTTCTCTTCCATTACGCTTTATACTGTTTGAAGTAACAGAGCCATCAATGATATGTGTACTGCATGCCTTGGTTAGGTTACGACTTGCGTATTGGAATAACTCAGTTATTGAATAACAAAAATTAATTAAATTATTACCAGTACCTAAGTTCCCTGGAGGATGGCCATTGCTTCTCATATGAGCCTTGATTTTTGGGGAACCAGACCCATCGAAGAACTTGAACTTAGCCTTAGGTCACATTAGTTCATTTTAATTGATGTTTGACGAAATTGGCAATATCTCTTTCATCAAAGCAAACAGAGAAGGATGATAAGAGAAAACATAAGCTCCTCTGTGGGTTCCTTTCAATAATGACTGACTTTACTGAAATTGAGTGTCATTTGGGAGGAAAGACTTACTTTAAGCATAAAAAGATAAAAGCGGCAGGCAAGGACGTCGAAACTGCTGATTTTTCTTTTTACCTTTTTGGGGGTTTGAGGGTGGCGGGGGCATACATCTAATGTTTCCACAAATTCATATGTTGTTGAACTGTTTTTCCCTAAGAAAGTGTCATTTATGTTAATAGGAAGCCAATGTGGATGGAAATAAAAGGACGTAAATGACAAAACGGATCATATATTATATATATGTAATAAATGCAACGTGCATGGTTATACTCTTCTTTAGGCATTCAAGTTTTCGTTTAATTCAGCTTTTCCAATATTTCTTTTGGCTTTCACTTTCAGAAATTATTATATATAGATACACACATACCATGATGATTTCATTCAACTCAAGTTAAACATGATGGCGAGTTTCACTTCGCAAGTTTCATTTGTTTTGCCCTTTCTGCTATTTGCAGCAACATTCGACGGAAACAAATGTGGCACAAACAGTTCAATTCGTTGCAACAATAATGATCAAAGACTCCTTTTGATCTTCAGGGAAGGAGCTGTAGATCCTTCAAACAAACTCACCTCATGGGCTGGTGAAGAAGATTGCTGTTCATGGGTTGGAGTTCTCTGTAACAACGACACAGGCAGAGTCACAGGGCTTCATCTTGCTGGCCAAGGATTACGAGGTGAGATTAATCTGTGTTTGCTTCAACTTGAATTCCTCAGCAGCTTGGACTTATTTCACAATAATTTTACTACTGAGTACTCCATCAGCCAAATTCTTTGCTGCTCTAAAATACCTTGACTTTGCAATGAATCCAGAGTTGACCATAAATGATCTTCATTGGCTTTATCAACTTTCTTCCTTAGAATATCTTGACCTGAGTTACATTGATATTGGAAATGAAAGCAAATGGCTCCGCTATATGGATATGCTTCCTTCACTATCCGAGTTACACTTGAGAGGTTGTGGTCTGAGAGATTATCCATTCCTCAACCATGTCAATTTTACAAAGCTTGTAAGTCTTGATCTTTCTATCAACCCTTTACATAATTCGTTCTTTAATTTCACAAGAGATATCTTTGATCTTGACCTCAGCAGAAACAACTTGCATGGGCAAGTGTCAGTAGCCTCGTTTAAGCTTCGACAATTGAGCAGTTTAAGGCTGAACCATAATAAGCCTAACGGATCAATTCCAGACTGGTTAGGCCAGAATGAAAATTCGACGGAATTTGATATCTCTAATAATTTGTTTTCTAGTTCAATTCCATCATTTATTTGGAAACATTTCTTCCTTGGATTACTTAGATATGTCCTGCAATCAACTGAGTGGCAATCTTCCAATAAGCCTTGGGCAACTCAATGACCTACTTAAATTATATATTGGAGGCAATTCCTTGGGCGGTGTTGTTTCAGAAAAGAATTTTGCTAGTCTCTCAAACTTGTTCCATTTAAACTTGTGTTCAAATGCTTTCAGATATGTTTTTGATCCTGATTGGATCCCACAATTTCAACTCAAGGATTTGGATATGGGTAAAACAAGCATAGGTCCTAATGTTCTAACATGGCTATATTGGCAGAGATCTCCACAATATCTAGACATTTCAAGATCAGGGATTTCAACAATTGATGCAAATGTATTTTGGAGCTTTTTAGCAGGAATTGATGTTGTTGATATCTCAAACAACTTGATTGGTGATGACATATCCAATGTCACACTGTCAACAAATATCTCTTACTTTTATGCATTTCATAACTCTGTTAGGATCTATTTTCTCATTATTCTGCCACGTAGACTATAATAGGGAGGCAAGCTGGTTGACTCGGACTATCATATAATCATTTGGGTGGAGAACTTCCTGATTGTTGGGCCAATTGGAAACAGTTAGAGTACTTTAAATTGGAGAGCAATAAGCTAACAAGTGAAATTCCTCCTTCATTGGCTTCATTGAATCTTCTATTGTTACATTTGAGTGATAATAGTTTCTTTGGAAAATTTTCATTGAACTTGTTAAATTGGACAGATTTGCAATACCTCATTTTAGATCAAAACAAATTTTTTGGAAGTTTGCCAAATCCGGTGGCGCAAAATTTGATAGTTATTATCTTCTTTTATGATACTTGATCTTGCTAATAATAACCTTTCTGCATCCATACCTCATTGCCTACACAACATCACAAATTCATATTATATCACATATAAGTCTAGTGAAATAATGCGCATATTTACTAAAGGAAGAGAATTAGACTACCAACATCGTCCTCCATCTTCTCCGTGTGTTATTATTGATGTTTCGGCTAACTGCTTGTCTGGAGAAATCCCTAAGGAATTGTTCAGTATCTATCCATTATGGTCTTTAAACTTCTCTAGAAACCATTTAAATGGAAAGATTGTCAAAGAAATTGGAGGCATGAAAAACTTAGAATCTCTTGATCTCAGCTATAATAGACTTTCTAGAGAAATTCCTTCAACAATCTCCAGTTTATCTTTTCTTGCTCATCTAAACATCTCATACAATAATTTTATGGGACGAATTCCACTGCGAACCCAAATTCAAAGTTTTGAGTCTTGGAGTTTTGTTGGCAACCATGCACTTTGTGGCGGTCCTCTTCCAAAGAAGTGGAACAAAAAAGAAGACACTCACGACTCAAAAAATGAAGACGACAACTTTCTAAAGTCATTGTATCTTCGTATGGGGGTTGGATTTGCAGTGGGCTTCTGGGGAATTAGTGGTTCTCTCTTCTTCATCAGAGCATGGAGACAGCTTTTTCGATGGTTAGATCACTTGGTAGATCAACTTTATGTCATCTGGGCCCTCTGTTTCAAAAGCTTAGCTGAGTATCAGTAACAAATATCCGTTGAGGTAATAAATTAGCTTCCTTGATTTTTCAAGTATTGTCATTATTTAAATTAGCTGCCTCTATTTAAAAAATTTTATTCTTTAGCTGATTATGTTATACCTTGTTTATTTCTCAATATGGTTTGTCGACGAGATGCAAGTGAAATAGCTATCACTACGGTCAAGGACTCTATGGTTGCCTAGTGAACGTCCTTTTGTTATGTTAAATTTAGAGAATTGTGAGAAGAGAACTTGCAATAATAGCTATTACTGTGCAAGTGCGTGTCATGTTGTCAAGAAACCTTTGATTAACAGTGTTCCACGTGATATGTATTGCACCAAGTAAAAAGATATTACATGCCTCTGTATTTAAAGATTTCAGGTGTAAGTGTAACAATTAAAACAGGGCATAATGTTGTAATCTGTAAGATTTATATGCATGTTGGCATACTGGATATTAATTTGGATGTTGAAGATATCAAAATTTGAAACTTGCAACAGAGTGAATTGCCATAAAGCAGCTGGCTTAGAGGATCTAATAATAACATTCTGTTTTGACACTTGAGATGATCTGTTCCATTGTGGTTTATACTGTTTGAAATAACAGAGTCATGCCTTGTTTAGGTTACATAATCAAGTAATCTCTTCACTAATAAACATTAAATAGCAAAGTTGGCTCAAATCAGTTGCCTTGGTTATGTTTTTAAACTACACCCACAATGAATCGTTGAGGCGCAATGACTTGCTTCTTTAATTATTATTTATATCCTTACTTTAAAACAAGAGACTGTAAATCCCATGTGGCCTAAATTGTAACAGTAGAGAATTAAGGATGTGGGTTTGTAAAGGAAGATTGGTGAGATGGGCAAGAAAGAAGCTACATATACTAACTATGGTCCTAATTATAAGATTCATTTTGTAGTATACTACAATGTGGATCTTATAATTAGGACATGAGGAAGTAATTAAGAAGCTTCTCCATCCATTAATGAGCACATACTATGATTGGATTTGATTTTATGTAGAGGGGATTCATTGATGTAATATCAAAATTACATAATTCAGAGGTTCTTTAGCTTGTTTCCCTTAATAATTAGTTCCATTATATACATAGGATGAAGGAAATTATACAACTAAATTTAGTCTTTAAAATAATTAAAGACATGAGACAAAAAGAACGAAGTAAATTACACGCTGAGGGGAAAATTCATCTTATTGGGTTGGTATCGTTGATGACTACCTTAACTTTTTTTAACCTATTATTAATTATTAATGGCGATGAATCAAACATCATATTGTTCGGTTGATGTGTGTTCCATGGTTTAATTAAATTTTTAGGATTTTTCCAGCAATTTTTAACATTAACTTCAATTTAACTTTTGAATGACTTTTCTCAAGAGTCAAGATGAGCTGCCTTTCCTTTTCAATTATTTTACAATTTTTATGCTTAGGTATGGGCTTTTGTTATTAAAGATTGTTTGTTTAATACTTTCTAATCCTCAATATAAGAGCTAGATAACTAATTTAAGGAGATTAAAGGAACTGGTTAAGTTGGTTATTTGTCACATATGTATATTGGCCTTGATAAGATAGGGTAAAAATATAACTAGATAATTGAGTTAAACTCTATAAATAGGGTTTTAGTGCATGGGTTAAGGGTGTGAGATAATGTAATCTTCACCATAAAAACAGGAGGTTAACTTGGGTCTCGCACCTCAAGAATCCTCATAGGTTATGGAGTTTGTTCATCACCCTTATGTAAGGGATGATTAGTGTTAACCCAAGTGGGTTACAATGATTGTATGAGCAAGTGCTCTATCATGAATAATACATTTGATTTCCATCTTTCTTCTTCTTATTTCTCTCAAATCTCCAAAGTTAACAGGCCTCTCTAAATTATCCTTTTTAATCATCTACATTGGATGATTATAATATTTTTTAATGAAAATTATTTATATTCAATAAGGATATTTTGAGAAAAAAATGAATAACAAAATAGATTGAAGTCTTATATTTAAAATTAAATTAAATTTTTCAACTAGCTTTTTTTTTTGGGTGAACAACTAGCTTTTATGTTAAGCAAGGCAACAAATACCATCCCACTAAGATGATAAATTAAGTTATCTCAAGAGAACGAAACTGCCATTGTTTTTCAATAACCGAATAAAAAAAGTTAGAAGATAAGGGAATAAAAAGAGAAGGAAAGTAAATTACACGCTGGTGGAAAACAATTCAATATCACCCTAGTGGATGGGATAGAATTTGATGACTTCCACTTAGGGCTACGCCTAAATATTAAACATTAATAATGTTGGCAAAAAAAAAAACATTAATGATACTATTACCATGTAATAATTAGAGTGGCCACAACACGAGACACTAGACGACGTTGCTTAATATTTTGATGACATGTCATCACATGGCCCATTGTTTATATATACATATATATATAATGTTTCGAAAGCAAAGGGAACTGAAGACTATTGAGAAAAGTTAACTCAATTATTTTATTATTTTTGTGTTTATGGGTAGGTTTTTGTTATTAAAGATATTGTCTGCGTTTAATATTTGGTCAGAGCACAAAGTGGAAGTCATCGTACACTATCCCACTAAGATGATGAATTAATTTTTTTCCCACTAGCGTGTAATTTACTTTCCTTCTCTTTTTCCCTTATCTTCTAATTGTTTTTTTTTAAAACAAAATTACAACGAAGCCAATCAACTTTATGTTGCCTTCACCCTCTGGTTCAAAAGATTCGGTTGAATATCAAAAACAGATCTCCCTTGAGGTAATAAATTAACCATGCCTTAATTTTTCAATTATTGTTAGTATTTTCCTTTTTTCTTTTATTTTCTTCAATTTCCTAAAAAAATTCTGTTCTTAGCTGATTATGTTTTATCTTGTTTATTTTTAAATACGGGATGCAAGTGAAATAGCAGCTATCCCTACTCTGATCGTTCCTCTGATTCAAATACTGAGTTCTGCTTCAAGGAATAAGGAGCTTTGCTGCTGTTTCGCATGGTCAAGGACTCTAATAACGTAGCCTACTGAATGTCCTTTTGTTATGTTAAATTTAGTGAATTGTGAGAAGAGAGCATTTTATAACAATAGTTATTTGTGTGTCTCATGTTGTTAAGGAACCTTTGATGAATAGTCTTTAATGTGATATATGATTGTTACTCTAACAGTTTTGTCATGAGTTTGAACCAAATAAAAAGATATTATGCGTCTGTGTTTAAGATTTCAGGTGTAAGTGTGCTAAGCAAAACGAAAAGGGATGTGAGTGTTGTAATCTGTAAGATAAGATTTATATGTATGTTAACATGTTGGATATTAATTTGTAACTTGCAACAGTGAGTAGCTATTAATTTGTGGAAGATAAGAGGATCTTATAACATTCTGTTTCGAAGCTTGAGACGCTCTGCTCCATTGCGGTTTATACGAGTAGCTCGAAATAACAGAGTCATGTCTTGTTCAGGCTAGATATTCAAATGACGTCTCAGTTGCTTCTCTCATCTATTCTGTACGAAGTATAACTTACACTATAAAATAAGTCTTATATTTAAAACCAGAAAAGAATTAAATATAATGAACGTTAAATAACAAAGTTGGCTCAGATAATCAGATGCACAGCAACACGAGTTCAGATAATCAGATGCACAGCAACACGAGTATGTTTCTAATGCCTACTTGACGTCGGCTCATTACAAGTACTCCCTCCCATATTTTCTACAAAGTCATATTAACTACTTTTCTAAGATGAAGAAAAACATTTAAATTAGTTAGATGTATAAATTGAGAGTAAAAGAGATGAAAAGCAATTTTAAAGTTAATTATAAATATTTCATTAAATTTAATTAAGGATTAGCTAGTGAGCAGAGTGTTATGATATGGACTGGACCAAATATTGTTAGTGATGCAAATTAAAGTCAGTTATTTTCTTTTTGCTACACACATGTATCATTTTATTAGAGGCAATCTTATTCGAGGTACTATAGGATACTAAATGTAGGCATCTCTCCGAGTGGGGATTCAAACTTTAGTTCATAATGTTGTGAAGGATTAGCCCCTTCTGTTAGACCTAATTCCTACCGGTAAAATTAGTCAATTTCGTATTAATACATATGCTGATTTGTTTTCTGTGAATACCCAATAAACAATTCACCATGACGTCCCATTATAAGTCGAAAAGATGGCTTCAATATTTAGACATATATGGAGATGATACAGACGGGAAATTTTGATGTTAAATTGTATAACTGAACAGATAGAATAACAATCAATAAAAAAAATTGTTCCTAATTTTCCTAATGTCCTCGGAATAAATCTGGTCAAGTTGAAAAGGAGGGGCCCGAGGAGGATTTTACATCAAATCCAAAACTTGAACTCTAGCATGTGAGGTATTTTTTTCCCCTATTATAAGTCGGTCGTCCTCTATGTTTCAGAAAAAAAATTACAATATGAAAAGTAAAGCATGAAATATAAATTTTAGTATGATTCAATCCATGACTCTTATTGATTAGAATAAGCAATACCTCCAATTTTTAATATAAGAGTTACTCAATTAATTTAATTTAATTAAAAAAATCAAATAAATTAGTTAATTATAACAAATGTCTTGTAAAACATTAAATTATAAGTTAGAGAAATTAATTGAAAGAAAAATAATAAATATAAGAGATAAATTAGATTAAGACCTTATACTTATGATCAAATTCAACCTCCAAAAACTAGTTTTTATGTTAATGTAAAAAAATTCTCTTTAATCTAAAATTAATGTACGCTTAACAGTCAACATTAATGTGGTCAGACAAGGGGCGATACTGTAATGATTTTGACTCTTAATGGGCAATATTGCTTTGCTAATAGTTCATACAAATAATAATTAGTGCTACTCGCAAAACGGTTCAAAGGAAAATGTCCTTTAATTCTTAAAATAATTGGAGAGGACATGCGAAAAAATAGAAGTAAATTACACGCTGAGGGGAAAAATTCATGTTATTGCGATAGTATAGTCGGCGACTTCCATAACTTTCTTAATTACTATTAATGTTAATAAATGAAACATATTATTTGGTCATTGCGTGTTTCCCCAACCCACTCTAGTGAGGTTAATTAACTTCTAAGACCTTCCTGGCAAATTTTTAACACTAACTTTAATTGAGTTTTGGAATTACTTTTCTCAAGAGACAGAAGTGCCATTAAAAAAAAAAAATCACCAATATTTGGGCACAGCGCAAAATGGAAGCCATCATATACCATCCCACTAAGATAATGAATTTATTTTTTTTCCACCAGCGTGTAATTTACTTTCCTTCTCTTTTTCCCTTGTCTTCTTATTGTTTTTTTTTTTTAATGGGTCGTTGAAAAGCAATGGCAGCTCTGGTCTCTTCAGAAAAGTCATTAATTCAAAAGCTAAATTAATATTTAAAATTGCTGAAAAAATCCTAAAAGTTAATTAACTTCACCATGGTGGGTTGGGAAACACGAAACGGCCAAACAATATGATGTTTCATTTTCATGAATGAATAATTAATCATTAATTAAGAATATTCAGTAAGAAAGTTAAGGAAGTCATCAAAGACAAAATTAAAATGAATGTTAAAAAATCTTTGAAAATTCTTGAAAACAACCACAATTAAAAAAATAAATAAACTGACCATAACTGCGGATAGAGATGGAAATAAGCTAGATCACATTAGATCTCAGTTTTAATAGGATCGGCCTGTTTGCTAACAAGCAGGCCCGTAACTTATTATAGGCTTTTTTGACATAAACCTATCCTGTATAGAAGTCTGGCATAACTTGAAGTCTATATTCAAATATAAAAAAATATAAATATATTAAAAAATTAAGAGAAGAATATTATTGTTAATATAATATTTATTAATATATAATAAATTAAGGTAAGAAAAGAATATTAATATATAAATGAGATTTTAATTGATTTTTAATGTGTAACTTTGTTTGGAAAATTATTTTTAAAAGATTGCACTATTTCATGACTGCGAAATATTGTAATGCCTCATATTATCTACAAATTAATAATAATACAAGACGACGTGCCAATCAAAAATCAAAGACGAGCAGGAAATTCATATTCTTATATTTCCTTGAACGAATTGAAAAATAATTATGTGAAAATACGAAACAAATAATAATAGAAAGACGAAAATCTAGGCACTAAATCGTTCAATATGAAAGAAAATAGGAAACAAAAGTGTTGAACACGCGGCCCCCAAAAAAAAAAAAAGAATGAATCACGAAAAAATTAATCTAACATGTATCAAATAATTGATATCCTTCCAAGGAATTCGTGGTTCTCTCTTCCTCATCAGAGCATGTTGACACAGATTTTTCCGATGGTTTGATCACTTGGTAAATCAATTTTATGTTGCCTTGGCTCTCTGTTCCAAAAGCTTAGCTGAGTTAACAAATTAGCTTCCTTGATTTTTCAAGTATTGTTATCATTTAAATTAGCTGCCTTTATTTAAAAACTACTCCGATCGTTATTCAAATACTGAGCCCTGCTTCAAGGAATAAGGAGTTCTGCTGCCGTTACGCACGATCAAGGACTCTATTGTTGTCTATTGAATGTCCTTTAGTTATCTCAAATTTAGTGAATTGTGAGAAGAGACCATGTTGTAGTAGCTATTATTGTTCATGTGTCCCATGTTGTGAAGAAATCTTTGATGAATAGTGCTCCATGTGATGTGTGATTTTACTTTGAACTCTGATCATGTGTCATGAATTACAACCAAGTAAAAAATGAAAACGAAAGGGCATATGAATGTTGTAATCTGTGAGGTTTATTGGCTTGTTGGCTTACAGGATATTAATTTGGATGTTGAAGATATCAAAATTTGGAGCTTGCAACACAGTGAATCACCATAAAGCTGGTGGCTTGGAGGATCTAATAATAACATTCTGTTTGGACATTTGAGATGCTCTGTTCTACTGTGATATATATTTATATATATATATGTAGAGAGAGAGAGAGAGAGAGTGAAGGAAATTATACAACTAAATTTAGTCTTTAAAATAATTAAAGATATGACACTAGAAGAACGAAGTAAATTTCAGGCTGAGGGGAAAATTCATCTTATTAGGTTGGTATAGTTGATGACAACCTTGACTTTTTTAACTGATTATTAATTATTAATGGTGATGAATAAAACATCATATTGTTCGGTTGATGCGTGTTCCACGGTTTAATTAAATTATTAGGATTTTTCCAGCAATTTTTAAAATTACAATTTAACTTTTGAAGGACTTTTATCAGGAGTTAGGAGCAGCCATTGCTTTTCAGTTGTTTTACAATTTTTGTGCTTAGATGTAGGCTTTTGTTATTAAAGGTTGTTGTATTTAATATTCCTTTTGGTTCTTAATATAAAAGCTAGATAATTAACTTAGGAATATCAAGAAAATTAATTAAGTTAGTTATTTATCACGAATGTGTGTTAGGCTCCCTAAACTATCATCTTTAATCATATACATTAGATTATTAAAACTATCCTTTAGTGAAACTCTTTACAATCAATGGGGATATTTTGAGAAAAAATAAAAGACAAAGTATATTGATATATTATATTTAAAATGAAATTCAATACCCCAACTAGCTATTATATGAAGTATTAGAGGTAGTATTTGGGCACCGCACTAAGAGAAAGTCATCAAATACCCGCTAAAATGATAAAGTAAGTCACTTTCTTTAATTATAACTGTTGAGAGAAGTCATTCAAAACCTAAATTAACTTTTCTTATAAGAGTCTTAAGTTCCCATTGCTTTCAATTAATCACTTTTCTCAAGAAATATGTATATACCCCTCCAGTTCTAAATGTAAGACCCTTATATAGTGTATATAAGGGTCTTACATTTAGGACCGGGAGTAGTATATACCAACTACCAAGCGATAATTCTATAAAGCTTTGGTAACAAAGCCATTTAATCAACTTTAGGTACCTTCCCAGCAATTTTTAAGAATAATTTACCTTTTGAATGACTTTTTCTCAAGAGAACGAAGGTGCCATTGCTTTTCAACAACCGCGTAAAAAAGTTAGAAGATAAGGGAATAGAAAGAGAAGGAAAGTAAATTACACGCTCGTTAGTGGGATAGAATTTGATGACTTCTAAGCACTAAGCCCAGATATTGAACATTATTAATAATATTAATACAACGTGATAAGTGGGGCCACAACATATGATACACTAGATGACGTGGCTCAATATTCACTAAAAAAAATTAACTTTCAGTGATGATAAAAAGTTGTAACTAAAGATATAAAAGTGGCCACTAAAAAGTCGTCGGTGTAACAATCGTGACTGAAAAATTTCAATAGCAGCAAATGACAAAAGAATATGGAGAAAGTATATAAATTAATTATGTAATTTTTATATTAAGAATATGAGGCAGGGCATTGATTTGATCATTTTAAAGCTAAAATTTAAAAAAAAATTGATTTATGTGTGAATTATTTGCAAACATTCTCGTTTGGAATTAAAAACATCACCAAAACTATTATTAAAAAAAACAGAGAGAGAAGAAAAACCATTACCAAAACGATCATTTCAAGATTTATACGATTGTGTGCAATTTCTCTGTAACACCACGTGCATTGATGTTGTGACAATACAAACAGAACATAAAAAGTCTAAATAATAATTTATAGGATAGTTTTCTTATTTTAAAAGCGAAAAGTTGTATTCACATAAAACCCCTTATTGAATGAAAAAAAAATAATTTATTGCTTATGCATCTGGTATCTTTTGAAGGTGCTTAAACGATTTGGTTGTGGCCAGAAATTGAAAAATGATATGAAAATAAATGTATTAATATTTCAAATTTGTCTCCATCAAAAAGATGGGAAGACTTTGGAAATATTAGAAGGCTTGTTCATATATGGTTATAGATTTTTTAGCCATATAAATGTTTGTGTACTTTTGATTTTTTCCAATATTTTTATTAATCAGTGGAGACTGAACTTGAGTATATTTGGGAGAATACTTTACATCAGTGTTTTGAATGGGGCAATGTCTTTATCAATATTGCTGGTCACCATATCATTGAAATTAATTCATATCATTGAAATTTGAATAAATATTTGTGCTGTGAAGTTTGACTTTTATATATAAAAATTTGGACAAAATTTTAGTAAAGGTGAGTAACCGGTGGGTTGGACAGCCTAGGGGTCAACTCATGGCCTGCCCATTTAACTTTACACAGGTACAGGCTAGTCCGCACTCGTTGAAAACTCATTTAAGCATTCATTTTCATATCATTTTCTATTACACGAACATTTAAATGTCTAAAAAATCTATAACCATATTTTTTTTAATGGTCAAGTCTTCTAATACTTCCAACTCTTTCCATCTTTTAGAGTAATGAATATTAATGCATTCATTTTCATATCATTTTCCATTACACAAACATTTAAATGACTAAAAAATCTATAGCCATATATAAAAATATATATTTTTTATGGTCAAGTCTTCTAATACTTCCAAGTCTTCTCATTTTTTAGAGAAAAAATTAGAATATTAATACATTTATTTTCATATCATTTTTCATTGCATAAACATTTAAATGTCTAAAAAATCTATAACCATTTTTCTTATGGTCAAGTTTTCTAATGCTTACAAGTTTTCCAATCTTTCAGTGGAAAATTGAGAAAAATTAGAATATTAATGCATTCATTTTCATATCATTTTTCATTACCCAATCATTTAAATGTCTAAAAAATCGATAGCTATATATATATTTTTTTATAGTCGAGTCTTCCAATACTTCTAAGCCTTCACATCTTTTAGAAAAAAAATTGGAATATTAATGCATTCATTGTCATATCATTTTCCATTCTTATCTTCTCTTCCAATTTCTACAACCAAATTGTAAGGAATAAATTAGAAGATTTTTTTTTTATTCAATTAGATGTTTTCTAGGAATGCAACTTTTAGCTTTTAAATTTAAAAAAATATCTTATAAATTATCATTTAAACTTTTTGTGTTTAGTTCATATTATAACAATAGGGCGTTTCAACATGTTTAAAAGTGCTTTCTAAAAGCACATTTTCTTAAATTGAGATAAACTTTTCCACATATTTATTTTATATACTATAAAATCACTTTTAAAATCATGGTTTGATTTCATCCAAACATCCCATTTTAGGATGTTTAGTTTGCAAATAATCTTGAAATGACATGTGATGTTTTATGGTGACTAGCAATATTGATAAAAACATTGCCCCATTCAAAACGCTAATGTAAAGTCTTCTCCCAAAATATACTCAAGTTCAGTCTTCACTAATTAATGAAAATATTGGAAAAATCAAACATACACAAACATTTATATGGCTAAAAAAATCTATAATCATATATAAACAAGTCTTCTAATACTTCCAAAGTCTTCCCATCTTTTTGATCGAGAAAAATTTGGAATGTTAATATATTCATTTTCATATCATTTTTTAATTTTTGGCCACAACCAAATTGTTTAAGCACATTCAATAGACACCAGACGCATAAGCAATAAATTATTTTTTTTTCCACTCAATAAGAGGTTTTCTGTAAATACAACTTTTAGCTTTTAAAATAAGAAAAATATCCTATAAATTATTATTTAGACCTTTTATGTTCAGTTCATATATTTGTAACAACATCAATTACATGTGGTGTCCCAGAGAAACTACACACAATCATATAAATCTTGAAAAACGATAATTTTGGTGATGATATTTCTTCTCTCTCTGTTTTTTTTAAAAATTTTTTGGTGATGTTTTTAATTCCAAACGAGAATGTTTGCAAATAATTCACACATAAAACAAATATATATTTTTTATTTTAGCTTTGAAGTGATCAAATCAATACACTACCTCATATTCTTAATATAAGAGTTAGATAATTAATTTATAAATATTAAGAAATTAGTTTAGTTATTTGTAATAAATAAATGTTATTTTTCTTAAAATATCATTACTAATCATATATGCATTGGAACTATAATTTGATAGAAATTCCTTAAATGTGCAATGATTATAAGGTTATTTGAGAGCAAAATAAATAAATACTAGAGACAAGGTATACGAGAGTCTTATATTTTAAATTAAATCAAATTTTTAACTAATTCTTAAACTACTTTGATGAGTACTCAAAGTGGTTGCACTGTTATTGACAATATTTCAATCTTTTAGCTTATTAATGGAACCCAATATAAAGCTTCCATTCTTATCATCTCTTTCAGTTTCCTTTGGTAGAAGAGATTATCAATTAAGATTCTCAATTGAAGGTGACTTCTAGTTAAACTGGTGCAACCTTTTTTACTAGTTAAAACAGGTGCTTAATGATAATAAGCGATGATAAATCAAGTTATTTTACTCATCCGTAGTGCGCAACTATGTATTAATTTAATTATTTATGTTTTCTTCAACTCTATTTAATTCGAATACATTTTAAACACACACGAATATAACATAGGTTGGCAAAAACAACTATTGTAGAAAGTTGGCATTCATTCACTATATTTACTCCAAACACACCACAAAATCATACTCCTCTCAAATTCAAATTATATTATAATTTGAAAAAACAAAACAAGTGAAATTTTCAAAATGAAACCGCCATCACGATTTGTTTGAGGAGAAATCAAGTCTTTATTATTTAGATTACATGGTCACGATGTACATAAGTTGTGAAAAATGAAAATCATTGTTGGCAAAATAAAAAAAAATGAAAATCATCACAAGTAAAGTGTTTATTAGAAAATATTGGAAAAACAAAAAGTAAACAAACATTTAAATGTCTAAAAAATCTATAACCATATTTTTTTGTAATGATCAAGTCTTCTAATACCTCCAAGTCTTTCTTTCTTTTAGAAGAAAAATTGAAATATTAATGCATTCATTTTCATATCATTTTCCATTACATAAACATTTAAATGTCTAAAAAATCTATAACCATATTTTTTTTTATAGTCAACTCTTCTAATACTTCCAAGTCTTGCCATTTTTTAGAGGAAAAATTGGGATATTAATGCATTTATTTTCATATCATTTTCCATTACACAAACATTTAAATGTCTAAAAAATCTATAACCTTAATTTTTTTTATGGTGAAGTCTTCTAATACTTTCAATTCTTTCCATCTTTTAGGGAAAAATTGGAATATTAATGTATTGATTTTTATATTATTTTTCATTACACAAACATTTAAATGTCTAAAACATCTATAACCATACTTTTTTTTATGGTCAAGTCTTCTAATACTTGCAAGTCTTTCTCATCTTTTAGCGGAAAAATTGGAATATTAATGCATTCATTTTCATATCATTTTTCATTCTTATCTTCTTTTCCAATTTCCACAACCAAATTGTAAGGAAAAAATTAGAGGATTTTTTTTATTCAATTAGATGTTTTCTGGGAATGCACGTTTTAGCTTTTAAATTAAGAAAAATATCCTACAAATTATTATTTAAGCTATTTGTGTTCAGCTCATATTATAACAACCGGGTGCTTTGACATGTTTAAAAGTGCTTTCTAAAAACACATTTTCATAAATTGAGATAAACTTCTCCATATATATATATTTCATATACTATAAAATCACTCTTAAAATTATGATTTGATTTCATCTAAACATCCAATTTTAGGATGCTTAGTTTGCAAATAACTCTGCGTAATTTTCTCAAAATACAAGAAATATTTGCATAGCTTACTCTTTCTTGTTTTTTTCTCTTAACCTTTTCACAGAAGTCTTCCAACCTTTTTTTCAAGTCTTCCGAGCTTCTTTTCCTCGTATTTGCCGCAAATCCAAAATGATCGTCTCTCCCTATAAAAAATGGGAAGATATGAGAAAAAGAGAAGTAAATGACACGGTGGGGGAAAGAAAGTAATCCTTGTTAGTGGAGCAGTAGTTGATGACTCACTTCTGTAATAAAGTACTCATTACAAAGACGTCCACGACATAAAGCCAACGCAAGCATAGAAATTGGAAAAGGGTTGAACTAGTTAACTTTATCTCGGGATCCCTTCCCATTGCTTTTGAATTACTTTTTCTCAAGAAATTGCTATGAAATGGCGGTGATAGTTATTAGTTAATGCCTCCATTAGTCTATGACAAATTTTTAAGTAGTGAAATATTCTGCCACCTCAAGAATGCTCCCTCTCGTTCTATGGAAGAAGTATTTGGATAAGCATGGTTTTATTTAACTAATTTCTTGTTTTTATATTATCTTCATTATATTGATTAATCATTTATTCTCTGTTTTTTTTTGCCAGACATACACTCTCTCACTTTATTTTTTGGCCATCAAGTCTTCCAACCTTCTTTCCAATATCTTTGCTCCAGAGTCTATCACTTTTTTTTTTGTACATGGATTTTTTATTTTTATTTTCAAAAAATAGAATAATATAAAATTATAATACAAACATATAACACTCTGAAGTATTTTTTTAGTAGCACTTAGTATCGCTAAACTAATTTTTTACGTATCCAACACCCTGAAATATTCTTCAATAACACTCAATATGAATGAAAAATAAATTTACAATACTGAATGTCACCGAAAAATTATTTTAGGATATTATCAACCCCCAAGCCCAAAGGTATGGGCATTCTTTGCTCATCAATTTGATGAGCAGGGAATGAGCACTCGAAAACTAAGTGAAATTTGCTTTTGGAGACAATACTCCTAACAACTTTTTTTGGGAGCCATTCCTAACAAACTTGTTCTTTTTTGCGCTGTTCATACGTTTCAATTTTTTCGTTAGTTTTGTGTAGTTTAACAATTAAAATTTTCATTAATTATATGGTTATATTTATATAAAAATTAAATATGAAATTTAATTTTTGTTTATTTAAATATTAATCTCTTAACTTTAGACGTTAATTAAGTGATTCTTTTGAATGAATTTTAATTATTTAACTAAATTGAACCCTTTTTTTTATTAAGAATGTTTGTTTCTTTTAGAATCTAAACTTTTTTAAAATTAAAAAAATTCTCCTCAATATCTATCTTATTTTGTTTCTGTATTTTTCCAAATTTTGTTATATAAACTCAATTAATCTTCAGAAATAATGAAGTCCCAGTTGCTTGCTTCCAAGTTTTCATCAACACACTCAGGACAAAGTTTGTCTGAAACAAGTATGTGGCCACACAAATTAAGCCATAAAAGTCACTCATAATCACGCATACAAATTAAAGTTTTCATTTTGTGTTTAACTCATTTGTTTTAAGAAGCCTACTCTCTAATTCTACTTTAATATGATTTTATTTGTATGCTTTTAATGAAATATTGTTTAACAGATAGAGAATTTAAAATAAAGAAATAAATTTACAGCTATCTCTCAAATAAAATTATTTTTTCCGTATACAAAATTATAAGTTAAAATTTTAAATTTGCATTAATAAAAAAATAATTTTGCACAGTCTGGATCTTAACAAAATAATCAACACCATAGTGCTTATCATTGTAACCCGAAACAATAATCATCTCCTCATTGTTGTGGACAAAATCTAGCCATAAGGGTAAGATGGTGATTTTGACCTTTCCAATTTCTCAAAATAAAAAATATATTTGTAAAGGTTACTTTCTTAATTTTATTTTCTTGACTAATTCACAGGAGACTCCCAATCTTTTTTTCCAAGTCTTCTGACCGTTTTTTTTCTCCCAGTCTTCGCCTCAAATCCTTGTTAGTGCGATTAATAATTTATGACTACTACTGTTGCAATAAAAGTATTACAAAGACGTGGACAACATATATAACATCAACCCATAAGCATAGAGAGACAGTAAAATAATTGCATTAATTATAACTTTGTCTCAACAACCTTGATGAGTTCCCATTGCTTTTGAATTATTACTTTTTTCCTCAGGAAATTGCTATGAAATAGGTAAATAGTTAATGCCAATCGAACACGAAACGCTACAAGTGATACGCTATTCTCTGTGCAATTAATAAAATATTTTTAAACTCTAAAAATATTAAGCTTAATTTTTTAAAAAATAATAATTCTTGGCACGCAAAATTATTATGTGAGACTAAAGATTTTATAAAATTAGGAGACCAAACTAAAAATTTATTTCAAGTTAGATGACTAAATATGCTTTTTTTCCCCCTTACCATCTTTCTTGCCGAGTGAACCTGAAAGTATTTCCCAGCATGTGTTCTAATGTGTGTGTCTGTTTATATATATATATATATATATATATATATGATACTTCAAAAAAAGAAATGTAAATTCCGAAATATATGCTTCGAATTCTAAATCGTTGAGGGGGAAAAGACTATGAAGTCTGAATGCAAATACTAAAATTTGTATTTATCTTAGAAGGAATATTGGGGGAATCATATACATATCATGAAATTTATAATACTATTAATAAATTTGGTATAACAGTGAATCATGAAATTTATAATACTATTCATAAATTTGGTATAACAGTGAATAATAACTTGTCCAAAAACATTCAAAAAGTAGCATTTTTATAACTTTAGTAACGTGATTAACAAGTTCTGTAATGTTATTAATACAAAATAGTTTATTAAACATGAAATTTAATTTTGTTTACTTAATTATTATCCTCTTACTTGTAGACGTTAAAATGTTTATTTTGAACGAATTTTAATTATTTAATTAAATTGAACCGTTTGCTTTTATTAAGGATATTTGTTCCTTTGTAATCCAAACCATTCCAAAACAGAAATCTTGTTCTTCTTAAATAAATAATTAATATCTATATTGTTTTGTTTTTGTGCTTTTCCAAATGAAATTATATTATATAAACTTAATTAGTCTTCATATATAACGAAGTTCTGATTGCTCGCTTCCACATTTTCCTAAACGCATTGCAGAGTTTTTGTAATAAATAATGAAGCTTTTGTTTTTCTGATCTGTTTGTTTGTTGGGGTTTACGCGTGTCATTTTCATCTGTTTAACTTGCTTTTTGGTTGTGTTTAAGCTTTTTGAGGCCCTACTGATAGATCTTTATTATTTTATACAGCTTGATGATTTTTTAAGAATCTTCAGCAGTTCCCACTGCTTTTGAACTACTTTTTCTCAGGAAATTGCTGTGAAATGGGTAATAACTATATAATGGCCCGTCCACGGTCCCTTTGAATAGCTATGAATTACTTTTGAATTACTCCTTATCAGTTCTCATTGCTTTTGAATTATTTGTCTTTATCTGCGTTAGGACTGAATTATAGTAGCTTCAATCTTTAATATAAGAGCTGGTTTGAGTTTTATTTTGATCTTAAATATAAGATCCCAATCTATTTTGTCTCTTATATTTATCTATTTGTTTCAAAAGAGTCACTGTGATAGTTACACATATTAAAGATTCTATCAAATAGAAGTTCTAGCTAATGGTATTCTAAGGAATTTAACTTATATTTATTACAAATAACTAACTCAACAAACTTTTTTAATTTACTCAAATTAGTCAACTAACTTTTTTATATTAAATAACGGATGTAGTAAATATAAAATGATTTGGAGACAATTATTCTCTTCCATTCATTGCTTCTACCCCACCCATCATCCGCGCTCGAATTTATATAATTAACAGCAAAATCTAAATGACACAAACAATTTATATAATTATTCAACTTTCCATTTCTATTTATAAAAAACAATTCCTTGAGAAAGGGCATGTTTCTTTTTATAAGAGACAGTTTGAAGATATTTTTTAAAAAATAATTAAATCACATTTTTTGCATATTTATTATTTTTTAACCAATTTTAACTAATTTTCTGTTCAACGGGTTTTGGTTAATTGTCTCTTATAATAAACAACAGAGGAAGTAGTGTTCTTGGCAATTGAGTATTTAAATGAATATTTCAAAGATGAAAGAGTATGTACCAAAAAAAAAAAAGATGAAAGAGTACTTCAATTTATGGATTTTAATTAATACTCTTTCTTATTGCTAATATAAGAGCTAGTTAATGGTTAAATTTAATTCAAAATATAAACTTTCAGTTTATTTTGTCTCCCATATCATTTTTTAAAAAACTAATTTATCTAACTTATAAGTTAATATAGAATCTAATTTTACAAAGGATTATTTCGGGGAGATTGCATTACATTTCTAAAAATTAACTAATTTATCTTATTTTTTTAAGCTATATAAAATTAGTTAAGTAGCTTTTACGTTAAAAATTAGAAGAAATAAGAATCATTCGTCATCAAAGTAATTGGAAAAAACATCCTCAATTTCAAATCAATCACCACCATCGATTGCCGCGGCAAGGTATCCTCATTCCTGAGTGTCACCACGCAACAATAAATATCTCTCATAATCCATGCATGCCGCGGTGTTAAATACATGCATGTGATATTTTCTCCGTTTAATTTCACCCATGTAATATTTTACACTGTAACGTCTTTTTCTTTTTCCATCTCTCCTTATTGAAGGATAAAGTTGTCAATTAAATGATTAATATCTTATTGAAATTATAGAATGACCATTGTTTGGAAACAAAGCTAAGCACCCGAAATTAATAAAACTTACAGCAAAAATTAACATAAATTTAGTTTGAAAGATTTTTTGGAGCTACCTTAAACTTTATAATATTACTCCATTCGGTTTTTAATACAGAAGCTTATTGAGATGTTCGTTTTGATTGTAAATATAAAACTCTAGTTTATTTTATTTTTTAAATTTATAATTTATCCTCAAACCATACATATTTATTGCACATATTAAATTAGGGCAAGATATAGAAGTAGCTCCGATTACAAATAATTAAAGAGGATATTTTAGATAAATAAAAAATATTTGTATAGCTTACTCTTTTTATTGTTTTTGGATTCAAGTACAATTTTGACCATGATCTTATTTTTTATGTGCAATTTTGTCTCTAATCTTTTAGTAAAGTAATTTTGCCCTTAATCTTATTTTTCAAATACAATTTTATTCTTGATTTTTTCGGGTGTAGTTTTACTTTTGATTTTTCAGTGCAATTTTACCCATCAGGATCAAAACTGCACCCCAAAAAAATCAAAGTCAAAACTGTACCATTAAAAAGATTAAAGTTAAAATTGTAACTAAGAAATAAGATCAGGGTTAAAATAATATCTTAACCTTGTTGTTTTCTTCATCCCCATTGAACAAAATTCTTTCAACCTTTTCAGGTCTTCCGGCTCTCTTTCCCACGTCTTTGCCCCAGATAACAGCCTATCACTTTATGCATAGAGTATAAAATTAGTTCACTCTGACTCAATACTTGGTTAAGTGTACTCCTTCATTAATTAAAAACAAAATTTATAATGATTTATTTTATTTTTAAGTCATAAAATAGTATTGATTATTCTATTAAGTTGCATGCCACTCATGGAGCCCATGTAGGATTTTTTTTGTTTGCAAACATTTTTAAAATAAAAAAAATACCGAGCCATTGGCCTTCAATATTTTCATGCATAATTGTCTTCAGTTTTTCCCTAACACCTACTAACTTTAGAAGGATCGGAATATATGATAGATGATAAGAGATTATAAAAAAATCTTTTGCCAAAGAAAATTGAAAGAGATGATAAGAGTGAAAGCTCCGGTGAAATTATTAATGAGTAAAGGACTGAAACTGAGTATAATTTGAAGCGAAGACTTATAAAAGCATTATGTGGACAAAGCAATCTCTTCAACATGTCACATAATTTCTTTTGTTTTTTAATTTTTCAATCACCTTTTTTACCGGGAAAAAAGTTAAATAAAAGTAAAATACAATAACATTACTAACAAGCTGTTGGTTGAGGTGGTAACAGCCTCACCTCTGTAAGAAAAAGAACACAAGCTCAAATCCCGGGAAGCGTACTTGTTGAGAGGGCTATTCTTTAACCTCTTTAGGCCCAAAAGGAATTAGTCTCAAGTCTAATATGACTTAGAGATATCCTTGTTTCATGAAAAAAATAAAAATAATGACATCCTTTCTCTAATTTACTAAAGGTCACCTCTATTTTCAAAAGAAACACTCTATAGTCCAATTTTTAATATCGTCAAGAATATTTCATTAAAAATTCCAAAATACTTAATCTCACCATTTGTCATAATGTAAACATTTTAAATTTATCAATCTGAACCTACAATTTGTTTTTTTTTTTACGCATAAGTATCCTCTTATTAGAGATAATTCTATTTAAGGCATAGTTTGGCACTAAATATAGACATTCTGTTAGCAGAGATTTGAATATTAGTTTGTCACATTATGAAAGACTAATCTTTTCCGCTAAACCCAACCATATTGGTTGACCTTCTAATCTAATTGTATCTTCTCGGTTGTATTTTTTTAAATCTTTGATGTTTTGAAAAGTTATATGCAATTTTTTTTTTGAAAAGTAGACGTAAACTTAAATTTTAGGTCACACTCAAAGATTTGCAAATTTTCTATCCGCGTCTTAGCTCCTAAAACTTTCTACTTAAAACAGACTTTATGATGCAAAAACAAATATTTATTTCAAGATATTATATATATTTATATATATAGCTGAAATCAAGGTATAGAGAATACATTAATTTGATCATTTTATAGCTAAAATTAAAAAAATTGCTTTATGTGTGAATTATTTGCAAACACTCTAGTTCGAAATTAAAAACATCCCCAAAACAATCGTTTAAAGATTTATATGATTGTGTGCAGTTTTTCTATAACGCCACATGTCATGTTGTTATGGTATGAATTGATCATAAAAGGTCTAAATAATAATTCATAGGATATTTTTCTTATTTTAAAGGCTCAAAGTTGTATTTGATGAAACCCCTAATTGGATGAAAAAAAATTGTTTAATTTATTGCTTAAGGGTCTTTTATCTTTGAAGTGTTCAAACAATTTGGTTGCGGAAATTGAATATGAATGGAAAATGATATGAAAATGGATGTATTAATATTCTAAGTTTTTTTTTAAAAGATGGGAATACTTGAAAGTATTAGAAGACTTGACCATAAAAAAAATGTGGTTATAGATTTTTTTTTATCCATTTTTATTTTTTTCAATATTTTCTCATAAACAATTTATTTGTAATGGTTTTCATTTTTCACAACTTATATATGTACTTCGTGACCATGTAATCTAACTAAAGACTTAATTGAATTAATTCTGCTCAAATAAATCATGATGACAGGTTCATTTTGAAAATTTCATTTGCTTTGTTATTTCAACGTACAATGTAATTCGAATTTTAGAGCTCTGATTTTGTGGTGTGTTTGGAGTAAAGATAATGAATGAATGCAAACTTTCTACAGTAATTTTTCATGCAAACCTACATTATACTCCTCTGGTCCTTAATATAAGATCCATTTAGCTAATTTAATTAGATTAAAGAAGTTAAGTAAGTTAGTTAATTATAAAAAATATAACATATTTTTTTTAAAACACTGTAATCATCTTTCTTAATATTCTTTCTTCTTTTTTTACTTGATTATGGTTGAGAGAGTATCCATCAGGATAAATATGAGAAAGAAGTCTTATATTTAGGATCAAAATAAACTCAATAATTAAGTCCTATATTAAAGACCAGAGGAGTATAATGTATTCAAATTAAACACAGTTCAAGAAAACATAAATGATAAAATCGAGACGCCAGTCAAATATTTTGCATATAGGATCAATTTTTCTTTGAACCTATTAAAGCCTGAATTTATATTAAATTTTAGCTAAGGCATTTAGTTTTGTTATGAATGTACGTGTCGTGTATTTGGAAGGCATGTGAACAGGAAGGAAAGGAGTAATCAGCAAGCAATAAATACGCTAAATAGAATTACGGCCAAAAAAAAAAAGGAAGCTAAAAAGAATAAAAAGGAAAAGTTGGAGTCCGAACGGAATTATTATGATTTTTTTGGGTTATATTAAATTTTATAAGAAAAGGTTTATTATTTTCCGGTCATACTAAAATTTTGTCGAATTTTTTATCCAAGAAAATCAAACTTCAGAGCAAAATATTTATTCAAATTTTGATTATCTGAATTAATTTATTCACTTCTGGACTAAAACAAAAATAAATAAAATTAATTCACTTTGAGTTCATTACGTGAGTGCGTGTTTGTATACTCCTTATACTCCTTTTATAATTAATAATAATATAAAATGCAAAATTTGTCATAAGTTATTTTATTTATAAGTCATAAAATAGTGATGATGATTCTTTAATCTCCATGTGGAGCCCATGTAGGATTTGTTTTGTTTTCAAACATTTTAAAAATAAAATAAAATCAATGAGCTATTAGCCTTCAATATTTTTGCGAGTAATTTTCTCCAGTTTTTCCCTAACGCCTGCTAACTTTAAAAGGATCTAAATACGTCATCTATTATATCTGTGGTATTTTCTTATTCATGACACGATTTTGTATTGAAAAGACGGGAAGACTTAAAAATATTAGTAGACTTGATAATAAGAAATATCATGTGGTTATCAATTTTTTAAGGCATTTAAGTTTTTGTTTACTTTAGATTTTCCAATATACGCGTGTGTGTCTATAAACATTCACACACACACACACACACATAAAATGTAAAGACTTCATTGAGGCCATCATACTCGAACTCACTTACCAATGGCGAGCTTCGCTTCACAAATATCTTTTCTTTTGTTGTTTCTGTTATTTGCAACAACATTAAACAGGGTAATCAGTTGCGATGAAAATGATCAAAGTCTGCTTTTCATCTTCAAACAAGGAGTGGTCGATCCAACCAACCAACTCTCATCTTGGAGTGTTGAAAAAGACTGCTGTTTATGGGAGGGAGTTCACTGCCACAACATCACCGGAAGAGTCACAGAGCTTTCTCTCTTCAATCATTCATTAGGAGGTGAGATTAATCTGTGTGTGCTTCAACTTGAATTTCTCAACCACTTGGATTTGAGCTGGAATGACTTCAAAACTGTGAGTATGCCACCACGCCAAATCTCCAAATCTCCCTTTGATGCTCACAATTTTCACAACCAATCACTTGCTACTCCTTCCAATCACTCTGCAAGTTTCTCTGTTGCTCTGCGTTATCTGAACTTTTCATATAATCATGGTTTAGCCATAAATGACCTTCATTGGCTTTCTCAACTTTCTTCCTTAAAATATCTTGACCTTAGTGACAGTGGTATTGGAGATGATACCAAATGGCTCCAGCATATAGCCATGCTTCCTTCACTCTCTGAGTTACACTTGAGTCAATGTGGATTAAGAAATTTTCCTTCCCTCGATTATGCCAATTTTACATCACTTGAAGTTCTTGATCTTTCTTTCAACTATCACATGATGAAGTCAAAATTACCTAATTCATTCTTTAATATCTCCAATCACATCTATGATCTCGAACTTAGTGAGTGCAATTTCTATGGACAATTGCCGAAGTCTTTGCTCAATCTTCAAAATCTCAAGTATTTAGATTTAGGGTATAATAATTTTGAAGGATCAATTTCAGATTGGTTAGGCCAATTTGAACAGTTGCAACACTTGGACATCTATGGCAATTTGTTCCATGGCATAATTCCATCGTCTCTTGGAAATATTTCTTCCTTGTTCTACTTAGACTTGTCCTACAATCAATTGAACGGGGATCTTCCAGAAACCTTGGGACAACTCCATAAATTATATCATTTAGACATCAGTGGCAATCCGTGGATAGGTGTTCTTTCTGAAATGAATTTTGCCAATCTCTCAAATTTAACATCATTGCGCTTAAGCTCAACAAGTTTTGAATTTGACTTTGATCCTAAATGGGTCCCACCATTTCAACTTGACATGTTGCATTTGAGCAACACACGCATAGGTCCTAATGTTCCATCATGGCTATACACTCAACGGTCTTTAAGAAGTCTAGATATTTCTAGATCTGGGATTTCAAAAATTGATGCAGATATATTTTGGAGCTTTGTAGTAGGAATATATTTTGTTGATATCTCAAACAACTGGATTAGTGATGACATATCCAACGTCTCACTATCAGCAAATATCTCTCACTTTGATGCATCTCACAACTCTTTATCAGGATCTATTTTCTCATTAGTGTGCCAACTAGAGAGCAACGGAGAGAGCATGTTGAGTTACTTGGACTTATCATATAATCATTTGGGCGGAGCACTTCCCGATTGCTTGGCCAATTGGAAACAATTACGTCACCTTAATTTAGGGAGTAATAAGCTGATAGGTGAAGTTCCTCCCTCATTGGCTTCATTGAATCTTAATTCGTTGGATTTGGGTGATAATAGTTTCTTTGGAAAATTTTCGTCAAACATGCTAAATTGGACCTATTTGGAATACCTCATTTTAGAGAAAAATAAATTTTCTGGAAGTTTGCCAAATCCAGTGGCGCAATATTTGGTAGTTATTAAATTGAGGGCCAATCAATTTGTGGGCAGTATTCCATCAAAATTATGCAACCTTTCTCATTTGACAATACTTGATCTGGCTGAAAATAAGCTTTCAGGATCCATACCTCGTTGCCTATTCAACATGACACCTCCACTCTCTTTGTACTACATGCCTAATGAAATCTTAAAAATATTTATGAAAGGAAGGGAACTTGACTACCAATCATTTTGGCGTCTTAAATATTCTACGAGTGGCGTTATTGATTTTTCTGCTAATAGTTTGATTGGAGAAATTCCTGAAGAACTAGTTAGTAACAGTCAAATACAATCCTTGAATTTGTCTCGAAACTATTTGACTGGGAAAATTCCCAAAAAAATTGGAGTCATGAAATTGGAATCTCTTGATCTTAGCTACAACAACCTTTCTGGAAAAATTCCTTCAACAATATCCAATTTGTCTTTTCTTGATTATTTGAACCTCTCATACAACAATTTCGTTGGACAAATTCCATTGGGAACCCAAATTCAAACTTTTGATTCTTGGAGTTTTGTTGGCAATCCTGAACTTTGTGGAGATCCTCTTCCAAATAAGTGCAATAATAAAGAAGAAACTCATGACTCAAAGCTAGCTGAAGGAGATGAAGATGACGGCTTTCTAAAGTCATTGTATCGTGGTATGGGGGTTGGATTTGCAGCAGGTTTTTGGGGAGCTTGTGCTTCTCTCTTCCTCATCAGAGCATGGAGATACAAATTTTTCCGATGGTATGATCACTTGGCGGATCAACTTTATGTTGCTTGGGCCCTCTTCTTCAAAAGCTTCAGCTAAGTATTAGTAACAAATATCCCTTGAGGTAATAAATAAGCTTCTTTGATTTTTCAAGTGTTATTATTATTTAAATTAGCTTCCTTCACTTAAAAAATATTGTTCTTTAGCTGATTGTGTTATATCTTGTTTACTTTTCAATATGGTTTGCCTATCGGATGCAAGTGGAATAGCTATCATCGCTCTGATCGTTATTCAAATACTGAGTTCTGCGTCAAGGAATAAGGAGTTCTTCTGTAGTGAAGCATGGTCAAACCTATCAGTTGTCCTGTTGTTATCTGAACTTTAGTGAATTATGAGAAGAGAACATGTTGTAATAACAATTATGTGTGTCTCATGTTGTTAAGAAGCCTTTTGATGAATGGTGTTCCATGTGATATATGAATGTACACAGTAAAAAGATATTATATGTCTCTGTATTTAAAGATTTCAGGTATCAAAACTTGAAACTTGCAACGCAGTGAATCAAATCAAATATCAAATACCAAACAATCTAATAGTAACATTCTGTTTTGACGCTTAAGGTGCTCTGCTCCATTGTGGTATATACTGTTTGAAATAACAGAGAGTCATGCCTTGGAGGTTACTTAATCAAATAATATAATCCCTTAGCTATTAAATATAATAAACATTGAATGACAAACATCAAATCATATGCAAAGCAACACGCGAGTATGACGAATTGGTGAGATTGTCTCAAATTCAGGTCTCATATTTTGCTTCAGGGAATAGCTAGGTTGCTTTGCTGCAGTTACAACATCTGGCTAAGAGCTCTGATGTTTCCTTCTAATTAATGCCCTTTCTTTATCTTAAATTTAGTGATATAGTGAGAAAATAAGAGCTTGTAGTAATGGTTTATCAGAATACGTGTGTGTACTTATGCCACTTTCTTTTTCAATGGAATATCCTTTAAGCGGTCATTGAATGCGAATTATTGCAACATTTAGAAAGGTCCCAATATCAACTTATATTAACAGAATGACACAACAGTAAGGAATAAGCATACACATGGCTAGGGGCTCTAATGTTCCCTATTGATGAGTGTCCTTTTATTATCTTAGATTCCGAGGATAGTGAGGATATAGGATTTTGTAATACTAGTTGTTAGTGCATGGTATCTTCTCCAATTGCTAACAAGTAAGACGCCTGTGTTGAAAAGGTTTTCATGTCACATATATATGATAGCACTCGCTCTGATAATTTTCAATTTCAATTTTGTGATTATTATATATAGGAACATACAAATCTAAACACTATCATTTGGAATTTTATTTGAAAAGATGATTACGCAAATATAACTGACAGATGTTAATGTGGCAATCAAACCTTGACAAATACTACCTTTGGTAGTAAATAAATATTGTTCTTCCTAAAACATCCCTATTAATCATGTGTATTGAAAATATTCCTTGATGGAAACTCCTTAATATCTACAATTACTGAGAATTATTTAAAGATAAAATGGATAAGTTGGAGATAAAATAGATTACGGTCTTATATTTAGGATCAAATTGAATATTAATATGGCTCTTATATTAATAAAAAATAAAAAACAGAGGTAGTAATAATTTGCCGGCAATTTTTTTTGCAACATTAGGAAATGAAATGAAGATTGCAAATTAAAACACAAACCGTAATTTGAAACAAGATTACCATTCTTATTCAATCCTAGTTTACCAAGCGAGAGCCATTGTCTTGCCTCTTCAATTTTTCTCATCACTTTGTCTCTTTATGTATGTTTACACTGGAACAATTATACTATCCCCTGTCCTTAATATAAGATTTCATATTATCGTATTCATACATATGACTGCATAGTGAATTTCCCAAACTGGAAATATCGATACCTGTGAGATACATATATGTGTGTGTGTGTGTATTACCATGCAAAGATATATCATCTAATAAAAGTACAATGAATCAATCAACTCAAAAGTATCGTCTCTGTTCTCAATTATTGAAAGTGCTGTCCACCAAATTAAGCAGAAAACCAAATACCTCACTATTAGAGAGCTATCCGATCAACCATATGTTCATAGCAGCATCACTAGCTAGGGAGCTTAAAAACTTATGATCTCAATCAATGATTGTATAGAATATAAATGGATCCTAATCTTGAATGTATCATTAACCACACTTGTCAATCATCATCAATTATTACCAAGTATCTCGTCCCCTACCTCACACTATTATATTGTTCCTGCAATACTCTTTCTTTATTTCTATTCACGGTATCTTCAACTCTCATGTTTCCATGGCTTCACCTGGTACTATTTCCTCCTCATCAGAACCCCAAAAGCTTCATGCTTCTGATAATACTGTTACAACTATCCAGGCCTTCATTGAATCAAACGGCGACATTCCCATCCCGACCACGTACTACTCTCTCGCTGAACCTCGTCGTGATGATGTTGCAGATGATGACCTTGCTGCTTCCATCCCCGTCCTCGATTTCTCCCTCCTCACCTCCCCGGATCCTCAAATCCATGCGGACGCAGTTCGACAGCTAGGTGATGCATGCAGAGAATGGGGCTTCTTCATGGCAATTAAAGTGTTTGAGAATATTTAGTTGAAGCCTCTATAGTATCTAGAATTGCTTTTCTGGTTGACTTTGTTTTTGGATGTGTCACTTTCAGATTACAAATCATGGGATTTCAGAGAAACTGATGGAGGAGGTGATAAACAAGTCTCTGGAGTTTCACGATTTGCCTCTTGAGGAAAAGATGGAATTTTTCAATAAAGAAATCATCACACCCGTTAGATTTGGTACCAGTTCCCTTCCTTATGGAGAGAAGGTTCATTACTGGATCTAAAACCTACTACTTTTCCTGAATTCCATTTCCCCCACAAGCCCCCTCATCTCAAGTACGCTCAATTTCAACTTCTCTTTTTTATTTCTCTTCCTCTATCCTGTCTTTTTTTTTAATTAGTATCCAACAATGAGTTACTATATATGCATGGGGAAATTGAAGTCTCCCATATTAGCAGAAATAGAGTGAAAATGTGACGTTGCAAGATTTTGAATTAATTACGTAGTGTCAAATCTATGTACTCATCACAGGTATGCTCTCCTTCAATAATGTAGAAGCTTGTCAATGGTTTCGTAGACTAATGGCATTAAAACCTTTTTGTAAGTGAGAGATCATGAGTTTGATCATGCTCAATGTAATCTCAGGTCATTAATGTCTAGTACTCTCAATAAAAGAAAAATATAGAAGCCTGATAAAACCTTTGGGGCTTTAACAAATAGTTAGAGTGAGTTAGGTTTTGACAAATATAATACCACATTTTTCATTGTCATTTTGCAGAGGGAGGTTGCATTTGAATACAATAAAGGCATAAGAAATGTGGCAAGGACTTTGCTAGAAGGAATATCAAAGAGTTTAGGATTACAAGCCAAGGCCATTGTAGAGTCCACAGGTTTTGATTCAGGACATGAGACATGTCAGGTGAACTTGTACCCTCCATGTCCTCAACTAGACCTTACTTTAGGGTTACTTCCTCACTTTGACAATGACTTACCAACCCTCCTTATTGAAAATGGAATCAAAGGCCTTCAAGTGAAGCCCCATCATAAATAGGTTAATGGGAATCCTCCTTTGCCTCATTGCTTACTTGCCGACGTTGGAGATCAACTTGAGGTCACTCATCAACTTTCCCTCATTAATTAATTGTATATACTCACCTTAACCAGCCAGCTTATTCTGTTTGTGATGGTTTTGATAAACTTGTTTGATATTTGTTTTGAAATTAATCATATTGTGAGTAACAAATGGTATAAGAGTGTGTGGCACAGAGTAGTGGTGAATGAAAGAGACACAAGGCCTAGTTTTGCATTAGAGAATGGACCAGCACTTGAGAAAGAAATAAGGCCTGCAATGGAACTATTAGAGAAGGAAAGCCATTGTTCAAGAGATCAAATATAAAGATTACTTGCGAGTTCAACAGGAGGCTAAATGTACTGACAAGAGAGGCTTGGATGTGATTTCCATTATTGATGTTCCAAACTAATACCTTTCAAATAAGTCTTATGTCAAGTGAATTAAAGGGACATGTATCTTCCCATTTGAAGAAAATAAAAAACATTAGTATTCTCACATAAAAAGAAATTGAGCTTGATAAATAATATATAATGGAATGAAATGACCTATAAAATTGAGTTTTATACTTTTGAGTTAAGACGTGATGTTGATTATTGTTTATTAGTATTTAATTTTTGTGTGGATAAGAAAAGTTAGTTTCAATATTAAAATTTTTCTTCCTATTAATTAGACACATGTCTCTTCATATTAACATGGATCCAACCCCAAATCAAGATAATTATAAAAATTTATGCAAATATTAATCGGATAATTTAATTTTTTTAAAAAAATAAAAATTTATGTGAATTAAGTCCATAGAACTACTAGCCTCATGGTTAAAAGCATCTATAAAAACTCTTTTGAAATTGCCTAGGACTAGACTAAAATTTGAGCTCATTTTAAGAGGGATATAGATCATTTTTAATAAATTGTATAAAAATTATTTTTTAAAAAACCGAAATTGTACCGTGCATAATGGATTCTTTTTGATAAATTTTTTTAACAAAATATACTCCTCTGATTTTAAATATAAAAATTATTTTACAGTATAAATTATATTATAAAATAGTCTTGTATTTAGGAATGGAATATAATAGATTCTCATTTCTCAAGGAATAGACTACAGTAGTTCTTATTCCCTCCGTCCCTTATTATCAGATCCAATTTTTTGAATAAGTTTATCCCTTTTTATAAGATTTCTTTTGAATTTATCTGAACATTTAATGCATTATTACCTATTTTACCCCTAGTTTAATGCATTCAATACATTCTCTTTCTTCATTTATCTCACTGTTACTCTCTCACATCTACTCATTTATATATAAGGGTATATTTGGAAAAAAATTGTATTTTGCTACATATTAATTACTTTTAACTAATTTTAACTGTTTTCTTAAACCGCGTAATTTAGTTAAAAAGATCTTATAATAAGAGATGGAGTAGTATTACGTTACTATGTTAGATTTCAAGGATGTCACAAGCTCTAAATTTAACTAAAATTAACTTGAAATTTGGAAGTCCATTTTTTGCAGGAATAAAGGAGCCCAGTCTAAGATAAAAATAAAAATGCCTGCAGCTGGTGCGGCTGCTTCCCTTCCGAGTTGTTGTTCCTTCCGTACAAAGCCTCTGAATTTTCATAGCAATGCCGATCACCAGAGAAATCTTACCACTCTATCGCTTTCTACTACTCACAGCAAAATCTCAATTAGAGATTTCTCCACTCTGACTCTAAGAAATCCTTGGAGTTTCGTCAATTCCAATTCAAATCAGAGCCAGAGCCACTCTCTGATTCTTCAGTTTCTTCTCTCTACTGATTACAAAGACACCAATAATCAACACCCAGAACCCAGATACCAAAAGCTTCCACAAGAAGACGAGCAAAAGAGTTTCGGGAACGACGAGGAAAGGCGGGGACATTTCACAAGCATGTGATGGGCAGATGTGAAAGCGGCGTTAGGGCAGAGAATAAACTTGGAGGCCATTTTTTCGACGTTTTTGTTTGTGAAAGACCCCAAATTAGCACTGCCTCATGTTTCTGTTCCGGACTTGAGGTACATCGATTAGGGTGAGCTGCGAAGAAGGGGTTTCGAAGAGGTCGTGTTTGATAAGGATAATACCATTACTGCTCCTTAGTGTTTGACCCTTTGGCCTCCTCTTGCTTCTTCGATGGAACGTTGTAAATCGGCGTTTGATCCTTGTATTGCTGTCTTCAGTAACTCTGCTGGTAAGTGTAGTATGAAGCTAGTTCAGAATTGGAGCTGTATGGTATTCTATAAGCTATGAAGTAGCTGTAGCTATACTTCAAAGAAAGAATCTTGTTGTCAAATAGATATGGTACTTAGATTATTTATAAACACCGTATATTTCATCCTGTGGATCTTGGAGTGCTGGTACCTCTAAGCCAATACGTATCTAAAACACTTATATTTTGTTGTTTGAAGTGCGTCTTCCATTTCCTGTCTGTATCAGTGTCAATATTGGTGCTTTTAGGCATGAAGCAATTTGTTCTGAATTCTTCGGTACGGGCATGTTGCTTACAGGACTTCTGTTATGTTACTTGTGTCTGATGAATTAGGACTTCATGAGTATGATCATGATGGTTCCAAAGCTAAGGCGCTTGAGGAGGCAATCGGGATTAGAGTCATAAGGCACAGTAAGTGTTTCTTTTGGGACATGTCTCCTGTCTTTAAACGTTAGACGTGAAATATTCGTTTGGATTGTCAGTAATAACGTATTGTTGGTGTTGATGTCTTTATATATTTGCATGCCTTATGGGTGAAGAAACCAGCTGGATCAGCCGATGAAATTGAAAAGCATTTTGGTTGAGTCCTCACAACTAATCATGGTAAAGAAAAATTTAGAATAGTTCATTGTCACTTAGTTTTGTTTCATATTTTGAGAATTCTTGTCCCAGCATGAGTATATTATGGCAGGTGGATGATCGGCCCTTCACTGACATTGTTTATGGCAATCGAAATGGGTTTCTTACTATTTTGACCGAACGGTTTAGTCTTGCCAGGGAGCCATTTGTTGTTCGACAGGTTTGCTTCTTATGACACGTAGCTTTTCTTAGGTGCATTGTAATTTTCCCTGTTTATTATTATCTTTTGACTTCTGTTTTGAAGAAGAAAATTTTGTTAATAAAAGGGAAATGAGACAACTCTGTATGGAGTGTTTTATAGGAATGAAGGAAACAGGGAAAAAACAGAGAGAAAACCATTCAGCAAAAATTCTATTCTGCTTCCTTCAAGAGACAGTTAATGGAACTGAATACTAATAATATCAAAAGTATAAACCACGAGTAGACTAGGAAGGAAACCTTGTTCCCAATCATATGTGAAGTTCGATAATGGTTCTTAATTAGCACAACCCAAGTTATTGCTCCCTGTAAATGACGCATATCTACAATTATTTGCCAAAGGCAAACACATTAAAGAATATTTATGTATGTCAATGTGAACCAAGTGCAACATGCTCTTTTGCCCCCTTTCCTTTGTTTCAGCTTCCTGATGTTTTGAAAATTTTTGTATTTCATTCTTGAAATATGTTGTTTCGTATGTGGTATCTTTTTCAAATTTTCAGTATGTCCCTTATTTACAAGTTCATCTTTGTCATAGTTACCAAAGTTAGCGTTAGATTTGCTTGCTTTTGCAGCATAATCACATCTTACCATTTCATTATACATGAACACAGACACACAGACACAGACAATGACACACAGAGACACCCAAATACACATATATTATCAATTAGTTATTTACAAATGGGCATCCATCTTTTGTCATTTCATGATCAGTACTTCTTCACCTTTCCTCAATCTTCAATAACCGTTTGTTTGTACATATATAGCTTTATAGTTCTTCAGTTGCATCTTTCCATTTCATTTATCAAGTGTCTCCATTTAAATAATTGAGACTATGTGCTGGAGATAATGGCCACACTTTGGCATCAGCGGTGCATTCACTTACTTATGGCTATATTGCTGTTCCTGTGGTTGGTCTTGTCAGTTGAAGCTGCAAATCCCTGATTGCTAATGCATAGATAATTTACATGTTAGTGTCAATTCATATTTAGGTGCTATGTGTAATGTTTTTCTCTATTCACTGCTAAGTCCCTGACTGCCAATGCATAGATAATTTACATGTTGGTGTCAATTCATGTTTAGGTGCTATGTGTAATGTTTTTTCTCTCTTCACTGCTAAGTTATATATATTTTTTTTTAAAAAAAAAAAATCCTGTGTTGTAATTTGATTGAAAAACACAACAGCAAAAGCCAAAGTATTGCACCGGGTTTTTTCTTTATATGTTATTTGTGATAGCGTGACTGATGACAGGTGAGGAAACTGGAAACTTCCTTTGTAAATCATTGGCGTGGAAGAGGTTTGGAACCACCCTGTCACAAACTATTGCCTGACCCAATGCTTTGTGTGGAAGAGCCTCCTCCCCCTCAGTAAAACTGGAACCAAATCCGCATAATTTTCCACAATGCTACTCTACACTACAGGAACCCGTCATTGTCAATATCTTTTGATTGATTGGTGATGACATTAGATTCACACCAAATGGAGAATCTTCTTTTTGATAATAGAAAGCCAAATTGAGTGAGCCAAAAAAAAAAAAAAAGGCTTAACTTCATCTCCTCTTCTTTTGTTCCTTTTCATTTTGGAGTTATTTTTGACTTAGGCCTTTGTTACGCATCCAGCAGATGCGTCCTTCAGTAAAATTAAAGGGAAAAGTTGGCTAATTTCACCATTACCTTTTTTTTTTTGGGTCAAAACTAATTTCATCATTGTTGAAGTGGTAGTTGATCTCCGTGTTAAAATGAAACGTGATTTTTCAATTTTGCCCTTTGTTGGAATCAAATCACAATAAAGTACTTCCTCCCGTCCTATATATAAGTTTCACTTTTGGAGATGAGTCTGGTCCAAAATATAAGCTTCATTTTTTGAGTTCTATTACTTTTTTTTTTTTTTTTATTTTGCCCTTAACTAACTGTATTTAGTATTTATTCTCTCTCATTGATTCCTTAGGAATTTCTCCAGACAAATTGAAATGGGTCCCACCATTTCAACTCGAGACATTGTATTTGGGTAATACAAGCATAGGTCCTAATGTTCCACCATGGCTATATAAACAAAGGTCTTCAAGAAATCTCGATATTTCTAGATCAGGAATTTCAAAAATTGATGCAGAAATATTTTGGAGCTTTCTGCTAGGGATAGATTCTGTTGATATCTCAAACAACTTGATCAGCAATGACATATCCAATCTCATGCTACCAGCAAATATCTCTTCCTTATTTGCATCTCACTACTCCTTGTCAGGATCTATTTTCTCGGTATTGTGCCAACTAGAGAATAATGGAGAAAGCAAGTTGGTTGCATTGGACTTGTCATATAATCATTTGAGCAGAGCACTTCCTGATTGTTCGGCCAACCAGAAACAACTACTATTCCTTAGTTTTGGGAGTAATAAGCTAACAGGTAAAGTTCCTCCCTTAATGCCTTCATTAGTGAACATCATGCAGCTGGATTTGAGCCATAATAATTTCTTTGGAAAATTTTCATTGGACTTGTTGGACTGGACAAATTTGGAGTACCTCAATTTAGAGGGAAATAAATTTTCTGGAACTTTGCCAAATACCATGCAACAAAATTTAGGTGTCATCAAATTGAGGGGAAACCGATTTATAGGCAATATTCCATCACAGTTATGTAACCTTGCTAGGTTGATAATATTGGATCTGGCTGAGAATAATCTTTCAGGACCTATACCACATTGCCTATATAAAATCATGCAGCCGATTAAGGAATATTATCCTACAGATGAGATAGCAGTCTTTGCTAAAGGAAGAGAACTGGATTTCGAGGACCTTATACTCGTGCATAGCATTGATCTTTCCACTAACAATTTGTCTGGAGAAATTCCTAAGGAATTGTTTAACTTAGATCAGATGTGGTCCTTAAACTTGAATCGAAACCATTTGATTGGGAAGATTCCCAAAGAAATTGGTGGCATGAAAAACTTGGAATCTCTTAACTCAGCTATAATAAGCTTTCTGGAGAAATTCCTTCGACCATCTCTAATTTGTCTTTTCTTGATTATCTGAATCTCTCATACAACAATTTCACTGGACAAATCCCATTGGGAACCCAAATTCAGAGTTTTGACCTACGGAGTTTTGTTGGCAATGATCTTTGTGGGGATCCTCTACCAAAGAAGTGCTTCGGGCAAGAAGCTTCTAATGACTCAAAGCCAGCTAGCTGAAGGAAAGGAAGATGATGACTTTCTGAAGTCATTATATCTTGGGATGGGAGTATGATTTGCAGCAGGTTTTTGGGGGTTCTGTGGTTCTCCCTTCCTCGTCAGAGCATGGAAACACAAATTTTTTCAATTGTTTCATCTTCTGGTGGATCGACTTTATGTTATTGTGGCCCTCAAGTTGAAAAAAAGCTTCCAATGAATATTAAAATTACATGCAGATTGCTGTTGAGGTAATTAACCGATCTGATGTCCTATACTTGTTTTAATAAGGTTTTATTTTCCTTTTCGCTTTCTTCTTGCCACAAAATAAATTCATTTCTTGACACATTCCCTTTATTGTCCGATATGTTTTCCGTACGGGATATGAGCGCAGCAGCAAGCATATGCCGGTACAATATTTTTGACAGTTAGTTATTTCTCTTTTATCTGCTACATGCTATGTTCCAATGACTTCCTCTCAAATTCATTCGAATCTCATATTTTGTTTCAGGGAATAGAGAGGTCTGCTGCAGCCATACATCGTCCGAGGTGTCTAATGTTTCCTACAGATTGTCATCTCTCTACTTTGTAGTAAAATTGTTATCAGAGTATGTGTGTGTGTTGTCATGTCCCAGAAAAGCCTTTGCTGAATGGTTTTCCAAGTCATGTATTGTTGTGCTTTTAAGACTTCGATTATTTTCTATTTCAATGATGAAAGATTCAAGTATGCTTTTGGAATTGATAATAAATTTTCTTTTTCGATGTTGAAGATATCAAAAATTGAAATCTGCAACACAGTGGAATCGCCGTAAAGCAGCTGGCTAGGAGGATCTGTTTCGACACTTGAGATGCTCTGTTTCGTTGTGTTTGAAATAACAGTCATGCCTTGGCTAGGTTACGAAATCAAATAATCTCTCCACTACTAAACATAATAACCATTAAATAACAAAGTTGGCTCAAATCAGATGCACAACAACACTGGAGTATGTTTCTAAACTACACTCACAACGAATTATTGAGGCGCAATGACTTGCTTCTTCAATTATTATTTATATTCTTACTTTACAACAGGCAACGGTAATTCCCAAGCAGTTAAAATTGTAACAGTCAAGGATTAAGGATGTGGATTTGTAGATAAACATTGGTGAGATGGGCAAAAAAGAAGATACTTATACTACCTCTGATTCTAATCATAAAATTCATTTTGTAGTGTAATTTATACTACAAAGTGAATCTTATAAGTAGGATCTAAGGAAGTAATCCTTTGTTTGGGTTCCATCCATTAATGAGCACATATTATGATTGGATTTGATTTGATATGAAAAGGGAATTTTCATGTAATATCAAAATTATATAATTTAGAGGTTCTTTATCTTTTTCTCCCTTAATAATTAGATCAATTATATATGCATATGGAATGAAGAAAATTATACCAATAAAGAGTTGGTCTAGCAATGTGAGGTCTTTCTAGATCCCTTTGGGTTCGAGTCATAAAGGAGACATTTTTGTAGAGAAGGGGAGCCTGCTTATAAATTACTAATAGTAATGAATGAAACATCATATTGTTTGGTTGTTGCGTGTTCCACGGTTTAATTAAAGATTTTCCAACAATTTTTTTAACATTATCTTCATCAATACAACTTTTGATGACTTTTCCCAAGAGTTAAGAGCTGCCATTACTTTTCAATAATTTTACAATTTTTGTGTTTCAGTGTAGGCTTTTGTTATTAAAGATGCGTTTAAAAACAACAGTGCAACTGGTAGAGCTAACACCCAAAATGGTCCTCACAAGGCTTGAATCTGAATTAGTCTGGGCCTATTGAGTTCTCCTGACTAGGGACTGGCCTAGGATAGTGGGTGAGGTTACTCCAAAAAAGGAAAAAAAGATGTGCTTAGTATTGATTCCAGTTTTTAATGTAAAAGCTAAATAACTAATAGGAGGATATTAAGAAAATTGGTTAGTTGATTATTTGTCACAAATATATATTGGTCTCCCTAAACTATCTTCTTTAATAATGTATATTAGATAATTAGAATTATCCTTTAGTGAAAACCCTTTATAATTAATAAGGATATCTTAGGAAAAGATGAAAGACAAAGTGAATTGAGATATGACCAAATTCAATTTTTTGAATAGCTTTTATATTAAAGATGAGAATAGTATTTGAGCACCCCTCAGAGAGGAAGTCGTCAAATACTATCCCACTAAGATGATAAATTAAATTATTTTCCATCACTTTCCTTCATTTTTAACTTTTCTTTGGGGTCTTAAGTCCCCATTTGATTTTGATTAATCACTTTTCTCAATAAATTTATATACACTACATACCCAGCAATAATTCTGCAAAACCTTGGAAACAAAGACACGTTAATTAACTTTAAGGACCTTCCCAGCAATTTTCAACAATAATTTAGCTTTCAAATGACTTTTTTCCAAGAGAACGAAGCGGCCGTTGCTTTTCAGTAAGCGCGTAAACAAGTTAGAAGATAAGGGCATGAAAAGAGAAGGAAAGTAAATTACACGCCGCTGGAAAATATCTGATGACTTCCACTAGTGCTAAGCCCAAATATTAAGCATTAATAATATTAATACCATGTGATAAGAGGGGCCACAACATATACTCCTCTGGTCCTATTTATAAAGCAGTTCCAGCATGTTTCACACAGACCAAGGAAAACTTTAAACTTCATTAACTTTCATTTAAAATTGAATGACTTTCTAATTTTATCCCTATTTAATATGTATTATACCTCATATAACCAAAATCAACACAATAATAAATGAGGGGTAAAATTGTACATCCATACAAAAAATTTCTCTCAGTGCCTTATAAATAGGACCAAAAAATACCTTCTCTCTCTGTCCTATAAATAGGACCAGAGGAGTATATGAGACACTAGATGACGTGGCTTAATATTTTGATGACATGTCATCACATGGCCCATTGTTTAATATATGTCATCATGTGGCCCATTGCTTATAGGAACAATGACAAAAAAAAAAGTTGAAATTTTGTAAATGTCAAATAAAGAATGTCAACAAAAATTTGTTGTCATTTGAAAATTCAGACTTGTTAATACCAAATAAAGTTGTGTTATCAAATTTGATTTGACATTTGCAATTTCCAGCTTTTTTTTTCTGTTTCTCCCTTGCTTATATATGTATATGGATAAAAGTGATTAATGGAAAGCAATGGGAACTCAAGACCCTTGAGAAAAGTTAGTTCAATTATTTTATTATTTTTGCGTTTAGGTGTAGGATTTGGCTATTAAAGATATTGCTTGCGTTTAATATTTGGTCGCAGCATAAAGCAGAAGTCATCGTATGCTATCGCACTAAGATAATGAATTGATTTTTTTTCCCATCAGCGTTTAATTTACTTTCCTTCTCTTTTTCCCCAATGAATTGTTTAGTTAGAAAATTAAAACGAATCACCTGTACGTAGAGCATAATATTTATTGCTCTGAAAAAGAGTATAATATTTCTTGAGAATGACCATACAAATTATAATTATTTACAACAACTAAATATTAAAATATAAATTTAAAAATACTAAATTGCCACCCATCAATCTTCCTATGTTATTCTTCCCTACCTTCAGAATTTTGTTTTTAATAAAATAAAACTAAAACTGCCCATTACGTTGGTAACTATATATATATATATATATATATATATATATATATATTAAAAAAAAGCTCTTATTTTCCACAGTAGACATCATTCTTGCTGATAGCAACTCTTTCGTTGCGTTTTTCCTCCATTTTGGGAGGGCATGTCTACTGTTATTTTTGAAAGTTATGTGCAATTTTTCTTTGAAAAAGTATATCAATTAAACTTAATTTTTAGGCCGCGCTTAAAGATTTGCAATTTGTTATTGTCCGCATAATAATTACCTCCAGGAAATTTCTCTATAAAATCAAACTTGTGATGCAAAAATTTGAACTTTTCTTTGAAAAGATAGAAAGACTTGGAAATGTTAGAAGACCTAACCATCGAAAAGAAGTGGTTACAACAAAAATAAACAAAATGAATTCACTTTCACTTCAATATGTGTCTGTATATATGCTCCTTCAATAAGTAATAAAAATATGGTAAGAATTAAACTCCATGCCATTCGTGGAGCCCGTATAGGATTTGTTTTCTTTGCAAGCATTTTTTAAAATAAAAAAAAATCACTAGGCTATTGGCCTTCACAATGCATATCATGTGGTTATAAATTTTTAAGCATTTAAACTCTTGTTTACTTTAGATTTTCCAGTATATATATATACACACACATATATATCATGTAAGGGCTTCATTAGGCCATTATACTCAAACTTACCACAACGGCCAGCTTCGCTTCACGAATTTGTTTTGTTTTGTTGTTTCTGCTATTTGCAACAACATTCAGCAGAAATATGGCTATGTCAAACAGGTTCATGGGTTGCAATGAAAATGATAAAAGGCTGCTTTTAATCTTAAACCAAGGAGTGGTTGATATAGAGAACCCACTCTCTCCTTGGACAGTTGAAGAAGATTGCTGTTTATGGTGGGGAGTTCAGTGCGACAACATCATTGGAAGGGTAACAAAGCTTTCTCTTTCTGGTCATTACCTAGAAGGTGAAATTAATCTGTGTGCTCTTTAACTTCAATTTCTCAACCACTTGGACTTGAGCCACAATTTCTTGGGTGGTGTTCTTACATAAAAAAAATTCTCCGGTCTCTCAAGTTTAACAATATTGGGCTTGAGTTCAAATAGTTGCAAATCTGACTTTGATCCTGAATGGGTACCATCATTCCAACTTGAAATATTGTATATGGGCAACACAAGCATAGGTCCTAATATTCTACCATGGCTATATACAGAACAGTCTTTAAGAAAATTAGATATTTCTGGATCAGGGATTTCAACAGTTGATAAGGATATATTTTAGAACTTTGTAGTAGGAATAGAAGATGCAGATATCTCAAATAACTTAATTAGTGATGACATATCTAATGTCACACTATTAGCAAATATCTGTTATTTTCATGCATCTCACAACTCCTTATCGGGATCTATTTTCTCATTATTGTGCCAATTAGAGGGTAACATAGGAAGCAACTTGGTTGAATTGGACTTGTCATATAATCATTTGAGTGGAACACTTCCTAATTGTTGGACCAGTTGGAAACAATTATTATGCCTTAGTTTAGGGAGTAATAAGCTAACAGGTAAAGTTCCTCCTTCATTTGCTTCATTGGAACTTCAATGGTTGGATTTGAGTGATAATAGTTTCTTTGGCAAATTTTCCTCGGACATGCTAAACTGGGGATATTTGCAATACCTCATTTTGGAGAAAAATAAATTTTCTGGAAGTTTGCTAGATTTGTATATGGCACGAAATTTGGAAGTTTACTAGGAATATGCATGCTCTCTTCTCTGCAGATACTACAGCTTGCTAATAATAAGCTTTTTGGATCTATACCTTCTTGCTTATACAACATCACAAATGCAAATAACATCAACCCATATTTGGATCTTGGTGAAATGACGCGCATATTTACTAAGGGAAGAGAGTTAGACTACCAATATTTTGCATACTTTAGAGCTGGCATTATTGATCTTTCTTCTAATAACCTGTCTGGAGAAATTCCTAAAGAACTGTTTGGTATGATTCTAATGTGGTCATTGAATTTATCTCAAAACCATTTGACTGGAAAGATTCCTAAAGAAATTGGAGTCCTGAAAAACTTAGAATCTCTGGATCTCAGCTCCAACAGGCTTTCTAGAGAAATTCCTTCTAGCATATCTAATTTGTCCTTTCTTGCTTGTTTGAACATCTCATACAACAATCTCATCGGACAAATTCCATTGGGAACCCAAATTCAAGGCTTTGACCCCTGGAGTTTTGTTGGCAATCATGAACTTTGTGGAGATCCTCTTCCAAAGAAGTGCAACAAAAAAGAAGAAACTCATTACGATTCAAAGCCAGCTGAAGGAGATGAAGACGACGGCTTTGTGAAGTCATTGTAAATCTTGGTATGGGGGTTGGATTTGCAGCGGGCTGGGGAATTTGTGGTTCTCTCTTCCTCATCAGAGCATGGAGACACAGATTTGTTTGATGGTTTGATCACTTGACAGATCAACTTTATGTTGCCTTCACCCTCTGGTTCAAAAGATTCAGTCGAATATCAAAAACAGATCTCTCTTGAGGTAATAAATTAGCCACGCCTTAATTTTTCAAGTATTGTTAGTATTTTCCTCTTTCCTTAATTTCTTCTATTTCCTAAAAAAATTCTGTTCTTAGCTGATTATGTTTTATCTTGTTTGTTTTTCAATATGGGATGCAAGTGAAACAGCTATCACTGCTCTAATCGTTCCTCTGATTCAGATACTGAGTTCTGCTTCAAGGAATAAGCAGCTTTGCTGCTGTTTCGCATGGTCAAGGACTCTAATAATGTAGCCTACTGAATGTCCTTTTGTTATGTTAAATTTAGTGAATTATGGGAAGAGAACATTTTATAATAATAGTTATTTGTGTGTCTGGGTGTCTCATGTTGTTGAGGAACCTTTGATGAATAGTCTTGAATGTGATATTTGGCGTCTGTATTTAAGATTTCAGGTGTGAATGTAGCAATCAAAACGAGAAGGCATGTGAGTGTTGTAACCTGTAAGATAAGATTTATATGTATGTTAACATGTTGGATATTAATCTGTAACTTGCTACAGTGAGTAGCTATTAGTTTGTGGAAGATAAGAGGATCTTATAACATTCTGATTTGAAGCTTCAGATGCTATGTTCCATTGTGGTCTATACGAGTAGCTTGAAATAACAGAGTCGTACCTTGTTCAGGCTAGATATTCAAATAACGTCTCAGTTGCTCCTCTGGTATATTTTATTTATTTAACTGTTCCTCATCAGAGCATGGAGACACAAATTTTTTCAACTGTTTCATCTTCTGGTGGATCGACTTTATGTTATCGTGGCCCTCAAGTTGAAAAAAGCTTCCAATGGATATTAAAATTACATGCACGTTGCTGTTGAGGTAATTAAGCGATCTGAGATCATATATATATATTAGCAAGGTTTTATTTTCGTTTTCGCCTTGTTCTTGCCGCAAACAAATTCAGTTCTTATCTGCTTCGTACTAGATTCCAATGACTTCCTCTTAAATTCATTCAAATCTCATATTTTGTTTGGGGCAATAGAGGCGTTTGCTGCAACTGTACATGGCCCAAGGTCTCTAACGTTTCCTACAGATTGTCATATCTCCACTTTATAGTAAAGTAGTTATCAGGGTATGTTTGTGTTATCATGTCTCAGAAAAGCCTTTTGTTGAGTGGTTTTCCGAGTCATGTATTGTTGTGTTTTAAGACTTTGATCATTTTCTATTTCAATAATGAAAGAGTCAAGTATGCTTTTGGAATTGATAATAAATTTTTATTTTCGATGTTGAAGACATCAAAAATTGAATCTTGCAACGCACTGAATGGCCATGAAGCAGCTGGCCAAGAGGATCTGTCTCGACACTTGCGATGCTCTGTTCCATTGTGTTTGAAATAACAGAGTCATGGCTCGGTTAGGTTACGTAATCAAATAATATAATCTCTCCACTACTAAACATAATAAACATTAAATAACAAAGTTGGCTCAAATCAGATGCCTTGGTTATGTTTCTAAACTACACTCAATGAATTATTGGTGCGCAATGACTTCCTTCTTCAATTATTATTTATATTCTTACTTTACATCAAGCGGCTGTAATTGCCATGCAGTTAAAATTGTAACAGTCAAGAATTAAGGATGTGGGTTTGTAACCCCGCGGGGTTAGGTCGACTGGCTGGGGTCGTCCTAGCTTAACCATGGATCTCGGGTTCGAGACGTGGGAACGTAGCACTCCAAGGCGCTAGGGGGCGCCGTCCGTATGGATCCTTGCAAGCCCCCGAATCCGGATTAGTCTGGGGACGTTGTCACGGCTGAAAGACGCCTATTTCCCTGGGATACCGGATGGAGTAATCCAAAAAGGATGTGGGTTTGTAAATGAACATTGGTGAGATGGGAAAAAAATGAAGATACTTCTCCTACCTCCGAATCTAACTATAAAATTCACTTTGTAGTGTAAGTTGGACTACAAAAAGAATCTTATAATTAGGAAATGAGAAAGTAATTAAGAAGCTCCTCCATGTGGGTTCCATCCATTGATTTGTTATGAAGAGGGAATTCATTCGTGTAATATCAAAATTGCATCATTCAGAGGTTCTTTAGCTTTTTCCCCCTTAATAATTAGATCAATTACATAAGCATATAGAATGAAGGAAATTATACTAATAAAGAGTTGGTCTAGTAATGTAAGGTCTTTCTAGATCTCTTTTGGTTCGAGTTATAAAGGAGACACTTCTATATATAGGGGAAGCATCCTTATAAATTATTATTGGTAATGAATGAAACATCGTATTGTTTGGTTGTTGCGTGTTCCATGGTTTAATTAAATTTTTAGGATTTTCCAGCAATTATCTTCATCAATGCAACCTTTGAATGGCTTTTCTCAAGAGCCAGGAGCTGCCATTGCTTCTCAATTATTTTACAATTTTGTGTTTCAGTGTAGGCTTTTGTTATTAAAGAAGGGACCCGAAGAGGATTTTACATCATGAACTATGTAGCACGTGAGGCATTTTTTTTATTATAAAGACTACCTTAAAAAAATAGATAAATATAAGAGACAAAGTGGATTGAGATTTTATATTTATAACCAAAATAAAAGTCAAATTAGGACTACCTTAAAAAATGAATAAATATGATAGATAAAGTAGATTGAGATTTTATATTTATAACCAAAATAAAAGTCAAATAAACTCTTATATTAAGGACCAAAAATATTAATTTGTACTAATAATTAGTGCCACTCCCGAAATAGTCGAAAGGCAAATGTCCTTTCATCCTTAAAATAATTAGAGAGGACATGAAAGAAAAAACAGAAGTAAATTACACGCCGAGGGGAAAAATTCATGTTATTGGGATAGTATAGTTGACTTCTTCCAGAAGTTCCTTAATAAATTATTAATGTTAATGAATGAAACATCATATTCTTTGGTCATTGCGTGTTTTCGCAACCCACTGAAGCTAATTAACTTTTAAGACCTTCCTGGCAATTTTTAACATTAACTTTACTTTAGCTTTGGAATTACTTTTCTCAAGCGACGGAAGCTGCCATTAAAAAAATTAGAAGACGATGAAAAAGAAATTAACAGTATCTGGGCACAGCACAAAGTGGAAGTCATCGTATACCATCCCACTAAGATGATGAAATAATTTTTTTCCCACCAGCTTGAATTTATTTTCCTTCTCTTTTTCCCTTTTCTTCTTATTGTCTTTTTTTAATGGGTTGTTGAAAAACAACGGCAGCTCCGGTCTCCTGAGAAAAGTCATTAATTCAAAAGCTAAATTAATGCTAAAAATTATAGTGCTGAAAAAAATCCTAAAACTTAATTGACTTCACCAAACGGTGGGTTGGGGAAACACGCAACGGCCAAACAATATGATATTTTGTTCATGAACTAATAATAATAATAATTAATCATTAATTAAGAATGTTCAGCAAAAAGGTTAAGGACGTCACCAAAAACAAATTAAAGTGAATGTCTAAAAATCTTTGAAAATTCTGGAAATACTTATTATAAGAGACAATTATGAATTATGCCATGGTCCTTTTTTACAAGAGATTCTTAGAGGCTATCTCAAATTTTATTTGTTGATTTCTTATTTTACCTCCATTTAATTACTCATATTACTTACTCCTCTGATCTTATTTATAAGGTACTTCCAACATATTTCACAAAGACCAAGAAAAACCTTAAACTGCATTAACTCTTCATTAAAATATAGTAACTTTTCAACTTTACTTATGTTTAACATATACTCCTTTGAAAAAAAAAACTATTTATACTATAATAAACAAAGGATAAAATGATATATTAATGTTCAAAATTTAATAAAGTAACTTATAAATAAGACCAAAAAAACTTCTCTCTTTGTCTTATAAAGAGCACCAGAAGAGTATACCATTACATTTAGGGAAAACCATATTGGAAGTACCTATACTTTTTTTAATTTTAAATTTGGCACCTATGTGTTTTTGTTCTTAACTAAATCTTTATTTTTCCTCTATTAACATCATTAATCCTTATGTAGAGACTAAAAATATCAATAGAACAAAGTTATAAGAGCTAATGTTGCTAAAAAGATAAAATTAAATGTTTAATTAAAGAGAAAAACCACATAGATACCAAATTAAAAATTGAGAGAAAGTATAGGTACCTTCAATATGGTTTTCCCTTACATTTAATACCCACACATTCCCTCTCCCACACATTATCTCTCTTTCACATAAATAAGGGTATTTTTGACAAGAAGGTTACACTTTTTACATATTTATTATCTTCAGCTAATTTTAACTAACATTTTGAATAATATAATTTGAGTAATTGTCTCTTATTAAAAAGAATGGAGCTCTTTATAGGGCAGAGAGATATTAATGGAAAGCAAAGGGAGCGGTTAGGACTCTAGGTTTCAATCCAAGTGGAAGGATGATTAGTCTACATGAGGAGGGAAAAAAAACTCAAGCGTATGATAGTAATTAACTATTAACTAAATTGGTAAAAAAAATTAACTAAAATTGCAAAATGCAAAGGAAGCGGCTAGGATGCTAGGTTTCAATCCACTCGCCCTTCCTTGTGCACGAATCAAATGCAAAATTGGGCACCTTTATTAAAAAATATCTATCCAATTAATATCTAATTTTATACAATTATGCCTCTTTAATGTTTGTAATTGAAGGTTTTACTCATCCTAAATAATTATTAAACAAGTTAATGACTACTTAAAACTGACTATTTGTGTTTATGATCGTCGTAATGTGCATTAAACCTGTTTAAGTGTGGCCATTACTAATGCGTGGCCTACAAAAGAGGCATGAGGCTAAAGTTCATGGGACCTGTTGTTTTGAGTTTTAGGCAACTCTCTTCTCTCTTTTGTGTTCTGTCTTGCTGAGTTATTTTATCTTTTGTTATTCTGTTCATCCTATTCTTACAAAAAAAATCCTTTTAATATTGAGGAGTACCGCTTCTTGCTTTGCCAATAATTACAGGATAGCTCTTAAGGATAATGTTTATAAGACACAGTTTGAATTAACCAGTTATTTGTTGGTGTTGCCATTAAGAAGACATACATAGCATAATAAAGAAGTTGGAAAATCTGTTAATTTTTTGGAGAATTTAGCTGCTGACGCCTACAAAATAAAAATAGAAGGTTAGAAGAAAGGATTTTTGTATTCTATGAGTATTGATTCTGAGAGATGTTTGTATAGGTTTTAAAAATACGATCTATGTAATAAAAAAGATAAAAGGGCTCAACATATAAATATATGTATGAATATAAATAATTTAATTGTGTAATGAATCCATCGTTGTAAGTTCGTTGCACACACATATAAGGCATGTGAAGACGAGAAATACTTACGTGCTCTCAAGAGTCCCAACTCTGTCCAATAAAAATGCTCCAGCTCAATTCATTACACGTCAGCTCTCTTCCCTCTTCTCACTCCCTCTCACTTGCCTCCCAGTTGCGTCTCCGAACTCTTCCACCTCCTCCCTTCATCGAGAAAAAGAGAACGCCGACGAAAGGGAGGAGCTGGACGCCTTTAAACCAGGAGCTATGAGGTACGACTAGTTTGGAGGCTGCTTGGGAGCATTGGGGATCTTTTGAGCATTTAATTCATCGTCCTCATCCTGGACGACAGGGAAGCTGATGAGAACGCGAGCTGCCGACGAGAACCAAAGAGGAGGAAAGCTGAGCCAGGGAACAAGTACACGACTAGAGGGAAGACGAGTTTGGGAGGCCGCTGCTACTATTCATCATCTTCCCCATCAAAAGGGACCATAGCTGAAAGAGGCAAAGACTATGACTAGTCTTTTTCTGGAGAAGCTATAGCTTCGATTTTGTCTCAGTACAGAAGAGAAGAGAGGAGAGACAAGGTAGAAAATGGGGAGATGAAGGGAGGAAGGGAGAGAGTTTGGTGACGGAACGAAGAGACCAAAAGAGACGAAAGCCATGGAGTGAGACCCAGGGGAGAGGGTAGTATAGGAAATTAAAAAACAAAAGTATTTTTATTTTTTTAAAACAACAAATTAATATAAATGAGTTGGCTGACATGTTGGAGAGAATTCTTAGGTACTCCCGTTGTGTTAGCTCATCTGAATTCTGTCCAATAAAAATAATCCACCTCAAATAATTTTAACTATCTGTCAGCTTACTTATTTCTATTATTTGTTTTTTTAAAAAAAATTAAAAATTCCTAGGACTTGTGATTCCTTTATGGCCCTCTTTCTCTCCCTCTCATTTCAGCATTTCTAACTCTTTATCCCGTTCCAAACTCCATCCCTTCCTCCCTTCATCTCCCCATTCTCTTCTCTGATGCCGATTGCCAAGAAATCTTCCACCGGCGACGACGACCCTTGCCTAATCTCTTAGGAATTTGTATTATATTACTTCCTTATTCCTTATTCCTTTGTATTTATGTCTTAGTCTTGACTGTTTAATCAAAACAGAAGTTGAGTAGCAAAAGAGAAATACTAATTTTCATACAAGAAGCTTGAACTTCTATGAAAAGAAGGCAGATTATTTACTGGTTGGAATGAGCAATTTCTTTGGCAACTTATTTAATTTGCATACTAAAATAAACAACAATAGGTTTTACACTCCATTCCAAGAACCAGAGTAGCCATGAACATCGAAAAGCCCATAAATTTAATTACAACAAGAATGAAAATGATGAAAAAAGCAAATACAAATAAGAAACTATTTTCAGGCGTGATAAACATTCAAAAACCCAGAAAAATAAATAGGTTTAGATAAACATAATGAACACTCAAGAACCCAGAAAAATAGATGGGTTCATATCAACATCGCAAGTGGCAGAGGAGACAATGAAGAAGCAGCAGCTTCTTCGATTCAGATCTACATAGTGGAAGATCTCACCGCCGTCGGCTGTTGTTGGTGGAGACTGAAAAGATGTTTTTGCTAGTGGAAAATCTCACAGTCATTCATTCAGCTGTGTTGTTCAGATCCGCAAAGTGGATTTTCCTCCCCGTCACTGGTCGAGAGTCCAAACACCATCACAGGTCAAACATCGCACGTCACTGGGGGAGAAGATGCCGCCTCCGTCACTGGTGGAAGACTCCGCCGCTGTCACCGGCATCCAAGAAGAGAATGAAAAGGTGGAGGGAGGGAAGAGATAGGGTTTGAGACGGGAGAAGGATAGAGAAATGAGAGAGAGAAGGGCAGTAAAGGAATCACGAGCCCCAGACAATCTCGTTTTCTTCAAAAACACAATTAATGGAAATGAGTGGGATGACAGGTAGATAAAAATTATTTGAAGTGGATTATTTTTATTGGATAGAGTTCAGATGAGCTGGCACATCGAGATTACCTAAGAATTTCTCACATGTTGGATTCAAATTAATTGTGCTGGAGTTTTTTTTTTTTTTTGATACAAGGGAAATCAAAAGCAACAAAGAAAAAAACATGACTATCCTATTCCTTCGAGGTCCAAGAAATTGCGAACACTGTTGGGGCCCAGGATAAGGAAACTCGGGTTATCATTCAGGGCTCTCTTTGCTAGAGCGTCTGCCATGAGGTTATCATCTCTAGCAATAAGCTGGCAGTCAAACCTCCAACTTCATGCGATCATCCCTTTTATCTCCTCAATGAGAATTGTGCTGGAGTATTTTTTGTTGGACAGAGTTGGGATGAGTTGGTACTTCAGGAGCACCTAAGAATTGGCAAGAAACGAAGTTGAAAAAAATAACAGTATTTGAGAGAATTTTTAAAAAAATACTGTTGAATTTCAAAATTCTAACTCAGTCTTATTTACCACACTTTTTTTAACAAACTTATTTACTATACTTTAATAACAATTGATAATATTAAAAAAAGTAAATGACAATATATTTTAAAATTTTAAAATTTTAAAGGTTTTTTTTATAGATTTTCTCATAGTATTTTGGAAGGCCACATCTAATTCTACTGGACTTTTATATGACAACGTAACTCAAGATACAAAAAGTACATCGCTAATATCATAGGTAAAAATAAAAAAAATGACTCCATTTCATTACGATAAATAAATACTTGATTTACGTTTGAATAATCTTCAGACATTCTCCTTTGAAATTAAAAACATCCCCCAAACTTTTACTTTCTTAAATGTTCAAACCATTTGGTTGTGGGAATTGAAAATGAAGATGAGATTGGAAAAATGACATGAAAATGAATGTATTAATGTTCTAATTTTACCTCCCTAAGATGGGAAGGCTTGACCGTTAAAAAAAATGTGGTTGTCAATTTTATTACATATTTAAATGCTCGTTTACCTTTTATTTTAGATTAATATAATTTTTTATCTCTAAAATTTATTTTCATTTTAGTTTTGGTCTCTTAAATTTTAAATCATAAGTTTTAATTTCTGAAATTTTTTTCTATTTAAAACATTAATCCATATTATTCCAAAAAAAAAAAGACTATTTTACTTTTTGAGAGACTAAAATTTATAGTTTGAAACCCAGAGACTAAAACGAGAATGAGAACAAACTTAGGAAACCAAAAATTATATAAACTTGTTATTTTTCAATAATGTTTAAGCAATGGGTTATTATCTTTTAAATTTTCGCTCACAAATTTGGAGAGTGGAACGCATGTGAATAGGAAAGGAAAGAAAGGAATTAACAATTTCTTTTTATGGAAGTTATACGCAATTTTTATATTTTTTGGTTATATTAAGTATTATAAGAAATTGTACATACACTTTATTATTTTCAGGCCTTACTAAAATTTTGTCCGATTTCTTATACACAAAAATCAAACTTCAGAGCTCAAATATTTATTCAAATTTCAACGATCTGAATTAATTTATTCATTTCTGGATTAAAAAATAAATAAAATTAATTCACTTTGACTTCAATACATGAGTGAAGGTGTGTGTATAAGACTTCGATAATTGATAATATAAAATATAAAATTTATAATAAGTTATTTTATTTGTGTCATAAACTAGTGTTGATTATTCTTTAAGCACCATGCCATTCATGGAGCCCAGATAGGATTCGTTTTGTTTGCAAACATTTTAAAAAAAAAAAAATCACCGAGTATTGACCCTCTATTTTTATTTTATACATAATTGTCCCCAATTTTTACCAAACATCTACTAACTTTAAAAGGATATAAATATATAATAGATTATATCTGTGGTATTTTCTTATTCATGATGTTGGGGGGAAAAAGATGTAGTTAAAAATATCCGTAATTCAATTTGCTTTTGGAAATTGAAAACGGTAAGAATTGCATGCATTCAATTCATGACACGATTTTCTATTGTAAAGATGGGACGACTTGGAAACATTATTAGTAGAATTGACAATAAGAAATATCACGCGGTTATCCATTTTTTATGCCATTTATATAACGAAAAGACTTCATGGAAGTCATCACACTGAAACTTACACCACAATTGTCAAAAAAAAAAAAAGCACATAATCCCAGAAGAGAAAATCACGCAACAGAGTAGAATTTTGAATTGTGCATTTGGCCAAAAAAGAATAAATTGTGCAGAATTTTGATTTAGTGCCTCTTTCAAAGGATGTGAATGACTTTTTTCTCTGAAAAAAAAAAATCCCAGACAAATTTCGCCAATGGGGAGAGAAAAATCATCATAAAATAATTAAAATGTGTCGTTCATCACGATACATAAAATATTTTCCAAAGTTGCTCGAATGAGCTATGATGAATGGGCGATGGACTTAGAGAATTTGTTGTTTCAATTACTACCACAGTATATTACATTACTCCCCTTCCTTTTGATTTCCGTTATTATCATTGAGCATCTGTTTTAACTGGTAAGTTGTACCAGTACCAATTTAACTAGAGGTGAGAATCTCTTTTACCAAAGGAATTGAAAGAGATGATAAAAATGGAAGCCTTATGATGGGTTTCATTAATAAGTAGAAAGATCGAAATGGAGCATAGTTTGGGACAAAGACTTTACAAGCGTCATGAAGGGGCAGTGACTTCAATATGTTAAATCTTCTTTGGCATGATCCAAGTTAGTATGGGTCCCAATAAATTCCACAGTTGAGAATTGTGAAGTTTCTTGGGAAAGGATTAAAGACTTGAAAAAAAACATATTGCAACATGGGTAATTGCTCTTGGACTAATTAATGCAATTTGGTAGAAAATGATTTTTGGAAAAATTGGCAAAATCTCTTCCACCGAAAGAAATCCAAAGGGATGATAACAACGGAAGCTACTTCTTGATGGGTTTCATTAATGACCAGAGACTCAAATTGAGTATAATTTGGGACGAAGACTTTATAAGCATTCTGGAAAGGGCATTAATGAAACCTAGTTAACTAATTTGAAAAAACTAAAGTACTAAAAACATCTAAAACAGTTTGTAGTTTACAAATAAAGTCTTATAATTAGGATTAGAGGTAGTATAATTGTTTGCAATTTCTCCATGGCACCAAATGTCATTGATGTTGTTGTCGATGATAATATGAACTGAACATAAAAGGTCTAAATAATAATTCATACGATATTTTTCTTATTTTGAAAGCTAAAAGTTGTATTCGCAGAAATCCTCTAATTGAATGGGAAAAAAAACTTTAATTTGTTGCCTAAGCGACTTTTATCTTTTGAAGCGTTCAAACGATTTGGTTATGGAAATAAAAAAAAGAGGATACGAATGGAAAATGATATGAAAATGAATGTTTTAATATTCTAATTTTTTCTTGAAAAGATGGAAAGACTTGGGGAGAATTAGAAGACTTGACCATTAAAAAAAATGGTTATAGGTTTTTATCCATTTTTTATTTTTTCAATATTTTCTTATAAACAATTTATTTGTAATGATTTTCATTTTTCACAACTTATATATGCACATCGTGACTATGTAATATAAATAAAAACTTAATTGAATTAATTCTACTCGAATAAATCATGATGACAGGTTCATTTTGAAAATTTCATTTGCTTTGTTATTTCAACGTACAATGTCATTTGAATTTTAGAGCTCTGATTTTGTGGTGTGTTTGGAGTAAAGATAGTGAATTAATGCAAACTTTCGACGGTAATTTTTCTTGCAAACCTACATTAAATATATATAATGTATTCAAATTAAACACAGTTCAAGAAAACATAAATGATACTACTTCGATGCTAAATATAAGACCTACTTTGTAGTATAAATTACACTATAAAGTGGATCTTATATTTAGAAACGAAGAAGTAAAATCTATACGCCAATTAAATATTTTGTATATGGGATCAATTTTTTTTAGAACCTATTAAAGCCCGAATGTATATTAAATTTTAGCTCAGGTACTTAGTTTTGTTATGAATGTACATGTCGTGTATTTGGAAGGCATGTGAATAGGAAGGAAATAAGTAATCAGCAAGCAATAAATAAATAAGCTAAATAGAATTACGGCAAAAAAAAAAGCTTAAAAGAATAAAAAGGAAAAGTTGGAGTCCGAACGGAATTATTGTGATTTTTTTTGGGTTATATTAAATTTTATAAGAAACGATTTATTATTTTCGGGTCATACTAAAATTTTGTCCACTTTCTGATCCAAGAAAATCAAACTTCAGAGCAAAATATTTATTAGAATTTCGATTATCTGAATTAATTTATTCACTTCTGGACTAAAACAAAAATAAATAAAATTAATTCACTTTGAGTTCATTACGTGAGTGCGTGTTTGTGGACTCGTTTTATAATTGATAACAATATAAAATATAAAATTTGCCTTAAGTATTTTATTTATAAGTCATAAAATAGTGGTGATTATTCTTTAAGCTCCATGCCATTCATGGAGCCCATATAGGATTTGTTTTGTTTTCAAACATTTTAAAAATAAAATAAAATCACTGAGCTATTAGCCTTCAATATTTTTACACATAATTGTCTTTAGTTTTTTTCCTAAAACCTGCTAGTTTTAAAAGGATCTAAATATATATGATATTAATGTATTATATCTGTGGTGTTTTCTTATTCATGACGCGATTTTCTATTGAAAAGACGGGGAGACTTAGAAATATTATTAGACTTGACAACAAGAAATATCACGCTGTTATCAATTTTTTAAGGCATTTAAGTTTTTGTTTACTTTAGATTTTCCAATATATTTGTGTGTCTACATACATACATATACATACATACATATATATATATATATATATATATATAATGTAAAGACTTCATTGAGGCCATCATATTCAAACTCACTTACCACAATGGCTAGCTTCGCTTCACAGATTTCCCTTCTTTTGTTGCTTCTGTTATTTGCAACAACATTAAACAGGGTGATGAGTTGCAATGAAAATGATCAAAGGTTGCTTTTAATCTTCAAACAAGGAGTGGTTGATCCAACCAACCAACTCTCATCTTGGAGTGTTGAAGAAGACTGCTGTTTATGGGAGGGAGTTCACTGCCACAACATCACCGGAAGAGTCACAGAGCTTTCTCTCTTCAATCATTCATTAGGAGGTGAGATTAGTCTGTGTGTGCTTCAACTTAAATTTCTCAACCACGTGGACTTGAGCGACAATGACTTTGAAACTGTGAGTATGCCATCATGCCAAATCTCCAAATCTCCCTTTGATGCTCACAATTTTCACAACCAATCACTTGCTACTCCTTCCAATCACTCTGCAAGTTTCTCTGTTGCTCTGCGTTATCTGAACTTTTCATATAATCATGGTTTAGCCATAAATGACCTTTATTGGCTTTCTCAACTTTCTTCCTTAAAATATCTTGACCTTAGTGACAGTGATATTGGAGATGATACCAAATGGCTCCAGCATATAGCCATGCTTCCTTCACTCTTTAAGTTACACTTAAGTGGGTGTAGACTTAGAGATTTTCCATCCCTTGATTATATCAATCTTACCTCACTTGAAGTTCTTGATCTTTCTTATAATTATTATATGGTGGAGTCAAAGTTACCTGATTCATTTTTTAATATCACCCATCAAATCCATCATCTTGACCTTGGTTTTTGCAATTTCCATGGCCAATTACCAAAGTCCTTGCTCAATCTTCAGAACCTCAAGTATTTAGATTTTAGTTTTAATAATCTTGAAGGATTGATTTCAGATTGGTTAGGCCAATATGAACAGTTGCAATACTTGGATATCAGAGGTAATTTGTTTGATGGCGTAATTCCATCATTTCTTGGAAACATTTCTTCCTTGCTCTACTTAGACTTGTCCTGCAACCAATTGAGTGGCAACCTTTTAGAAACCCTTGGACAACTCCGTAACTTAAATCTATTACATGTTGGACACAATTCCTTGGTGGGTGCTCTTACTGAAAAGAATTTTGCTAATCTCTCAAATTTAATATCACTGGACTTAAGTTCAACAAGTTTTGAATTTGACATTGATCCTAAAAGGGTCCCACCTTTTCAACTCAAGGCATTGTATTTGGGTAACACGAGCATAGGTCATAATGTTTCACCGTGGCTATATACACAAAGGTCTTTAAGTGATTTGAATATTTCAGCATCAGGAATTTCAAACATTGATGCAGATGTATTTTGGAGCTTTATATCAAGAATTGGTAGAGTTGATATTTCAAACAACTTGATTGGTGGTGATAATATATCCAATGTCATTATATCAGCAAATATGTCCTACTTTGATGCATCTCACAACTCTTTGTTAGGATCTATCTTCTCATTATTGTGCCATCAAGAGAGTGAAAAGGAAACCAACTTGGAGGTGTTGGATTTATCACATAATAATTTGAGTGGAACACTTCCCGATTGTTGGAACAATTGGAAAAAATTAAAATACCTTAATTTGGGGAGTAACAAGCTAACAGGTAAAGTCCCTCCCTCATTGACTTCATTGAATCTTTATAAGTTGGATTTGAGTGACAATGGTTTCTTTGGAAAATTTTCATTAGACAAGCTAAATTGGACAAATTTGGAATACTTGCTTTTAGACCGAAATAAGTTTTCTGGAAGTTTGCCAATTCCAATGGCGGAGAATTTGGGAATTATTAAATTGAGGACCAATCAATTTACTGGCAATATTCCAACAATCTTGTGCGAACTTTCTTATTTGAACATAATCGATCTTGCTGAAAATAAGCTTTCTGGATCTATACCTCACTGCCTACGCATCATCGAACATCTACCTGATCTTCCTTTTTGGGCCAAACATCTACCTTATATCATAGATCAGTCTATTGCAATAGTGCACATATTTACTAAAGGAAGTAAATTAGCCTATCAAGTTGATAGTTTTCTAAGTTTTGGACGTGGCATTATTGATCTTTCTGCTAATAGCTTGTCTGGAGAAATTCCTGAAGAACTGGTTAGTATGAGTAAAATATTATCCTTGAACTTGTCTCGAAACTATTTGACTGGAAAAATTCCTAAAGAAATTGGAGGCATGAAATACTTAGAATCTCTTGATCTCAGCTACAATAAACTTCTCGGAGAAATTCCTTCAACCATCTCTAATTTGTCATTTCTTGCTTATTTGAACCTCTCATACAACAATTTCATCGGGCGAATTCCATCGGGAACCCAAATTCAAAGTTTTGATTCTTGGAGTTTTCTTGGCAATCCCGAACTTTGTGGAGATCCTCTTCCAAAGAAGTGTAACAAAAAGGAAGAAACTCATGGCTCAAAGCTAGCTGAAGAAGATGAAGATGACAGCTTTCTAAAGTCATTGTATCTTGGCATGGGGGTTGGATTTGCAGTGGGCTTTTGGGGAGTTTGTGGTTCTCTCTTCCTCATCAGAGCATGGAGACACAAATTTTTCCGATGGTTTGGTCACTTGACAGATCAACTTTATGTTGCCTTGGCCCTCTGTTTCAAAAGCTTTGGTTGAATATCAATAACAAATTTTCCTCGAGGTAATAAATTAGCTGCCCTAATTCTTTAAGTAATGTTATTATTTTAATGAGGTTTCATTTTCCTTTTTCCATTGCATCTTCTTCTACTTGCTAAAACATTCTATTCTTAGCTGACTACGTTCTATCTTGTTTATTTTTCAATATGGGATGCAAGTGAAACAGCTATCACTACTCTGATCATTCCTCTCCTTCAAATATTGAGTTTGCTTCAAGGAATAAGCTGAGGAGTGCTGTTACGCGTGGTCAAGGATTCAGATGTTGCCTATTGAATGCCCTTTTGTTATCTTAAATTTAGTGAATTTCGGGAAGAGAATATGTTGTAATAATAGTGATAAGTGCGTGTAGTATGTGTGTCTCGTATTGTTAAGAAACTTTTGATAAATAGTGTTTCATGTGATTGCTCTGTTCCACATAGTTGAGATGCTCTGTTTCATTTTGAATTATCCTGTACGAAATAACAGAGTCATTAACAAATAATAGGATTTGGGAGATCCCTTAATTACACTTAAACCCTTCTCCATTTTGATTTGTAGAATTTTTGAGAAATCCAATTTTTAAGGGAGATTTTGTCAAAATTTCTACAAAAAGCTAGTGACTTTATTCTATGAAATATTTTCCAAGGCTTTATATTTAGTATTGTAAGTAAGTCTAGATATATGAATAGAAAAAAGTTCATTCATATGAAGCCTAAAGAATATGGTCTCCTCATATTTCAACTCGTCACACCTTTTTTTTTTTTTGGTGTAAGTGTGACGTCTACTTGGATTTGTTATGTATGTTTTTTTTTTTCCAAAAATGCTGCTATAGCTAGAAACAAGACCCAACAAAATTAATATATAATAATAAAGATTAGAGACAATGACAAAAAAAGAAGTTGGAAATTGCAAATTCTAAATGAGGTTTGATAACACAACTTTATTTGATATTGATAATTCTAAATTTGCAAATAACAACAAATTTTTGTTAACATTCCTTATTTGGTATTTACAAATTTTCAACTTTTTTCTTGTCATTGTTCCTAACGATTATATGGGATATCATTAGTAAAACTGTCCGGCAAAAAAATTATTAGTAAAATTGTTGATTGATTCCTCCAATTACATTATTGAGGCAAAATGATTAGGGGCCGGCACGGCATTAATCTCAGTATAAAACATAAAAACTATAATCGGTCCCACTACAAAACAATGTAGCGTAATAGTTTTTTTTTTTTTGGGGTAAAATTAATTAATTTTGTTGTTAACAAGTAGACGTAGCTATTAACTGGTCAAATTGAAAAATAAAAACAAAACTTGAGATATAGTATTCCCTGCCTAATCTCCTCTTGAAAGGGAAAATCGGTAAAGCCAATTACATTATTAACATTTCCTATATTACACTTCTATGATTGATTGTAAGGCACATCAATATCAATATAAAATAAAAAATTTTATTTTCCTTGCCTAATCTCTCCCTGAAAACAAAAAATTTGCAATTACCGTTGAATTGGTCAGCCTTATTGCCTACACAATCTGATGAGCACCGACTGTAAATATAAGAGGAGAATGCGGTTTTTATGGGATTATATTTACAGCTGGTTCTTAGTGCAAATTTACAACTAAAATTTTATGATTTACAATTCAACATGTCTAAATTTAGGGGTAAGTGGAGATTTTAAGATGGTGTTTGCAAGCTCAAAAAAGGAATGGCTTTTTAGTTGATTATTTAGTTTTTAACCTGTTATAAACTTTAAAAAACTAATTGTTCACGTTGCTCCACATATATATATATATATATATATATCACATAAAGACTAGGTTGTGTTCATTCTGCTCAAGTCAACCATGATGGTCTGCTTCACTTCAAAAACTTCAATTGTTTCTTGTTTCTTTTGCTTGCAACAGGCAATGTAAAACAAACAATGCGATTCGTTGCAACGAGAATGATCGAGGACCACTCTTGATCAAGGAGTGGTGGATCCTTTAAACAAACTCTTTTCATGGACTAGTCCTGAAGATTGTTGTTTGTGGTCTGGAGTTCTGTGTGATATCAATGGCAGAGTTGCAGAGCTTGATCTAGCTCGCCATGGCTTACAAGGTGGGATTAATCTATCTCTTCTTCAACTTGAACTTCTCATCAACTTGGATCTGAGCCATAATCGATTTGAATTTGTGAGTATTCCTCAACGCCAGTCTCCAAATCTTCTCCTCTGCTTCACCTAGATTTTTCGCATAATTATCATTTGCGAATAAATGATCCTCATTGGATTTCTCAACTTTCTTCTTTAAAATATTTAGACCTTATTACTCTAGTGTTGGAAATGAAACCAATTGGCACTATTATATCTCTTTGATACCTTCGCTTTCTGAGTTATATCTGAGCAGTTATGAGTTGAGAGATTTTTCATCCCTCAGCTATGTCAATTTGACATCACTGGTAACTCTTGATCTTTCTCACAACATGCTCAACTCAGAATTACATAATTCACTCTTTGATTTTACACAAAACTATCTCATCTTGAGCTTTCTGACAATGATTTCTATGGTCAAGTACCGAAGAACCTGTTCAAGCTTCCAAACCTTAAAAGTTTGAGGTTGAGCTTTAATAATCTCATAGGATCAATTCCTGATTGGTTTTGCTAACATGAACAGATGCATTATTTTGACACCTATGGTAATTTGTTCAGCGGCTCTATTCCATCATGTCTTGGAAATATTTCTTCCTTGATTTCCTTAGATTTGTCCCATAATCATTTCAGTGGAAATCTTCCCAAAAACCTTGGAGAGCTCCATAACTTAGAATCTTTAGGCATTGGTGGCAATCATTGGGTGGGAGTTATTTCAAAAAAGAATTTTACCAAACTCTCAAAATTGACATGGTTAGACCTGAGTTCAAGTGGTTTCAAATTTGACTTTGATCCTAAATGGGTCCCACCATTCCAACTTCAGCATTTGAATTTGAGTACCACAAATATAGGGCCTAATATCCTAACATGGCTATATACACAACAGTCTCTAAAATATCTAGACATTTCTACCTTAGGGATCTCAATAATTGATGCTGATTTGTTTTGGAGGTTGGTAACAGGAATTGATTATGTTGATTTGTCAAACACCATGATCAGTGATGACATATCCAATGTCACACTGTCAACAATTATCTCTCACTTTGATGTATCTCACAATTCTTTGTCAGGCTCTATTTTCTTATTATTGTGCCAACTAGAGAGTGACAAGGAAAGCATATTGTCTTATTTGGACTTATCACATAATCATTTAAGTGGAGCAATTCCTGACTGTTGGGTTAATGGGAAACGATTAGAATACCTTAATTTGAGGGGTAATGAGCTAGAGGGTAAAGTTCCTCCCTCCATGGCCTCATTGAATCCTTGGATATTGGATTTACGTGATAACAATTTCTTTGGCGAATTTTCATTAGACATATCAAATTGGACAAATTTGCAATACCTTCTTTTGGAGGGAAATGATTTTCTGGAAGTTTGCCAACTACAATGCCTCCGCGTTTGGTAGTTTTCAAGTTGAGGGCCAACCAATTTGTTGGTGAGATTCCATTACAATTGTGCAATCTCTCTTCTCTTATGATATTAGATCTTGGTGATAATAATCCTTTTGGATCCATACCTCATTGCTTATATAACATTATGGATTCAACTGATCAGCTTTTGTGGGCAGAAAACTATAAATATATACTAAAGGAAGAGAATTAGATTATGCTGACATTTTGTTTTTGCGGATAATTGATCTTTCCTCTAACAATTTGTCTGGAGAAATTCCCAAGGAGCTATTTAGTATGAGTCAAATGCAATCCTTGAACTTGTCTCAAAACCATTTGAGTGGAAAGATTCCCAAAGAAATTGGAGGCATGAAAACTTGGAATCTCTTGATCTCAGCCACAACAGACTTCATGGAAAAATTCCTTCAGCCATCTCTAATATATCTTTTCTTGCTTACTTGAACCTCTCATACAATAATTTCACTGGACAAATCCCTTTAGGGACTCAAATTTAGAGTTTTGATTTTTGGTGTTTTGTTGGTAATCTTCAATTTGTGGAGACCCTCTTCCAAATAAGTGTAACAAGAAAGAAGAAGTTCACAACTTAAAGCTGGCCGAAGAAAATGAAGATGACATCTTTCTCAAGTCATTGTATCTTGGGATGGGAGTTGGGTTGGCAGCAGGTTTTTGGGGAATTTGTGGTTCTCTCTTTCTCATTAGAGCATGGAGACATAAATTTTTCCCATTATTTGACAGTTTGGGTTAATCAACTTTATGTCAACATGGCCCTCATGCTTAAACATTTCGGTCGGAAAGTTGGAACAAATTAAGTTGCTATTGAGGAAATGGATTAGCTATCATATATTTCCCAACAAAAAAAAAAAGTCATATCTCTCCTTTATGGCATGAAAGTTTATCTTCTTTTTTCTTTTTTTGGTTAAACAAATTCAGTTCTTTACTGGTTTTTTCTTATGTTTATTGTTCAACATGCTTTGTCTGTGGGACGCAACTACAGCAGATCAAGCGGTGGGTGCAGCCTCTTTGAAGACAGATCTGATCTATGTATACTACTACTTTTCCAATGCCTTTGTCTCAAATTCGATTCTCATATTCTGCTTCAGGGAATAGCTAGGATGTTTGCTGCGGTTATACTTGGCTAAGGGCTCCAGTGTTTCCTTCTAATTAATGTTCTTTGTTTATCTTAAATTTAGCGAAATAGTGACAAAATAAGAGTGTTGTAATAATGTTTATCAGAATATTGGCGTTTACTTATGCCAGTTCTTTTTCAACTGAATATCCTTTTAGTAGTGATTGTAAAAGTCCCCATGTGACTTATATTAACAGAATAATGAACCAAACAGTGTCAAACACATCGTAATAATGGTGTCACGTGTGATGGATCAAGTAGAACGACGGGACTGAATCGTCATCGTCGACAACAACTTGACATCAACGGTCAGCAGTAGAGGGAGGGTTGTTTTGGTAATTTCATGAACGAATGTGCTAATGGGCTGTTTGGTATTTCAGAACAAATATTGCCAAGCCTCTGTTATCAACACGTGACCTCTTCTTCAACTTTAAAGTAGTCATTGGGCTTTGATGACCTTATAAACTGGCTTTTCCTTCTTTAATAACTTAGACGCAGGGCCTGCTGTTTCCTTCTCCTGGACTGTCCATTATATTCCTCAGTGCAAAACTAATTATAGTTAGTACACTTCTCTTTCCTTCTCATGAGCTATGTCCCTTCTCAGACTCCTTGTGCACTTGGCCAGCACTCTACCTGTACATGATATAGTTAGTACATATAAGGAGATAAAGAAGATTGAGATAGAAGGCGTCTGTAGCTAGTTTGTGGTCAATCATGGAAGAAAGGAAGCCTTCAGCATTGTTGGCTGCCAAGCTGTTAAAGAAAATGGTTTTAAAGAGCAGTGAATTACATTGTTGTTCAGAGGCAAGATGGAACATTCGGAAGCATGCCATGGTTGAAGCGTCTGCTCAAACAGAGCTTGCTTGTCAATGCAAGAAACCTCTGGAATTACAATATTCTCAAGGATTTACCTCATATTTCTCTAGTCATCCAAAATGCCTTTTTTTTTTTTTGGTGAACCCAAAATGCTTTATGTTGCACTAAAGGTTGCTGCGACCATTTGGAAAAGCACCTGTTGGGTATATTATTGACCCAATTAATTACTTTGGAGATGAAAACATTACTTCTATGGTTCAACCAGACAAACCGCGGATAGGTGGGACGCGGCACAAGAGCTGAGATTGAAGCTGTTAGGGGTGGATCAGGTAGCATTTAATTCTGGGAGCAAGCTAATGAGGAAGGGCTATGGCATTTAAATGCTTGTGGCTTTACTGAAGTAACAACTCTATTTCCCACCTTTAAAATGCTTGTAATTGGTTACAATTTTATTTTTGTAGGAATCTTGGATCTCACTTCTCCTTATGTATGTTTGTGACATTTAAGGCAGTCAAGCACTCTAACATTTTACCTCTATAAAGCATCTCCCGGAAAAAGATCATATGTCGCTAAGCCAATGGCTAATCTGTGTAGAATGACACTACTCTCTATTTCCCAGTTGTCACCGAACAAAATCTCATGGAATGACAGGATTGAAAGGGTTTTCTAATTTTAAATAGATTAGGATTTACGGTACAAGTGTCATCTCTCTGACATTTTAGTCGCTCTGTTCCAGTTTGCCCATTGGTGTTCCGAAAGAACAGAGACATTGATGTATCATATCATACATATCTTAGTTATTCTATACAACCTATTTAAAATTTGTTTACAATAATCTCAAAGATCAACATATGACATATTCTCTGGTCCTTATAGGACGTAATGTTGAGTTGATTTTAGTCTTAAATATAAGACCTATTTTTCATATTTTTCAATTTTTTCTAAATTATCCTTATGGATACTCCCTCAACCATAATCAAGTAGAAGAGGAAGAGAGGATATTAAGGAAGATGATTATGGTATTTTAGGAAAAATGTCATGTTTGTCGTATAATTAAACTAACTTACCTAATTTTCTTAATCTAATCAAATTAGTGAAAATAGGTCGTATATTAAGGACCGGATGAGCATGGTTTATAACAACTTAGCAAGTCATGTTATTCACTTGTGAAAAAAAAATATTTTTGTTCTTTTGCTTATCAATTTTCCTCCCCCCGACATGGTTATCAGGTTTAATAAATCATGGTAGAGTAGGCAAGTTTAATATTGAAAATTTACTGTAATTTGAGTCTTGAAATTGAAACGAGGATGCTTTGTTTGAGGTTTACAAGTTAGACCTCCAGCGGTTACCAGTGGAGTAACTTAACATTGCCTTTCTAAGACAGAACCCGTTAGTTTTCTCCCCTTCAAAATTTCTTTAATTTGCTCGTGTATTAACCTTTTCCATCTTTTCTTTTGGGCTCAAAAACAATATATTTGGGGCATTGTCAATTTTAAATGTGAATAGGAATTTAAACTCTTGGTTTTTCACCAATAAGTATTGATCCGAATGGGAAGAGACTTGAGCATCTTAAACATCATGTTCTGGATTCGATCCTTAGACTGTGTATGTGGAGAAAAAAAAAACACATTGGAAGGGGTCCCATTATGGCACTTGACAGTACCTCGAGAAATTAGTCTCTTACTGTTTAGGTAGGGGGATACTCCAGCAACCCAATAATAA